>NC_063351.1:8906579-8989681 GCF_021869965.1 Rhincodon typus
CTGGATGAACACAGCAGGCCAAGCAGCATCATAGGAGCAAAAATGCTGACGTTTCAAAAAGGCTGATCATTTTCTGATGAAGGATCTAGGCCCGAAACATCAGCCTTTTTGCTCCTATGATGCTGCTTGGCCTGCTGTGTTCATCCAGCTCTGCACCTTGTTGTCTCATTTATAGAGTCCTTTGTCTTGTTACTTCTTCTAAAGTGCATTACCTCATACTTATCAGGGTTAAATTCCATCTGCCAATGATCCGCCCATCTGACCAAATGTATTCCTTTCTTCCAATTAAGCTTTAAATTCTGGATTGTGGTAAAGCTGTAGTGTTTTACTTTTAAAATTTCAAGTTCTGCTAAATCTACAACACTGTATCTCTGTACTGTGTACTGGGAGTTACCTACTCTTTCTTCAATCAAAATGGTGGTTTTGTGACTTCTGCTAGTAAAATGGAAGTTTTACTCTTCTGTAGGATATATTGAGATTTCCCCCTTCTTCACAGGCAAAATAGATGTTTTCCTTCCTGTCACAGCCTAATAGCCTAAAATAGCAATGTTGGTCCATTCCAAAATTTTACAAATAATTTTCTGTAGCTGCAGCCTCAATAAATCTTCCCACCAAATCCATGACTTTAAATTATGTATAATCGCAATATTGTTAAATTTGTGAAGTTCTTCTAACTCATTTCTTCTGTCAGAGTCTGCCTTGTAAATCTTTTTACTTGACCTTGTGTTGCTAGAAATCTACTCTGTGATATTTATGATGCTGTGGCCTCATTGTAAATTGACTTAATTGCCCTTGACTTTGCTCTGTAGCTGTACCTTGTTGAATGGTTTGCTGTGGCAGTGATGCTTATTATGAATACAGCATGCTCTTTTTTACCTTCCCAGCCTGGTCTTTTGCATCATTATTTTGATGGGGTCTTTTCGTCTTTTACTTACAGGGATTTTAACTTTATTTTAACTTTATTGATGAAGAAAATAAATCAGAGTTATGATGCAGGTCAAGTGATCCTTCCTCAGTTCTGAGGAAGGGTCACCGGATCTGAAACATTAGCTATGTTTTTTCCTTCACGGATGCTGTCAGACCTGCTGAGCTTTTCCAGCATCTTTGTTTTTGTTCCTGATTTACAGCATCCGCAGTTCTTTCGGTTTTTATTTTAACTTTATTCCCTAAGCTCCAACCAGTTGCTTCCCAGCCAAACCTTGAATCACGACTGTCCCTAAGGATCCTTCTTTCCCAAGGACTCTGTAACTGTCATTACATAAATCAAGGTAACAATCATTTCACCAGCACCTCCATTTCCTAGGTTGTGGTACCTAGCACTGACAGCTTGTGTTTGAGGTAGAATATAACCATCAATCCTCCCTTCTACACCACATCTAAGGGTGTGTTGTGGAGGATAAACCACTTGTCTTAACACCAAGAGGCACTTGACTTAACAACAGAATGCAGTTGATAGTGTGAGGTGCATGTTGCATTGGCTAGTTAGACATTGATACATCTGACTCCATCCTCAAGAGCTTGATTCTCAATTCTCCACCCAACACTCTGTGACATCATCAAAATAAATGGGACCTAATACAGTCTCTGTTAGCCCTTTCAGAGCCATTATATCACACATTTTCACCTTTGCATCATTCAGGCAACACTTTATAAGATTTTCAGATGAGGAACTTGAGTAAGCAAGGTAACTGAAATAAAGTAGAAACGTGGTGGAGAGACGTAGTTTCTGTTAGAGTACATGAAATTATTGGAATCTTTTTGAATTTTGTTGTAGAAGAATATAACGTTTTTGCTGTGCACACTGTAGAGTTCATGCCTGCAGGAAAGTGACCTTCATGGACATATGTTTTCTGTATTGTGGAGGCGTGCATTTAAGGTCCTTGGAGTTCAAGTCCTGATGATACAAAAGGCCTGTTAGATATCCTGGCAGGTGAGAGAGTCTTTCTTGGGTTTTGAACATTTATTCTTTTCTCTGGCTGTAGGTTGATTGTTCTTTTTGTTGCACAACCTCTCTGCCCTCTGAAAGTACCTCATGATGTGACGATGGAGTCCCTTCACCCTTGCCATTTCCTTCAGTGTCAGGAACCAGTAACCCTTTTCAACTGTGATATTTTGGAAGATTCACAAAGTTGATGTTATTCTAGAGACTGAAGCTGAAATTTCTGCAGTTCTCCCTGAGATTTATCCAAACACTTTAAAATAAGATTTCAGAATGCCGCTTGTTTTCTCGATCATGCTTCATATAATCCATCTATTTACATGGCATACTGAAATCATAAGTCATAACATCCTGGAATACTATCACTGGTACGTTTTGGAATTTGCATTTCTATCAGTACGTGAGACTAGATAAGAGTCTTTAAAGATTATTCACTGCCTCAACCTTTTTATCATTGCTTTATCTTCAACCAACTAGTGTTTAATGGTACCGGACTACAACAATATGCCCTAGTACTGGTGGCACAGTGGTTAGCACCGCTGCTTCTCAGTGCCAGGGACCTAGGTGCGATTCCAGCAGCAGGTGACTGTCTGTGTGGTGTTTGCACATTCTCACTGTGTCTGTGTGGATTTCCTCCAGATGCTTTAGTTTCCTCGTACAGACCAAGGACTGTGCAGAAACAGACCCTTTGGTCTAACCGGTCCATGCTGAAAATAATCCCCAAACTAAACTAGTCTTACCCGTCTGCTGCATCCCTTCAAATCTTTCCTATTCATGTATTTATCCAAATGTTTTTTAAATGTTGTAATCCACCACTTCCTCAGGAAGTTCATTCCACATGCGAGCAACCATCTATGTTAAAAAAAATTGCCCCTCATATCTTTTTTAAATCTTTCTCCTCTCACCTTAAAAATATGTCTCTTACTCTTGAAATCCCCCATCTGAGGGGAAAAGACAACTACAATTAACTCTCACTATATCCCTCATTATTTTGTAATGTTCAAAAAGTCGCTTCTCAATCTCCAATGCTCCAGTGAAATAAGTCCCAGCTTCTCCAGCCTTTCTTTATAACTCAAACCTTCCATACCTGGCAACATCCTGATAAATCTCTTCTGAACCCTCTCCAGCTTAATAATATCCTTCCTATAACTGGATGACCAGAATTAGACAGAGTATCTCAGAAGAGGTCTCACCAATGTCCTGTACAACCTGAACGCACCTTTCCAGCTCCAATACTCAAAGGACTGAGCAATGAAGGCAAGCATGCCAAATGTCTTTTTAACCACTCTGTCTATATGTGATGCAAACTTCCAAGAATTATGTACCTGCACCTTTAGGTCCGTCTGTTCCATAACACTACCCAAGGCCCTACCATTAACTATAAAAGCCCTACCCTTGTTTGTTCTACCAAAATGCAATACATCGCATTATCCAGATTGAACTTTATTTGCCATTTTTATGCAGGTTTGATAGATTGGCCATGCTAAATTGCGGTAATGTCCAGGGATGTACAGGCTAGGTGGGTTAGCCAGGGTAAATGCAGAATTATGAGGATAGGGTTGGGGGGACGGGTCTGGGTGGGATGCTGTTTGGAGGGCTAATGCAGACTCAATGGGCTGGATGGCCTCTTCCTGTACTGTAGGTTTTGTATGGTTTTATTGTAGAGAATACATCACCGTAGAGTATTTACAAAGAGACACTGTTTCCAGTTAACGGGTTTATTTGCTGATTGGAGTAAGGACAAATACATTTGGTCAGGCATAATTCCTATGACTATAGGGCGTTGGTACAGATACATCTCCTTCAAAGCTAGAGTTGAACTCCTTGCTTCCATTCATTCTGTCTGTGCTATCAGTAGAACGTAACATGAATGTTAACCCCTTCAGAACTGTTACCTTATACAACAATGACTTCAGGAGCTAACACTGATCCACAGCCAACCATACCTGATAATTATTTTGAGTGAGAAGGACCTGAATGATAGAAGGTGCATGATGAAAGCAACATGACAACTTCCACGGCAATGGACGTACTGTTTAACAAAAGGCAAGTGCTATTGCAGATAATCTGCAGGAATGAACTTGAGATTGTCATGTGGAACATTCAGTGCATCTTGAGTTTCATCATTTGCTTTATGCATCTTTGAGGACTGTGTCACTCTGCAGAATTGGACAGTATACTTTTCTTGTTCTCAGGTTCTGTGGAGAAAGTAAACGTCTTCTCTGAAGCCATTTTATTCTGATTTCCTCAGTCTAGCTTCGTCCATTAATTCCTCCTATTCTTTTTCATAAAAAGAGGGAACTTAATTCTCCAGTACAAAGGTAACATTTTCCATGACTCACTATAACTGGTAGAAATCTTCAAAAGAAAAGGTTGCGAGCAAAAGGAAATTATATTCACAAAGCTTTGAATACATCAGCCAAGAGCTGATGCAAAATCCACCTCATTCTACTCTGCTCGTATTCTTGTCTATGATGTAGATCTGTAAAAGATCAAGTTTTGGAATGGTAGTTTAAATTAGGTTCAGGAACCTTTTGATCTGGAATTTTTATTCAATCTGTATGCTACAAGCTTAATACATGGGTTGCGAATAATGTCTCCTTCAACCAAAGAACCAGCCATATATAGATCAGATATATCATAGCTGATCCAGACGGAGCAGATCCAGCTTGAGCAGTGTCTGAAACCCATAAATTGCTGTGCTTTGCATTTGAAGTTATAATGTGAACATAAATATCACTAGCCCTTAGGCCTGAAGGCAATCAGATTATTAAGTATTTTCCCAAATAATATGTTTGTGTTTTCCAGATAAAATTCGGTGATGCCCTTTCTGCTATATTTTGCCAATGATCAAGGTATGATATGAGTTTGCAGCAATTAAATTTAGAAAAGAAGCGCAGGACTGCAATAGTGGAAGTTATCAACAGGTAGTTCTTTTCTAAAGTTTTATGACTGTCGAAATGTTTTCATTCAGATCTAATTCGATGTCTATAACTATAGCAATGAACCAGAAGTTCTGAAGTCCCTGAAAGTTAAATGATTCTGTTACAACTTTATTGTTATTTAATACAATTGGAAAAAGGTAATTGCCCCAGCACAAGCCTGGCTTTGTGTCATACAATAAATTGCTGCAGTCTTGTTTTAATACAGCAATATTTATTTATTTGCAATTTAACTTAATTTACCCTATTATTTAGCCCTCTCCAGGCTGTTTTTGCATTTCTGTACAATCATGTACTTTCATCACCTTCCATTTCGTCCCCCACCTTAATCTATCATTCCACCTTGGCTTAATATTGCCATTGGTAAGGTTTTGATCTTGGCACTCTATTAATCAAATATTAGGAAACATGTATGCTTTAGAGATATAAGCCTATAAATCCTTATTAGTTTAAACTTGCTGTAGAGGAAAATTGTGTCTTCAATTGTTTGCCCAATGTGCTGTTAGAGTTTCTAAGTGGGTATTTGCCACCAAGGTTAAACCATGCATTACATTCATTGTGATAGTTGTGGCCTCTTTCAATAATAAAGTTTCTAGCAAGCAGATTTACAGTCATCTTCATCACATACTGCACATTACTATTGCCTGTGTGCAGAAGGTGTTAGGGCTGTTCTCTAGTGACAAGGTTTTGAAAGGAGCTGTTGTTTCACTGAGTTTTCTGTTGACAGAGCATTTATTGCATTGGGAATGGATCTCAGTGTTCCCTGGCATTTGACTGAACAGTGGGGCATAAACAAAGATTGCAACGTGCCTGCCAGAGATATCAAGTGTCTCCAAAAGTATACATACTGTTCAGACATTTTGCTTTGCATTGTATTGAAAGGCCCAGATGGCAAAGTCTAAGGACCATTTACCTCTGACGCTAAATGTTAAACAATTATAATGTGTACCAGTTGTTGCTAGCTTGACATATCAGCCAACGTATATCTGTTGATGCCTTAAAAATGTACATATTTTATTCAGAACGGCCAACACTCATTTGACCTTTTCTCAATTAGCAACAGCAATGCAATGGAGCTGCTCAATTCTATTGAATTTTTGTGATTCCTAAAGAACTTTCGTCATTGATTGAAAAGTTTTCCAAGGCTCTATGTCTAATGTGTTGGCCTACACAATAAGGTGTAGTGTACACCAATTTGAGACAGATTCTGTGAACTGCATGTTAACCTTACCAAATGTCAACCATTTTCTTCCTTGTGTGGTGCCGGGTTCTCTCTTAGGCATTAGCTTCCAAGACAGTTGTATCAGATACTTTTGGTGAGCATACCCTCAAGTTCATACAGTACAGTCCTTAATTCTGGTATCAGTGATTTAGGTCTCAACTTCAAAACACCTCTTGAGAGTCCTGGAAACCTACATTTTATGGGAAGCTTAAGTGAATAACTTGCCTACATTCAGCCATACAAAGGTCGACATTAGAGACATTCCTAAAGCATTTCCCAGCTCCTCATTCCTGATATTTATGAATGCTATCTCTCCATTGTTCAGCCTGTTGTTTGGATGTTGCATTTATCATTTGGTCCCCCTTGTGAAATTTAGAAGGAATTATTAAGCAGTGAATATTTTTTAAAAAACACCAATTTTACAGATAGTTCTAACCCACAGTTAGCTCTGAAATACAACCACGTCAACAGCAGTTTTGGCACTTAAAGTTACAAATAGCTGATGTGCGCTTGCCTTCAGAGGTGTATTTAATCTGATATGAAAATGGTAATGTTATCCCTTCTAACTTAAGAATTTAGACTTCAATTTTCTGATATTGAAGAAAGTGAAAGACATTTACTACAGCTGATTATTATGCACAGGCATTAGGTATCAACAGGCAGAATGCTTGACCAGTCGCGTGTCACGCTTTTAAATGATTCTAGGTTAAGACGGAGTCTGAGATCTTTATACCCTAGGTCATGTGCTATGATGTCTATGATGTCTATAACATGAGAATGTCTTTTGAAGGCATACAGACATACTGACATACTAACCTCAACTCATAATGCAACAACTGTCAGTAAAAAGTACAGGAAAAGAAAGGAATAGTAAAATGTTCGAGAGCATTAAACATCTTCCATGAAGAGGTTAAGGCAAATTGATTAGGAAAAATTGCAACAAAAATGAGCAATATTTAAAATGTGTAAAATGGGGAAGAATAATTGACAAGATGGACTGATTTTAACAAAAAGACTAGCTAATAGAAAATGAAAGACTATGTGAAATATAACTGTTTAAAATACAAATGTCAAAAGTGAATAAGTTAATCCTGTTTTCCTATGAACATGAACTTTTACCTTTGGTTTAATTAAAATACAATAAGTATTGGAGGTTGTCACATCAGGCTTTCAAACAATTTGAAGCATTAATTCTTTTTTGCCCAATGAAAAAATAATTTCATTCATAATCTAACAATTTTCGTAAAATATGAAAAAAACAAAAAAAAAGTTCAGAGATAGTAGGAACTGCAGATGCTGGAGAATCCGAGACAACAAGGTGCAGGGCTGGATGAACACAGCAGGCCAAGCAGCATCATAGGAGCAGAGAGGCTGACGTTTCAGGCCTTGTTTTCTTCATAACATTAACAACTTGGCCATTGTTTTGCTGGCTTGTTTTCATTATTGAGGGTAACAAATTTATGCCAGTAAACTGGGTATTGCTTCATGCTGCATCAGAAAGCTTATGAAATTCCGTACAAATCACACTTTGCTAATTGTGAGTCTGATTACTTCCATTGCCCTCCATTAATGCTTAAAACAATTGCGAGCGTTCAAATGAACTACCCCAAGATGGCACTGGTGAGATATCTGTGCTCACATCTAAAAGAAATAGCCAGTTGTCACCCTCTTTCTTTTCCTTCATCTCCTCTTTCGGTCTTCTCTACTTCAGTGTCTACCCAGGTTATTGTTATGGTTGAGATGATTATAATTGGCATTGGTTTCTTCTAAAAAGGAAGTTCCAATATTTGTCTCTCAGATTTGTCTTTTACCTCTGCTGCATATTTTGCTAAATTTATGTAGACAATTATTGCCAGCTTTCCTCCAAGTTTCTACAATGCAAGTTCTTCAGCTTGACTTCGTGATTTGATAGTCTGGTACATTAAGTCTGTTTTTGGAGTGTGGTTTTAAAGTTTTCATTATGTCTGCTTGGGATATTAGGTCTCATAATCTGTTCGTTATATATTTAAGACCTGTTTTTGTCATTCAAAATGAAACCGCTTGTGGGAAATTTAACCCACAAAGTTCAGTGGGATTGTTATAAGGGGCCCTTTAATTTGGAAAGTTTGCCTGAACTGTATCCCTGCTGGAATCCTCTGAGTTGGCATTTTTACTGCTCCCAGATATTAGCTGGCTAGGGACCTCGTAAAGTTATGGAACTCAAAGTCAGTGATTGGATTTTAATACGGATTAATGTTGCTGGGGCTTTCCCACCAGGTTGTCCAGCAAAGAAACCCTATGAGGCAAGTCAAAATCTTTCCTTTAAGGGGCTAGGAATAGCCAGAAAAATCCGGAGGAGTTTTTGTATTAGCTCAAGTATATTAGCAGCTCCCCTTTTCCAATTACTCCCTCCTCTTCTTTTAAGTCAGATCCTCCCTAACTGGTGTTCCTCTAACTTACTTGCTTGCTAGTGATCCATCCTTTATTGATTGGTGGCCTGTAGCCAATCAAACTCCAATTTTGTCCTTGCAGGAAAATAGGATTTTTTAAAATGAAAGCCAAAGTTTATACATGGTCCTTTTCATGATGTTCTAAAAGGCTTAACAACTAATAAAAGTATTGAATTGTGGTTATTCTTCTAAAGTCAGAAACAAAGCAAATGAAGTAGTCAATTTTCACATGGCAGACTCCCACAAGCAGTACTGTAATAATGACAAAATTAGCTCTTTTAGTGAAATTAGGTGAACAATAAATAGTGATCAGCGTACCAGGGGATCGTTCACTGCTTATCTTTGAAATAGTGACCTGAATTTTTAAGGAGACTCCGAGAACTTACAAAATGAAGAGTGAAAAGTAGATCAAGAAGTTCATCATCCATTTGGGACGGCGTGGTGGTTCCAGTGGTCAATACTGCTGCCTCACTGCACCAGGGACCCAGGTTTGATTCCACCATTGGACAACTATCAGTCTGTGTGGAATTTGTACATTCTCCCCATGTCTGTGTTGGTTTCCTCCATATGCTCCAGTTTCCTCCCACGTTCAAAGATGTGCAGGCTCAGTGGATTAGCCATGGCAAATCCAGGGTTACAGGGATAAGGTAAGGGTGTGGGGTCTAGGTGGGATACTCTGCGGAGGGTCGGTGTGGACTCGATGTGGAAGCAGGCCATTCAGCCCAATGTAGGAATTCCATTCGCATATTAGGGCTGAGGGTGGGAGAAAGAGTACAGGGTTTGCATGGAGGATCTAAAAGTGAAGGGTGGCAGATGGGAGGCATGAGTTGGCATTTAAGCGCATACCAAATGGTTGGGAAGCTGATGGGAAGTGAGGGATGAGGGCAAGGGGGTCGAATGTTGCGCTATACAATGAGAATGAAGATGAGCCATTTAATCTCTGCCTTGGTGTTCAGCCGTCCTTGCAACTACCTCTAATTGGTGTTCAGCCTGCAGCCACCTGGCTCCTCATGACCAAGCTGTTAATCAAGCAGTGGCTCAGGTGTTTCACGAAAATAATGGATGACCAGACTATTAGTCTATATTATAGGCTGAGTGCCCAGGCACCTATTGCTCTCTTGAACAAGAGTTCCCACTTCTTTGATAGCTCTGGTTGTCTGATTTCTACTGTCAATTTCACAATATTTCTTTACACAAGGTTAAGAGGTTACAAGTGCTTTCAGTTTCAGTTGTTGCAATTTTTAATGGACTGAATTATTGGTATTTTTATTAGTTTTCAGTGAAGGAATGTTTATTTTCAACAGAGTGAAAAGCTATCTTTGAATTACTTCTTTAAAGTTTATTTTTAAAATACCAGCAGAAGGGTTGATTGCTTCTAAAATTTGTGTAGTGCGTGAATGGACATTGAAATACAATAACCCAGCATGAAGATGAGTGGCTACGGACTGGTTGGTGGGACATAGCTTGGCATATGGCACTCTAAGGCATCATCAACCATGATTCCTTAAAATTTTGGCCTGTCTCTATGTAAATTATTGAGGAGTTTGCCATGCTTATCTCCAGAATAAGAGGTCAAGTGTGAGCTCATGGACTTAACCAGCCACACACTTGAAAGGCATTCTGGAAAATCAGCTACCGCAGGTATGGGTGATAAAAACCACAGATACATTTAAGCTATGAAGTTTAAGTTGGAGAAGCCACCGAAATTGGTGATGTAGTGGACAGTGAAGAAGGTTATCTCAGAGTACAATGGGACCTCGATCAGATGGGCCAATGGGTTGAGGAGTGGCAGATGGAATTTAATTTAGATAAATGTGAGGTGTTGCATTTTGGTAAGGCAAACCAGGACAGGACTTGTACACTTAATGGTAGAGCCCAGAGGAGTGTTGCCAAACAAAGAGATCTAGGGGTGCAGGTGCATAGTTCCTTGAAATTGGAGTTGCAGGTATACAGGGTGGTGAAGAAGATGTTTGATAAAGATGGCCTTTGTTGGTCAGAACATTGAGTTTAGGAGTCGGGATGTCATGTTACAGCTGTACAGGACATTGGTGAGGCCACTTTTAGAATACTGTGTACAATTATGGTCGTCCTTCTATAGGAAAGCCGATGTTAAATTTGAGAGGGTGCAGAAAAGATTTACAAGGATGTTGTCAGGACTGGAAGGGTTGAGTTATAAGAAGAGGCTGAGTAGACTGGGGCTTTTTTCTCTGGAGCATTGGAGCCTAAGGGGTGATATTATAGAGGTTTATAAAATCATGAGGGTCATGGACAGAATGAATAGCCAAGGTCTTTTTCTGTAGGTGGGGGAGTCCAACACGAGAGGGCATAGGTTTAAGGTGAGAGGGGAAAGATTTCAAAGGGACCTAAGGAATACATTTCTCACACAGAGAGAGGTACATCCATGGAATGAGCTGCCAGAGGAAGTGGTGGAGGCTGGTACAATGCACCATTTAAAATGCACCTGGATGGGTGTATGAATAGGAAGGGTTCAGACGGATATGGATCAAAAGCTGAAAAATGAGATGAGGCCAAATTGGGATGTCCAGTTGGCAGGGACGAGTTGGGCCAAAGTGTCTATTTCCCTGCTGTATGACTCCATGACTCTGAGCTGGGATTGCTCTCCGTGGAATGAAGGAGTTTGAGGAGAATTTTGATTAAAGGTGTAATGTAATAACACATTTAGACATGATAGACAAAGGAAATCTTTTTCCATTAGCTGATGGTACAAGGACTCAAGGATGAAGATGCCAGGTTTTGGGAATAAGATGTAGGGATATGAAGACGACGTATTTTAACACATGAAGGATTAATAAGTTAGAATCCACTGCTTACAGATGTCATAATGAAGCAGGGATGATTATTAATTTCAAAAGGAAATTAGCTTGGCACTTAAGAGAAATAAGCTTCTGGAGTTATGAGGGTAGAACAGGGAATAGGACTGTTTGATTGCCCTATGGGGAGTTGACTGGCATGGAATTGAATGGCCAAATGGCTTTCCTTTGTGCTGTCACGACTGTAACTAGTTAGCAAACAACATTTAAGGGAACAATTTCATTTTCAAATCACTTCTATTGAAAATGATCAAAAGGTGATGGACTGTCAGGGCTTTTTTGAAACATGTTTTCAAGATGAGTAGCTTTGAGCAAATATTCTGAACGATGACATTTCTGAAGCCTCATTGAAATCCTGTTGATGGTAATTGGTTACATGTCCTGAAGAACTTATATTAAGATTGAATTAATTCTGAAAGCATCTGCTACACTTCTTGTCTTCTCCCAAAGGGTTTCTTCATGATTGGCATGGGTGCATTGTATTTTTGTAGCTACAGTGCATTATTTAGGATTTAAAATTAAATGAAACAGGCTTAAAATATCTAATTTCCGAGGAAAGAAAATGTTATTAATTGCTAGGTGCTTAATTACTGAGCAGTTGTGATGAATTTTGCCTTTGGGAGGTAAAGTTACAGAAGCGATTGATAAGTAGACTTAAATTCGTATTAAAAATCACAAGCATTCCACTGGATCCACATTTATTATAGGTTTTACATGCATGTTTAACATGGGGATAATTAATTGTGTGGCTTATAAATTGCTAACTTATTGTCAAGTAATAGTATCTTAACATGGTGGACAGAGAATTGTATTTATAAGTTATTTCTCTTAAACTGAAGAATGGGTATTGTTTTATGCCTTAGGTGTATTGACCATCTGCTGTGGTAGCAGTGGAAGCAGACAGCAACTTTGAGAGTTTAACCATGTGCAAAGTTAAATGGAAAGAATTAACTTAGTATGAGTGAGTCAGTGTTTCAAAAGCCATTGGGAGTGGGAAAATTTGTACCACAGAGATTGCTACATTTTTGCGGTCAGCCTAAAATTGAGGTCAAGGCCTTGCTTTGCTATAGACCCCAGAATTCAACCTGTGTTTGAAAATCTAAAATACAAATGCAATTAAAATTTGATATTATTGTAATATTGTCAAATTTATGCTAATACTTCGACTTTATTTGTTAGAATGTGTCAGTGTGTTAGTCCCCATCTGAAATAGAACACTAGATTTCAAATGTAGTTTTCATTAAGTACTATGTGCTACAAGGTAACTATTCTAAGTTAGCAACAGCACTGATATCTTGGCACTGTTATTTAGTCCGTTACTGTTCTTACACATCCACTCACTGTTATTAACAAGTTTTATTTCTGACTGGACCCTGAGAATAATGACTGCTGCTGCTTGGCTTTATGTTGGCATGCTATTTATTCATCAAAACTGACTTGTAATCCTGTTTTGCAATGTTATGCTGCTTGTTTAACCAGTTCCTGATGCTGTTGCTTTTCAGCTTATTGAGTTCTAGGCTGCACTCAGAAATAAAAGCTTGTGTTTTAAGTTTGCTCTGAGTATTAGAATGCAAACCCACCAATATCCTCTCTGAAAGAGTTGTGTAATGGTAATCCTTTCTAATATCTAACTGGTTTGAGTGAACAATGTAAACAGCTTTTTTATGCTGTGCGAGATACACAATTGAACCCCCACTCATTTCTTCATCAAATTTGTGGGAATCTCTTTCGCTGAGATAAAGAACAGAGAACTTGAACTTGACTGGAAAGGGGAAATATAATGAAGCTGACATGACTAGTGAGGATCATTTTACTGATAGCAATATAATGAGCCAGTGGATATGGTTATACAATGTTGGGCAGGAAGAATTGAGGGTGAAGCAGGACGAACTAAAATAACAGACAGAACCCAAGTTAAATTTTATTTTTTGGTATATCCTCTTGGGCTGTATCTGTTCAACTCTACAGCCAATCCAAAAGAAAATACACGTCTGCAGGATATGAAAACCCTTTCACTCTCCCAGAGGACCTGGCCAAGAATAACTAAGCTGTTGCCTATTGGGAAGTCTGAGCGTGAATGTCAGTAAGGATAGAGATTCAAGTTCAAGACTTCCATTGAAATTCCTGTGTACATGTATTGCTGTGTTACAATAATTACAGAATAGTTATGTTCTATTTTGTTGTTTATGAATTCCCATTTACTCCCAAATAGAAATGTAGGAGGACATCGGACAAAAACTGACAAGGGAAATGCAATGGACAGTAAATCTGTGCCTGTTTATTCAGCACACAAACTCGATTGCTTGCTCATTTACATGATTGCAGTGTGCTGTTAAGTGACTGCACTTTTAAGTAAGAGCTGCAAAACTGAGCAAATCACATGAATTCAAGCTAAATATGCTATATAAAACAAACCTGTACTTCCTAAAGGGGCGTGCATTTTGACCTGAGCAGGTTATGTAAATTGTTGCACAAGTGACTTTGATTTGTGAAAGACACAAGAATGGCATAACATGGCAGAGAATGGGCTTCAAAGTTCTCTAGTGCTGCGCAGACAGTAATGTTGCTGAAGGTTGACAGGACCCAAGAGACCCTATAGACAAACCCAGAGAAGGCAATGGGAACAGTTAGTAACACAGGCTCAAGTCAGGTGTGAAGCCCTGAGGATATGATGGTATGACCTCGTGACTGGCCAGGTTGTGAATGCATCTTCAAATACCAAATTCCACCAACTGCATCTCTAGCCTCTCTCTCCTCAAGATACCTCATCCCCAAACCTCACCTACTAACTTTACATCAATTACAACTCATACCTAACATACAAAGCCTGAACTCACCTTGACACACTTAGCATTGCTGAAAATCTGACATCCATATCTCTGTTTGCACACACAACCAGCTATACAACTATGGCACCTAAATCCCCAAAATAGAAAACACTCTGAGACGTGTGTCTCTCTCTTGCAGAACAATGTATGAATAACCACAGCATCTAAGCAGCAGGAGAAAGAAAATCTTACCTTTTATTGAAGCATCATATCTGGGGCTGTGGTCAGGAAAGGGGCTGACACCATTGAAAATGCCAGTGTGCTCATGCTTAACCATCCTTTTCACATCCCACTTCCCCTTTACTACATAATTTCTGATTCCTGTGCTTGACATGTTGCAAGTGTGTACCTTTTGACTTTCTCCACCTTTCCTCGTTATAGCAATCCACCTTTGTCAATTTACATATCTAAGAACTGAAATCTGGCCAAACTGTGGAACAGGAATATGAAGAGGAAGTAGAAAAAACTTATGATAAAAGCCTATCTCTTACTTGCACACAATCAGCGAGCAGCTCAGATATTAGATCTACATGTCCTTCAGAGGGTAGCATAAGAGCAGGAGCTGCATTTGATAAGACACTGGACAAGAGTGGTCTACTGCCTGGGAGGGTAAAGGGATAAAGCTCATTGATGGGCAAGCTGCTGTGATGGATTTACACAGGGCAGCATACAGGAAAATGGTGTTGGGGTTGCACGGAAAATATACTTGCTGCATTGGCAGGTCTACCTGTAAATCTGCAGTCAATATCAAGGCATACGAAGGCATCCAGCCTCAGCTTGGCACAAGACATTGCAAAAAGGTCGGACACCATTTTTTTCAGTGTTGACATGGTGACATACGTCATGGGAACACTTGCAGACCCAGAAATGATGCAGTGTTAACAGCTGATATCTCAGTCTGTTGCAGCTCAATAATTTATCCTCCCACCATTGCCATTCCCCCAGTACTCTTGTTGTTGCATCTTATTCCAGCCAGCAGACCGCATGTCAAGGTGCTGACATCTAGGTGTTGGGCCTTCAAGGGCCTAAGCTGGTCATGATTGTCTTGTAAGACCATCTTCTTTCTCTGTCACTGAGAGCTTTCTGCCAGCCATCGTGTTGCCAGTGAGGGAGCCCTTCTTAGGAGGACTAGGTCACCATAAGACAAGCATTAAGAGAATCCACAGAGGTGATTGACTGACTTTTGTGAGGACTGTTGATTGGTTTGTAGGTAAAAGTCAGTTTGAAGTGTTTTGTTGTGACTTTCAGCATTTGGTCAACAGGCTGTCGTGATGGTCACCAACAGAGAGGGCAGAAGGCAAAGCGTGAGCCTGTTGCTGAATGACAGCTGGTGTTTGCTCTGTAGCGCTGCAGTGTGTGAATCATCGGACAGTTCAGTTGAAAGGAGATATCTCATTTATCTTGGAATTCGTGAAGTGTTTTAAAAGCGTCATGCTGCAAGTCATTGAAAGCTGAGGCCATGGGTAAACCAACAAAAGTACACGCATGCTCTGTCTACTTCTCTCTGCAAAGGAAAAATGCAGTTTATTCCGTCTCCTAAGATACAGTGTATCAGTGATCTCTTTTGTAGAGCAGTGGACTGTGAAGTGCCAATGTAGGAAACAGCACCTATTTCATTCTGGGAGGATCCAAATCAAAGAGGTTCATGGCAGAGCCACGTTTATGGTTATTGCTAACAAGACCCTCCCCTGTTCCGATGATCCAGGTCTGCCTGCAGCAGGTGAATTTCAGTGAACAACTTCTTCATGAAATAGAGACACTGCACTTGCTGCTTCTTATCAAGGTTGAGATATAAGAATTATTCACTGAAGATCCTGAATGATATGGCCTCCTACAGAAAGCTTGCCTTCCCTTGCTTCTCTCTCTTTGAAGAGTTTGCCCTCCTCTCTGTTGTCACTGATCAATCTCTTTATCATGCTGCAAGTGTGTGGTAATCACAGCACCCATAACTGGGGTAAATTATCTGATCAGAATGCCTTAAAATAAGAAACCAGTCTTCCACCCCACACACTACCATTTTCCATTGACACTACCAACTTTAAGTAATAGTAGTCTATCATTATTAGAAACTTGCTGATAGTAGAAATCTCTCAGCAACAGCTGTCTTACTCTCACTCTCCCATGAAACCACACCACCCCCCTCCCCACCCCGTTCCTTAGGCTGGAACTTCTTTCACTGGTGCATGGAAGGTTGAGGGATTACCTTATCGAGGTTTATAAAATCATGAGTAGGCATAGATAAGGTGAATAGCAAATGTCTTTTCCCTAGGGTGAGCGAGTTCAAAACCAGGGGCATATTTATAAGGTGAGAGGAGAAACATTTGAAAAGAATATGAGGGGCAACCTTTTTGCACAGAGAGTGGTTCATGTGTGGAATGAACTGCCAGAAGAAGTGGTTGATGCAGGTATAACTATAACATTTAAAAGATGTTTGGATAAGTTCCTGACTAGGAAAGTTTTGAAAGGCTATGGGTCAAATGCTGGCAGATGGGACTAGTTTAGTTTGGGAACATGGTTGATGTGGACTGGTTGGACTGAAAAGTTTGTTTCCATGCTGTATGACCGTGGAGCAGTTGCAATGTTGGTCCCAAAATGGCAGTCGTAGCTCCGAAAGGAAGGTGTGATGGGGCCGTATTTTCCAGCTACTGACTTACTATTTCAAACATGATTAAACTAATATAGCTTCAATATTAATCACGCATTTATGGAGATGGTTGCTTTGTGGTAATAGTAATTCAGAGCACCAAGCTAACGTGCTACCTGGTTTGGTTTTCATGTCCCTCTAGACCAACAATAATGTGGTTGACTCCAAAGAGCCCTCTGAAATGGACTAGTGCACTACTTGTTTCAATGATAATTAGGGGATGTGCTGCAAATTTTGACCTTGTCAGCGACAGCTATATTCCATGGAAGAATGAAGAAAATGTGGATATATGTATTACAAAGAACTATCAGGATTGTCCTATTGTGCAGAGTTTGAGAATTTAGAGCAGACTGCTAAATTACGACATAGCGGAAATAGCTTGTGGGCATTACAGCGCTGATGGTCTGATTAAGTATTGTCAAACTAATTATTAATGGTTTAAAAGTTCAAATGAAAGTGCTGTTAATTGGAAGGTTAATCATGCCATAGTCACACCGCATCACTGGCCGTCATATGAAATTGTTGCTACTGTAGAGGGTGCAATCTCATTGGCTATGATGACAGCTGAAACCTGTAGTGCTTCCTAAAGTTATTATACTTTACCATCCTGCTGGCATTTGCAAATGGCTAAGGAAGACAGCAAAAGGAGGACGGCAGTTGGGAAATTGGGAAGGGTGGGAGGTGATGCAAGCTCAGAAGGATAAAAGACAATAAAACTGACGAATGAGGCATACTGAGACTCCTTTGTAAGCATCAAATTGGATGAGCTGTAAACTGATATGTTTATCTCCAAGGGTTACTCATTTTATTTTTCGCTGGGAGTGTTATTTCAGGGATTGTATTTATAAATATTTTACTTGAATTGTTGAGACCATTAAGTGAGTTGTCCCAAGAGATCAGTTTTATTTGATCCTGGATCCCTGTTTTATCTGTAAACCTGTGAGGTCTTTCTTCTTAATTACTGGTCCAACTTCCTTTTTAAGAACTTACTTATGGAAACAGTTTCCACTGCCGTTAGGGGTAGTGTTCCAGATCTTGACATTTCTGAATAGAAAATAGATTCCTTCTTTCCCTTCTAGATCTTTTTTTCCAATTGTATTGAATCCACTGACTTTATTTACCGATGCAGAGGGTTTTTTTTCCCCATATTTATTCATTGAAAACTTCTCATCATTGTGAAATCACTAGTTGATCCTCAAGAACTCAACCTCTTTTTTTTAATTTCTTCTGGTTCTTTTGTCAATCACCTTTTGTGATAAAGATATATTACACAGCAAACTTCTTATTAGCTGACACCTATGGAACCAGGAGTGTGCTGGCTGATCAAATATTCCAGATAATCAAGAGAACATAATCAGTGGGAAAATACACACTAAGCAATAAAAGTGTGATACAGGGGGTATACACATCAGTGTTATACTTTATTTACAACATAAGTCACTGAAATAATACCTTTAAGAAAAGTGGTCAGAAAGTATTTTGGAAAATTGACCTCAAAGCATCATTAAATCACGTTTACTTGAAGTAAGTTGTTTTCCAGATACCTGTTGTGTTAATTGAAATGAGTTTGTGAAATATAGAAAAACAAATGATCAAGGAACACTGGAAGTTTAGTTTGACTTCAGTTTAGAAGAATTTGATTTCAGTTTCGATGCTGGCAGCAGAGCAGTTTGTTAGGTTTGTAAAATTTCCAGGTTTTGGCTGTCAGACAAAAAGGTGATTCAGGCCATCCGAACTGGAAAGAAGTATTAAAAATTTTCCAGCAGTCCATGAGGAACATTGGAAGTAAGTAAGAACTTAGAGTTAAGATAGGAGTGATTATTTCTCTGGAATTTAGTATATGGAAAGGATATGGCTGGGGGTTAAAAAAAAAAGGTTTACTCTTTGCTTTGTTGATGGGAAAAATTTTATAACCTTTTTTTTCATGTGCATTTCCATCCCCAACCTATTTCTAAATCACATCTGTTAAAATATTTTCATACAATTTCTCATTCGTGCCTCACTTGAGCTATTTTTTCAGCACATCATGACTCAAACACCTAGACAACTTCACTGCCTCCACCTGTTTCCTCCTCATCCAGTCTCCACACTCCTCCCAACCTACTGTAACATTCAGGTCTCACTAAATTACAAACTAACACCACCCCCGATTCCAAATGGAGAAATGCTTCATTATTTCACAAATGTGTGAAAGGTAAAACATTTCTCTTGATTTATTTATAGACATATTAATACATGTTTTGATTTGATTTTTGATTTGATTTATTGACACATGTACCGAAATACATTGAAAAGTATTGTATTGCATGCTAGCCAGGCAAATCATACCTTACATAAGTACATCAGGGTAATGGAACAGAATGCAGAAAATGGTGTTACAGCTACGGAGAAGGTGCAGAGAAAGATCAACTCTAATATACGGGATGTCTATTCAAAAGAAGCTATTCTTGAATCTGTTGGTACATGTTTTCAACTTTGTGTCTTTTGCTTGGTGGAAGGGTGTATAGCCAGGATGGAGGGGTCTTTGATTACATTAGGCGCTTTCCCGAGGCAGTGGGAAGTGTAGATGGAGTTAATGGATGAAAAACTGGTTTGTATGATGGTCTGGGCTGTGTTCACAATGCTCTGTAATTTCTTCCAGTCTTGGGCAGAGCAGTTGCCATAGCAAGTTGTGAGACATTGGATGGGATGCTTTCTATGGTGTATCTTAAAAATTGTTACGAGTCATTGTGGACATGCCGAATTTCCTTATCCTTCTGAGGATAAAGCAAGAAACCTGTTCAGTACATCATTCAAACAAACATAATTCATCCTTTATGTTGGATTCATTTTAATTATGTTTTTGTTGAACTGCTGAAACAGGTATCTTGCTTTATCTTCAGAAGGCTAAGGAAATTTGGCATGTCTGCAACGACTCATACCAATTTTTATAGATGCACCATAGAAAGCATCCTGTACGGATGCATCACAGCTTGGTGGCAACTGCTCTGGAACTTGGTGAGGTCTCTTCCAGAGCATTGTGTCCATTTCTGCTTGCCCTGTTATAGGAAGGATATTATTAAGCCAGTGAGGGCTAAGAAGAGATTTAGCAAGATGTTGCCAGGTGTGGAAAGTTTGAGTTATAAAGAAGGGCTGGGATGTTTTTCACTGGAGTGTAGGAGGTTGAGAGGTGACCTTACAGAGGTTTTAAAAATCATGAGGGGTTTGAATTGGACTAGTAGTAGGTGTCTTTTCTGTGGGATGGGGGATTTTAAGACTAAGGGGCATATTTTAAGGTGAGAAGAGAGAGATTTAAAAAAAGATGAGGGGCGGATTTTTGAAAAGAATGGTTTGTATGTGAAATGAGCTTCCTGAGGAAGTGGTAGATGTGGGCACAGTTACAATGTTTAAAAGACATTTGGATAAGTACATAAATAGGAAAGGTTTAGAGGGATATGGTCTAGGAGCAGGCACGTGGGACTAGTTTAGTTTTGAATTATGTTTGACATACACTAGTTGGACCAAAGGGTCTGTTTCTGTGCTGTACGACTCTATGACTCTACAATAGAGAGTCCCACTTATTAGTTTTACAATGGGATTCCCACATCAGAGTGCTTACCTGAAACGTTCACTCCAGCTGAAGAATGGATA
This sequence comes from Rhincodon typus, assembly GCF_021869965.1. Classification (NCBI taxonomy): domain Eukaryota; kingdom Metazoa; phylum Chordata; class Chondrichthyes; order Orectolobiformes; family Rhincodontidae; genus Rhincodon; species Rhincodon typus. The sequence continues at coordinate 8,927,045 of NC_063351.1, forward strand.
AACTTCACAACCCCACTGAAGCTGGCCAGCTGCAGAGACCTTTTTTTTGTGAATAGTTTAAAGCCACCCACTGATGCTGTGAGAATTCAAAGCCAAATGTAAAAGTGGTAGGGATTAGGAAGAGAGTAAGGTTTATGGTGGATGTCTTCTGCTGCCAGTCATTCTGTCATAGGTCCCTGGCTGTTACTACTTGGTGTGGTGTATGTAATAATATTGGCTGGAATTGGCAAGCCATATTGCTGGTGGATTGAGGAGCTAATTGAATAAGGGTTTGGGGTAGACCTTCTCCAACAACTTGCCTATTGCAATGACCCTTCTGAGGTGATGGCCACAGGGGAGGGAAAGCAATGTTTCACAGAACTTGGGAGCCTGGGTCGGGAGGTGGGGTGGGGAGGGGTAGGCTGATTGAAAAGTACCTGAAATGATGTGTAATGTTAATTTGAGTTGCACATCGATAAGTTTGGTTTGGCAGTTTGGTACCATACTGTGGTGCAGTATTTTGCAGTTGAGTAGTGATGGCAAATACAAAGGTCCTTTATGTCACTTGATACGAAGGTCAGATCATGAATACATTTATGCTGTGAGGTTCAGTAAGCATCCTTGCAATGCATTCTAGATTACCAGTGTTTTTGGGTGAAAAAGGGCTGTTTCATTTTCTTATTACCTTGATTATTGTATCTATTTGTGGTAACAAAGATACAAAAAGGATGTTCAAGCCCTGGAGGCAGTGAAGAAGAGCCATTGGAATAGTGCCTGAAATTAAAGGACACAGAAGGAAAGATAGGAAAGGTGACCTCAAATTAATCAGTAGGTAAAGTTTAACTTGTGCCTTTTAAAAGAAGAATGGTTTTAATGCCCTTGTGTTGCAATGGAAGCGACCCTGCCTCTGAGCCAGGAGGCCTGGGTTCTACTCCAGCTGCTCCAGTCATGTGTAATAGTATCACTGAACAGGCGCGTTTGGAAAATATCTAAAGAACAGTTTTGTTGTGGCTCAGTTCTTGCTGCAATGTTATATGGTCCTGTGTTCAAGTCCCATCCAGGAATTTGAGTAAATTTCCTACTGTCTTTGCAGCATCACAAAAGCACTTCAAAAAGTACTTCATTGGCTGTAAGTTGCTTTGAGATGTCCAGTGATTGAGAGACGTGCTACGCGAAGGAACAACTTGAAATTGCAGTTGTTGGAGAATAATGATTATTTATAATTTGCATTCTGTATCTAATGTTTTTAAATGTGGATAGATTGACTCCAATCCTGCCCTTCATCACCTACCTTTTGCATAACATGGTATCTGAGGATAGTTGACAAAAGGTGAAGGTTGATAACTAAAAATAGTGGAGAAAAATAACTTTCTCATGACAATCATGAAACTAGACAAAAAACAATTATAAAGTGTCAGGTCCTGAAAACACCATTATGTTCTTAGACTTTGAACTATCTGGTGAATCTTAGGAATCCTGTACCCCAGAGAGCTGTGGAGGCTGAGTTAATCAATATATTCAAGACAGAGATCGATAAAATTTTTACATATTAAAAGGTATCAAGGGACATGGGGATAATGTGGGAAAATGATGTGAGGTAGAGGATTAGCCACGATTCAATTGAATGGTGGAATAGAATCAACAGGCTGAATCTTCTACTACCTCTCATATTTCCTATAATGCTATAAGTGGAAATGTGGGTACCAGTCAAAACCCTCTCAAAGATATAAACAAAGATATTTCATGGTGTTGCCATATTCTACAGGAAACAAAATTATAAGTAAAGTTCTTTTCTTCAGTTGGATGGATGTTGATGAAAGTTCGGACATTCAGTTGGAGTTTTTAGAGACAGTGTTAAATACCCTTGAAGCATGGTCAGAATTTGATGGAGTTTGACAAACATGGTCATCCGATGGAAAAACATGTAATGGATTTTAAGAGGTTGTATGACAATGAACAAAATCTAATTTTGAAACACCTGGCTCATTGCTGGTGTTTAAATTACTGAATTGTACTGAGGGGTCTTATGGGCACGCAACTGGTTCCACCTTCTGGTCAGTTCACAGCAAATGACAGCCTATTGGATTAGATGCCAGTCATTTCCTTTTGTTTTCATGCAACAAATTTGATGGTCTGCAATGATGCAAACAATATAAAACTATATATATATTTATATGCATACGTAAATCATCCGGGTATCAAATACTGGGGTGCACACAGAAGGATTAAAGACAAGCAGAATGAGATTAAAAGTAATTTAAACAGGTGACCATGTTACAGTAAGTAAAATGACAAAATAAAAATTATGCGAGTAATGGTGAATTAATGCCAGGAATTTCCAAGGAAAGAGTTGATAGGTACTTCAGGTATGCATGAATTGTCCAGCAAAGCAAAGAGGCAGGGTCTTTGAAATGATACATGACAAAGCGAATTTCATGGTAGTGCATAAAGCTAACAATGAATCCAAATACATTATACTCACATGAAGAGTTCAATCCTTTGATGAATGTTTTCATTGCAGTCTATTTCACCTGTGCAGTATTAGATAACGTTTGCATTGATATAATGGGGAACAGAAACATTAAAATATTACCCTGATTCGCTAAGTAATGAGGATCAATGCGAGATTAAGGAATATAAAAATGCTACTTGTTTTAGGTTTGACAATGAAAATGCATTAAGCACACTAAAGAGAATTGTAATTCCATGTATAATCGCTAGAAAAAACTATTTTATAGATATTGATGTTGTCCCCACTGAGATTTCTACACTGTTTGAGTAAACATTTTTATGAATAAGAATCAAAGAAAACTTGATGGGGAGCAGAAAAAATTACTACTTTTGCAAAGTCAGTTGATATTCAGTTTACCCAGTCAGGATGCTACAGTGTTCTCTTCTCAATAAGGGAAATATTGATGACGCCAAGTCAAAAGCATCAGAGAAATGAGCAAATTGACTTAAATTGATACAGACAAATTCCTCTTATTGAAGATTGAGGTTAATATGAAGAGGTAAATGAGATCTGTGAAATCAATTCTATGAAAGATAAGTGCCACCATTGTAAGCGTCCTCTTTCCAAGTGACTTTAATAAGGTGGCTGCCATGGTTCAAAGGTAATATAATAAAGAAAGAAACAATTTCATTCAACATTTAATACACATGGCAACCAGATTTAGTCCTTCTATATTAGCACATTCAAGTACCAAATTGGGGATTATAGAGAAACTCATTTTTTAAAAAAAGAGACCACACTTGGGACACCCACAAATGTCCTGACTGATATTGGGAGGCATTTGTCAATGATGAGTTCAGAGACATGCTAAGATATGAACAGCTTGGTCATGATTACTGCAATTGCAGGTCCTTTCAGCAACTGACTCTGTGAAAGAAGTTGTGCGGTGACCAATAAAATGTCTTTTAAAACTTTTTTAGAGAGATAGTAGGAACTGCCGATGCTGAGCTAACAAGGTGTAGAGCTGGATGAACACTTGGCTTTCTGTGTTCATCCAGCTGTACACCTTGTTATCTCTTTTAAAACTTTAGCTGATTGATTGGATTATAGCTTGCTGAGCATGTAGCGGTTATACAAATAATTTACTCTAGGTGTTTGGAGTGTTCGGCCACCATCATTTCGTTTTGGACAAAATTCCAAAATTCTTTCTGGTCTGTGCAAAATCCCACTTGGACTAGAAAGCACTACAGGTAGTCCTTTTCTGCATGTTTGAATGCTTTATTAGCAATGAGACGGGATTTCATGGGGAATTGCAACTGGTGTAGGCCATTCCGCCCTTTGACCTTGCTCTGTCATTCAATAAATTTGTGTTCTCTTGAAAATTTGGAGAGCCCCATCATTATCCTGTATGTCCAGTTCCACCAATAGGATGGCGGCACAGAGGTGACGGCGCAGTAGTATGCAGTTGGGAGTCCTCAATATTAACTTCGGACTCCATGAAGTCTGATAGCTCAGGGGAAATATGTACATGGAAACAGAAATTAAAAAAAACTGTGGATGCTGTAAATCAGGAACAAAAACAGAAGTTGCTGGAAACCGTTCTGAGGAAGGACCTGAAACGGTAACTGTGATTTCCCTTCACAGATGCTGCCAGACCTGCAGAGCTTTTCCAGCAACTTCTGTTTTTGTTCATGTGCATTGAAACCTTCTGCTGATTAGCATCTACCACTCCCCCTCATATGACGAGTCAATACACCTCTACACTGAACATTATTTGGAAAGGGCACTAGGGTGGCAAGGGCACAGAACATTCAGTAGGTAATGGGCTTCAATGTGTGTCACAAAGAGTTGTAGCAAGGCAGCACCACCGCTAACTGAGTTGGCTGAGTTCTAAAGGTCATAGCTGCTAGACTATGTATGTAGCAAGTGGTGAGGGAGAAAACCTAATTTACCTTATACCAGGAGTGCTTACTGTTGCGGCACGACAGTCAAAATTTTTATGAAAATGTTATACAAATTCAGTTTTGTTTATATTTAATACTTAAGTGAAATCTACAATTTAGTTTCAGTAGTTCTCAGCCTTGAGCAGCATTTTAACAAGGCAAATAGTGGAAGAGCAGTTGAGCTTAATTAAGAAGCAGTTGAAACTGGATTTGCATCAAGTGAATCAGCCAGCTCTTTTCGTCATGACTTGATGTGACTATGTACTTTGAATATGATTTGCATTAGAGTGCTAGAGAATGTGATTAAAGGAGTTAAATGGAGGATGGCAAAACAGGTGGTGTGTCACAGCTGCAGCATCTGGGAGCTCCTGGATGCTGACTTACTCTAGAGCAAAGAAATCTGCAGCAAGTGTTTGAATTTCAAGAGGCTTCAGCTCAGACTTTATAAACTGGAGTTAAACTACAGACACAGCGACACATCAGTGAGGGGTAAAATTACCTGGATGCTTTATACCAGGAGGCGTGAACAACTTTTAAGGTCAGATTGTTCAATTTGGTAATTGTTCAGCCGCAGGAAAGCTTGACTGCAAGTGAGGCATGTAAAGTGAACCAAAGTGGATGAACGCAGGAGCCTCAGCCTTTGAAATTGAAACAGGTCTGTGGTACTTCTAGCTTTTTTGGATGACAATGTGGAATGGATGATGGGCGAGCTAACTGAGCATAGTACTATGGTACAGGAAGCCATTCAAGAATGGTGGAGAAGGAAGGAATGTCACTGTTTTAAGAGACAGTGTAATAAGGGGATTGATAATATTTTCTGCAGCAAGGAGTGTAAATCAAAACAGCCCAGTGCCGGAGGCTGGGACATACACTCAGGACTGGAGAGGGGTTTCCACTGGAAGAGGGAGAATCCAGTCATCACGTTCCGCATTAGTACCAATGACTCATTCATGGCAAAGAAGGAAGTTCTGCATATTTGGTGAGAAGAGCTAGGCACCATGTTAAGAAGCAAAATCTTAAATGTCATAATTGTCAGATTATTATCTGATTATTAAAGACTCTGTATCTGAATGCATATAGCATTCAAATCAATATAGCTGAACTGAAAGCACAAATGGAAATGAACAAGTATGATCTGATAGCCTTTAGAGATACAACTGCATGTTGACAAGGAATGGGATTTGAATTTTGAAAGATGAAGGACATTTAGGAATGAAAGGAAACTAGGAAAAGGTGGAGGGGTGGTGTAGGAGTGTTACCCCTGACTGGGGACAAAGACTCAGGAGGCAGGCAGAATTCAGGCAAGTGGCAGACTTTTATTCAAGCAACAAGTGGTTACTGCAGGGAGAGGACCAAAGATCTTCTCTGAATCTGGCCTCGACGTGAGAATCCAGTTGTTCTCTTTATCCACGGATCAGATCGGAAGAGTGATCAATGACACGTTCTGATTTTTACAGTGAAATACATCATTTTTATACATTCTGTGTTACAGTAATCACACACATAGTGTGGTCACTGTGTCCTTCCACCTTATTCCACACACCCAATCCTGTGAAACACCTAATCAATGATGGGCATTCTATGGACAGCACCAGGTTCCCATGAGCTCATGGTGTTTAACAGACATTGTAATCCCCAGGCCTTGGGATCTTTCTATGCATCCTAACAGTTTGCATTCCAGAATTACTGGTTACACCCCTTCGGGTCCATCCCAGATTTTTCTTGTCTCTAAGGACTGCTTGAATTCTGTTATTCATTGTATTTCATGTGCTATCTCTATCAAATTCTGTTATTGCTCTTTTTTTTCATTGTCCCAATTATGTAGATAAAAAAATACAAAAGACGGTTGGTTTTAATTGACTGCTATAAGAATTGTAGTATTAATTTCCCATTATAAAGTTAGTTGTACTTTTTAACTAATAAGTTATGAAGAATCTATTTCACTCCAGACATACCAGACATCTTTTTAGAGATAAGGAAAGTGTTTCCTGACACTAAATAACTTTCACATCTAGGCTTAAATGTTTTTCCCCTAATGCTTCTATTGTAATTTGATTATACGTGTATCTACAATTATGTTGAAATCTATCTCTATGATTATCTGAAAAATCTTTAACTAGAACCCATTTCTTAATATTGTGAATAACTAATTAGTACAAAATAACTTTAACTGTTGTTTTCATAGCTGCTTAATGAGTTAGGCTGACTGGTTCATGGACTGCGATTTACACCCCTTGTTCTAACTGCTGCTGTTCACCTAATGGGACAACATCCTTTCATTAATAAGGCTGGAATCACTTGTCTATCCTTAGCATCCTTTTATCAAACTGTCTTGGATGGTTGTTTTATGGGCCTCTTGTTCACCTTGGAGTAGCCATGTTCAAAGGTACCATTATGTTTGACTTAAATGCTGGAGCAGGCTGTTTAATTCTATTTATTCCTTGTCAGCCATTTTGTGTCTTAATGCTAGAGCAGGCTGTTTCATTCTGTTTAACTCTTGTTGGCCATTTTGTGACTTTCAAACATGGGCTGCCTTACAGACGGCTATTGGTAGTATTAACACAATAAAGAAGGATGAGCTAAGCTCAGGAAACCAAGGTGTGGAAACAGAAACTACATGGTATGGTGGAGCATGAAGAAATAAATAATACAAACTTGCCAGAAAGACATGATGATAATCATGAGAGATTTAATTTGCATATGGACGGGAAAAGTCAAATTGGCAAAGGTAGCCCAGATGAGCTCAGAGAACATTTTCAGGATAGTTTACTCGAACAGAGTTCTGGAGCCAACCGGCATTTAAGCTATGATAGAGATGGTGTTGTTCAAAAAGATGAAATTATTTAATGATCTCATTGTGAAGGCACCCCGAGATTGCAACAACCATAATAAGATTGAATTTTACATGCAGTCTGAGGAAGAGAGGAATGGACCTGAGACTTTGTAAAGGAAGAAAAGGACAATTATGAGGATATGAAAACAGATCTGGTTAGGTGACTTGGCAAATTACATTAAAGGAAAAACCAACTGAGATGGGATGGGCAGATATTTAAGGAGATATTTCAGAACACACACAGTAGATAATTTGAAAGAGCAAAATTTCCAAGAAACACATCTCTCACGTGTAGTTAACAAGATATGTTAAAGATTGTATCTAACCTAAATTTAAAAATATATTTGTGTAAAGGCAGGTGACAGAATGACTAAAAATTAATAAGGAGGGAATACTTAAGGAAAACTAGCCAGAAAAATAAAACATTAAAAGTTTATGTTTGTCCTAAGAAAGTGAAACTGGAGAATTAATAATGGAATATAATAAAATGGCAGATGGTTTGAACAGTTTTTGTGTATTGGCCTTCACACCAGAGGATTGACTAATCTGTCAGAGTTCTTAGAGGACATAACACATGTTGTAGATAGAAGGAACCAAGAGGAATAAAGGGAATGTACTGAACTGAAATTTCCAGAAGGCGTTTGAACAGGTGCCATATCAAAGGTTATTGCAGAAACTAAAAGCTGGTGTCAGAGATGGTATATTGGCATGGATAGAAAATTGGCTGGCTAACAGGAAACAGAGATGACACACAAGGGGTCTGTTTGGGATTGACAAAATGTAACAAGTGGTGTGCCATAGGAAGTGTTGCTGGGACTTCAGCTGTTTACAACTGGTATTAACTAATACAACTTAGATTAAGGGACTGCAAATGTATTTGCCAAATTTATTGACGACACAATATGTGGGAAAGTAAGTTGTGAAGAGGACGTGAGGTTACAAAAAGGTACAGTTAGGTTAAATGGACAGGCAAAGGTGTGGGAAACGAAGTGCATTGTGGCAAAATGAGAAATTGTCCATTTTGATATGGAGAACAAAAAAAATCTCAATGGTAAGACATTATAAAGTGCTGAGATACAGATGTCCTCATGCATGAATCACAGAAGTATGAAAAAATTAGGAAAACTAATAGAGTGTTACCGTTCATCGTAAGGGGAATTGAATATAAAACTGGGAGGTTATGCTTCAGTTTTACAGGGCACAGATGAGATTGCAATTTGACTTCTTTGCACACCTTATTTATTGGTCACCTTATTTAGGAAATATGTCATTGCATCAGAGGCAGTTCAGAGAAGGTTTACTAACCTAATACTTGGAATATGTTGGTTGTCTTCCAAGGAATGCTGTAGGTGTAGAAGTATGCCATTCAGCCTATTGAGATCATGTCTGATCTGTTAATTCTCAAGCCAACTTTCCTCCCATTTCCCTATAACTGTTGATTCCCTAACTGATTAAAAATCTGACTTTCTTGGCCTTGAATATACCTAACAAACAAGCCTGGACAGTCTTTTGTGGTAAAGAATTCTACAGTTTCACTAACCTTAGACAGGTGGGTTCGCATCTGCTGGAGTTTAAGAGGTGACTTGATTGAAACACACAGGATCCTGAGGGCTATCGACAAGATAAATGTGGAGAGGATATAGTTTCTTATTGTAGAATTTTGAACAAAAGGACACTGTTTAAAGAAAAAAAAAATAGGGCTTGCCTATTTAAAACAGAGACTAGACAAAATGATTTCTCTCAGGGGGTTGAGAGTCTTTGAAATTCTCTTCCTAATCCTTCCCATCAGCAGTGTGCTTTGTCTACAAGGCACATTTGCAGTAACTCACCAAGGTTTGTCTGACATGACCTCCCAAACCCATGTTCTCTACTACCTAGAAGCACAAATGCAGCAAATACATGGGAGCACCATCACCTGAAAATTCCCTCCAAGCCCTACACCATCCTGACTTGGAATAATATCACCAATGGTTGCAGAGTCAAACTTCTTGAACTCTCTAACATCACTGTAAATGTCCCTACACCTCAGGAGCCATGAAGGGCTCAAGAAAGGAGATCACTGCACCTGGACTAGCCAGTGACACACATCCCATGAGTGAATTAAAACAAAACCTCATAGTTGAAAATCCTGCCTCAAATGCTGGTTCTGATATTTTAAGCTTAAACACTTTGATTAATTATCTTAAATTTGAGAAAATTTCAAGGTTGGTTAAAGCAGTAAGAAAGTTAAGTCTTTTTAAATAAGTACTTAGGTTATGTCCTTCCATGGTCTGCCTGGTTACTGATCATTTTTAGTTGTGCCTGATATGGTAATCTTATCCATATTCTAGGTACGGTTAGCTTAATAATAATTCTGATAGATGAGATTTGGAAATGTTGTTTAAATTGAGTAACTAAGAAAATTAAAACACAGTAGTTGAAAGAATGTCAGCTGCCAAAATACAGAGCCTTGTGGAGGCATTGAATAGGCATTCAACATGCATATAGTTTTACTAATATCCCATGTAATGAGCATATTGACAATAGTGTTCCTTTTACATGTTGTGTAGGTAATCGTTCGTTGTGGGATAATGCACACGTTTCAAAAGGTGTAAGTGAGGATAGGTTATAGATTGACCTAGCTGACTTGACACATCTGCTGGGGAGAAAGATAATCTTGAAAATTAAATGAGTGGATGCAAGTCATCAACTATTGGATAGTTTCACAAAAAGCAACGTGACCATATTTTTGCATGGTTGTAGGGGACTCACATCATGAAGTGTAATGCTTTGTGCAGAACATGAAGCTGTTTGATTTAATGTGTTTTGAAATTTTGCTTGTAAGTACAATATTTAATTTGTATTTCCAGAGCAAAGCAAACTTGCTAATTTCTTTTAATTATTCATTTGTGGGATGTAGGCATCGCTAGCTGGCCAGCATTTCTTGCCCGTCCCTGGCTGCTCTTGAGAAGGTGGTGGTGAGCTGCCTTCTTGAACCGCAGCAGTCCACCTGCTGTGGGTTGACCCACAATGCCATTAGGGACAGAATTCCAGGATTTTGACCCAGCACCTGTGAAGGAACGGTGATATATTTCCAAGTCAGGATGCTGAATAGCTTGGAGGGGAACTTGAAGATGGTGGTGTTCCCATATATCTGCTGTCCTTGTCCTTTTAGATGGAAATGGTTGTGGGTTTGGAAGGTGCTGTCTGAGGATCTTTGGTGAATTTCTGCAGTGCATCTTGCAGATAGTACACACTGCTGCTACTGAGCGTCGGTGGTGGAGGAAGTGGATTCTTGTGGATGTGGTGCCAATCAAGCGGGGGCTGCTTTGCCCTGGATGGTGTCAAGCTTCCTGAGTGTTGTTGGAGCTGCACCCATCCAAGTAAGTGGGGAGCATTCCATCACTCTCCTGACTTTTATGAAGTAGATGGTGGACAGGCTCTGGGGAGTCAGGAGGTGAGTTACTCGCTGCAGTATTCCTAGCTTCTGACCTGCTGTTGTAGCCACTGTGTTTATGCGATGAGTCCAGTTGAGTTTCTAGTCAATGATAACCCCCAGGATGTTGATAGTGGGGGGATTCAGTGATGGTAACACCATTGAATGTCAAGAGGCAGTGGTTAGATTGTGTCTTATTGGTGATGGTCATAGCCTGCATTTGTGTAGTGTTACTTGTAACTAATTGTAATTAATCATATGAGCATTATGAACATTAACTGGTGGTTCACTTGTGCCCTTTTTTAAAAAAAAGAACAGACTGAAGCAGCACTGGCACTGAAGTTCATATGAAGTTCATATGTTCAAAAAGCAACCTATTTTATCCACCTACTACTCAGAGGTTATGCAAATGGAATCTTCCACTAACAAGATGACAATGCCAGTCCAAAAAAGAGCTCTGCACACTACACAGTTGAAAACTTTGTGCGTCCATTGCAGTGCTGGTGTAATCCCAGGTAAATAAGCCACATGCCCCAATGATTGGCTGATGAAACCAAATAAGATTTTTTTTCATTATAGAGAGAATACAGTGAGTACACAGCCTGCAGAAGGAAGAACCCCGACAATCCATCTAATATGCAATTCTGAAGTTGGACAGCACTTGCTAAGCATTCCTGGGTACGCCAATAGGTACACTGATAACCAATCTTAAGATAATCAGTTAAGCTCATAATATGGCTTGTTTACACTGGCTAGAAATTAGATGCATTTGTACGCAGCAACCTTTCTTTGCAAAGGAAAGGAAATTGTTCAAATCATGCACTTTTTGTTTAATTAGTCGGGAATTTGGGAGCCTATAGTTCCCATTTCCTTGCATCATGGCATTGCCATAAGGAGAAACTTCTTCAACGAAAGAGCACTGAATCTATGGAATTTATTGCCACTGAAGGCTATGGAGGCCAGGTCATTGAATATATTTAAGATAGAAATAGATAGATTCCTGACTGTCAAAGGGATCAAAGGTTACAGGGAGAATGTGGAAGAATGGGGTTGAGAAACTCATCAGCCATGATTAGAAGGTAGAGGAGACATGATGGGCCAAATGGCCTAATTTCTGCTCCTATGTCAAATGGTCTTATGGCCTTGGCCAACCTTGCCTTGTGGTATAAATTGTTGAGTTTGTTTGAAATTTGGCATTCTTCCATTTATTCTGATGAGTGCAAGATGCAAAGCTTTAGCAACATATCTTTCCTTTCTCGAATATTCAACTTCTTTGCTGCTAAGTAATTGTTTCAACCTTCCACTGAGGTATGGTCATAATTATAGGACTATTTCTCCCAGCCCACTTTTGTCATTGTGCTGAACAAAAACCATACACCCTAATGATTTCTGCTTGTCTCGACTGACCTGAAATCAATTGATAGGTCAACCCATTAAGCATGGGGTATTTCAGCTGTGGCCTGGGTGGTAGGGAAAAAGGGTAGACCGTGCTTGCCCACTAGACTTGGAATTCTCCTGCAACGGTTTCAATAAATAAATTCATAAAGACGAACACACTTTCAGCTTGTCTTTAACTTGTGTTATGGACCAGACCAGACCCATTGAAAGTATTTTAAGCAAGTAGCCTGGATCCTGTCTTTTTCTTATTTTAAAGGCACATGTAATGTACTGTGTTCCAGATGCAGTGCGACTGGTCAAACTACTTGATGGTAAGCAAAGCACAATCTATTTTGACTACAGTTAAAAGACAACGAAAGAAAGAAGAACTTAGAATAACTTAATTCTATTGGAAAACTTAACCAGACAATAGATGCAGTAGCTATTATTTATTAACTGTACGAATATAGTAACATCCCATTAAAAAAAACCCTTGGCAAAAAGGCAAATTCAGAAAAATAGACTTGTCTCACAGATAACCCAGCAGCAGAGAGAAACCCCAGTTTCTACCTGTAACCAACAGAGAGGGAAAAGATAGCTTCTATTTCTTCAAAACTTAAGCAGTTTCTGCCCTATTGTGACTCCAATAGCAATTGCTCAAAACTGGGTAAACACTAAAAAGAAACTAGAAATCCTGTTCTGTGAGAGCTGGCCACACCCATCCAGGATGCTTCTAATGTTCCAACTTTAAAAAAAAACACCCAAGGTCTCACAAGCTGCTTACTTTACTGGCTTGCCAAGTAGAAAGCTCACCACCTCTGCCATAAAACTTCCCATCAAAAAAAGGACAAAATAACCTCTTAAAGCCACAGCATCATCACACTTGTAAACAAGCCTTTTCATTGTAACTAACCTGAATAAGGACCCAATGTAAGTCCACACTACCACATTTTTGGGTAATTGAATCCAAGTGCACCATGGCCCATAGCCACATAATTACCTCCTTTCACAATGATTCATTGTCTTCCATCATGAACAATGGGGGCTTTTAAAGAAAATTTCATGCCCAGTAAAGGTGAAGAAGTAGGACAAAGAGATTTGGACCTTCCTGGATGACACAAGAGATAGAGAGCAAGGTAAAGCAGGAAAGGAGTGTACATGATAAATGTCAGGTGGATAACAAAATTAAGAACCAGGCTCAATATAGAATATTCAAAAGGGAAACAAAAAAAGCAAAAGGAACAAAGATAAAAAGAGTATACAAAGAAATTTGTAGTTAACATAAGTAGAACTGGAGTCTTTTCTAGGATGGAGGTTGAAGTGATTCAGGATCTTGAAAGGACTTTTTTTTTCTAATCATTTGTGGGATGTGGGCATCGCTGTCTGGCCAGCATTTCTTGCCCGTCCCTAGTTGCCCTTGATTTATGATGCGTGGTGGCAAGGGCCATTGCTGAGGTGCTGAATGAGTACTTTGCATTAGTCTTTACTGAAGAAGATGATGATAAGTGAGTCAGGGTTAAAGAGGAAGAAATTGAGATGTCAGATAAACTAAATATTGACAGAGGATGTATTCAATTGACTTGCTGTACTCTGATTAATCATTAGAGTCAGATGGCATGCATCCTAAAGTAAGGACAGAAGTTACGGAGACACTAGCGGTAATCCTTTGATCTTCTTTTGATGCAAGGTGGTGCCAGAGAACTGAACAACTGCAAATGTTATGCCTTTGTTCAATCAAAGGGGCTTAAGCATAATTGATAGTTGGAGCAATAATAGGGTAATTAGATTAACTTCACTGGTGGGAAAGCTTTTAGAAGTGATAATTTGCCAAAAAGCATGTCACTTACACGAATGTAGATTAAGGAAAGCTAGCATAGATTTGATTATGGCAAATTGTATTTAACTAAGCAGTTTGAATTTTTTATGAGGTAACACAAAGGATTGACTGGGGAGGATGTGGTTGATCCAGCATACATGAATTTCCAAAGACATTTGATAAAGTGCCTTACATTAGGTTTATCAGCACTCATGCAATAAAAGGGACAGTAGCAGCATGGATGTAATATTGGCTGAATGATAAGAAACAGTAGTGCTGAATGGTTCCATAGTGTTAGTACAACAACATTTCTTGATGTATACTAATGACCTTGACATGGATGTATAGAGTACAATTTCAAAGTTTGCAAATGCACAAAACTTAGAAGTAATTTGAATTAGAAGGAGGATAGTGATGCACTTTAAGAGGACATAGTGAGGATGGTGGAATAGGCAAACAAATGGCAGATTAAATTGTACAAACTATAATTCTAAAGACAGGCAGGAGCAGACCTGTACACTAATTATTGAAGGTGACAGGACAGGATTGAAAAAGCTGTCAATTTAAGCATTATTGGCTTCATTAAGAGGGTCAGAATAGGGTCACTGGATCTCTCAGGCCTCTGAACAATTTGGGCATTGGTGAGGAAGTTGAGACAATTGTGTGAGGTGGCCAGCAAGGAGCCTGTCAATATCGAGAGCAAAATAACCATTTGTCTGACTAGTATTGAACAAGATTCTCAGTAGTGAAATGCCTATTTTGGAATTTTGGCATGTCCTCAAGGACTTTTACCAATTTTTATAGATGCACCATAGAAAGCATCCTATCTGGATACATCACAGCTTGGTATGGTAACTGCTATTCCCAAGATCACAAGGAAGTACAGAGAGTTGTGAACACAGCATCACACAAACCAGCCTTCCATGCATTGATTCCATCTATATTTCCCGTTGCCTCTGGAAAGCAAACAACATAATCAAAGACCCCTCCCACCCTGGTTATACTCCCTTCCACACTCTTCCCATCAGGCAGAAGATATAAAGTTTTGAATACACATACGAATAGATTCAAGAACAGCTTCTTCCCTGCTGTTATCAAACGTTTGAACAGACTTCTCAAATGTTAATTCTGATCTCTCTCTCTCTCTCTCTGGACCTTCTCTGCTGCTGTAACACTATATTCTGCTCTCTATTCTGCTACCCTGATGCACTTTGTACGGTACGATCTGCCTGTATAGCGCGCAAAACAGCACTTTTTACTGAATCTCAGTACAACTGACAACAATAAATCAAACTCAAACTATATGCATACATTAATAGATTATTACATAATGTCAGCTAATCTCACTGTAGTGACAGGGCGGTGGTGGGGGTACCCTAAACGGTAGTAAGACAAGAGAAATGGTTGAGGCTGATATAGAAGTTAAAGAAAGCAAGTTAAATAGATAAGGCAGGCAAGAGCATGACAGGGAATGAGGGAAGACTGATGAATTAAACTCCATTTATTTCAATGCAAGAGGCCTGACAGGGAAGGCAGATGAACCCTGGGCATGAATGGGAACGTGGGACTGGGATATCATAGCTATTACAGGAATATGGCTGAGGGAGGGACAGGACTGACAGCTCAATGTTTCGGGCTACATATGCTATAGGAAGAATAGAAGGGGAGGCATGGGAGGAGGCAGACTGGCATTTTTGATTAGGGAAAGCATCACAGCAAGACTTCCTGAGGGATCGTCCAGTGAAGCTATATGGGTGAATCTGAGAAATAAGAATGATACTGTACTATAGGCACCCTACAAATAATCAATAATGTATGGAGATCGCAGATAGCTGTAGGAATAATAGATTTGTAACAGGGGATTTTAATTCTCTAAGCATAGACTGAGACTGCCATAGTGTTAAAGGCTTGGATGGGGAGGAATTTAAATGTGTCAAAAAAAAATGCTCTCAATCAATATGTAAATGACCTACAAGAGAAGGGGCAAAACTCAACCTCTAGGGAAATAATGCAGGGCAGGTGACTGAGTTGTCAATGGGGAAGCACTTTGGGGATCAGTGACCATTACTGTATTAGTTTTAAAGTAGTTATGGAAAAGGGTAGACCTGGTCCACAAGTTAAAATTCTAAATTGGAGCAAGGCCAATCTTGATGGTATTAACAGGAACTTCAAAAGTTGATTAGGGGAGGCTGTTCTCAGGTAAAGGGGCATCTGGTAAGTGGAAGGCCTTCAAAAGGAAGATAGCAAGAGTTTAGGGCCAGTGTGTTGCTATTAGTGTGAAGGGCAAGGCTAGCAGGTGGAGGAAACACTGGATGACTAGAAATATTGACAGTCTGATCAAGAAAAGGAGGAGGCATATGTCACGTATAGACAGCTGGGATCAAGTAAATCCCTTGAGGAATATAGGGAGTGTAGGAGTACACTTGAACATAATCAGGAGGGCAAAAAGGGAACATAAGAGAGCTTTGACAAATAAGGTTAAGGGGAATCCAAAGGGATTCTACAAGTATATTAAGGGCAAAAGAATAACCAGGGAGAGAATAGGACCCCTTAAAGATCAATGAAGGTTTTCTATGTGTGGAACCACAGGAGATGGGTGAGATGCTAAACGAATATTACATGTCTGTATGTACCGTGGAGAAAGACATAGACGCTAGAGAACTCAGGGAAATAAATAGTGATGTCTTGAAAAGTGTTCACATTATGGAAGAAGAGGTGCTGGAGGTCTTAAAATGCATAAAAGTAGGTAAATTCCTATGAGCTGTATCAAGTGTATCCAAGGACATTGTGGGAAGCTAGAGAAGAAATTGCAGGGCCCCTAGCAGGGATATTTGTATTATCACCACGTGTGAGGTATTGGAAGATTGGAGGGTGGCTAATGTTGGGCCATTATTTAAGAAAGGCTGTAAGGAAAAGCCAGGGAACTACAGACCAGTGAGCATAATGTCAGTGGTAGGTAAGTTGTTGGAGGGGATTCTGAGAGACAGGATCTATACACATTTGGAAAGGCAACGATTGATAAGGGATAGTTAGCATACTTTGTGCATCAGAAATTGTGTCTCTAGAATTTGATTGAGTTTTGTAAACAGGTGACCAAGATGATAGATGAAGGCAGAGCAGTAGACAGTGTCAACATGGACTTTAGCAAGGCTTTCAACAAGGTTCAGCATAGACTGGCTAGTAAGATTAAATCACATGGGATCCAGGGAGAGCTAGTCAATTGGATACAATTTTTTTTTAAATGGAAAGAACTGTAGATACTGGAAATCAGAAACAAAAACAAAAATTGCTGGAAAATTTCACCAGGTCTTGCAACACTTGTGGACTGAAATCAGTGTTAACATTTTGGGTCCAGTGACCCTTCTTCAGAACTGATGGTGGCCAGCAAAACCTTTTTTCTTCTGTGGAACATAGAGTAGTGGGAGGGGGTTAGGAGTAAATGATTGGTGGGAATAGATCCCAAAGAGACAGAAGAACAGTTGAATGGTCAAAGGAGTGAGAGTCTGAGTGACTGAGTAGGCAATGCAGACGCCATGCTGGGAAAGTGACATTGTGGTGATTGAGTTAAAGTGAAGGAAGATGTTATGTACAATAGAGAGTGTGGGATAAGCAGAAGCAGCATTTTACCTTTATTTCTTTCAATCTAGTCTACTGTATTCATGGCTCACAATGTGAACTCCTTTTATAATCAAACCAAGTCTGGATGATCGCTTTTTGGAACACCTCCGCTCTTTAAAAAAAGATTACCTTGACCTTCCGGTTGCTTGCCATTTCAATAAAGTATCTTACTGTCATGCTAACTTTTCTGTCTTCGAATTGAAATATTCCAATGAAACACAATGTTAACTTGAAGAACAATGCTCCACTCTCCACTTAGTCACCTCACAGCCTTTAGAGTCTCAATATTGATTTCCATAAATTCAGGAAATGACCGCATGATGTCTGTTCTCCAATTTTCTTACATTCAACTACACACCCACTCACCCCTCCATACCCAAGCCTCAGTTTTTTTTTTCACTTTTCTGTCATAGTGACCATCTCACTCCCTTTCACATATTACTTAAATGTAGGGTATGCAGGGTAGATTGATCTTAGTAGGATAATAGGTCGGCACAACATTGTGGGCCGAAGGGCCTGTACTGTGCTGTACTGTTCTATGTTCTTTACACTCATTTTGCATCTGTTTTACTTTTTCACTACAATTAACAACCCCTTTGTGTTTTATATTGGGCGATGACACTATTCAAGTTTTTGTCCCTTCTCTGCCTCTGTCAAAATATTAAGAAAAATCATTTTCCAATGACTTTTATTTCTGAATCAAAATGTCAACTCTGTTTCTTTCTCTGCAGATACTGGCAGACGTGCTGAGTTTCTTTGGCACTCTGTTTCAGATTTCCAGCTTCTGCAATATTTTGCATTTAATAGAAGAGAAGTAATTACTCTGACAGAGCAGAGGAGGTCATTGATCAATTTGTGTGGCATTGCTGCTGTTTCTTGGGTCTGTTGACAATGCACTGATGTGGGTGGCAGCCTCAGAAAAGGCTGGCAGGGTCTGATATGCCGGTCTGTTCTGCTTGGGGCAAGAGTACAGTCCAGCTCCACACCATCCCATACACCAGGATGTCCACAATGTGAGGCACTAATTTCTTCTTGTCTGTCATGTCCAATGTAAATATACAAACTGTGCGGGGCAACTCCAGACTACCTGTGTTTGACCACGTGCATGACCGTCTTTCAAGTATGGTGCTGGCATCAGGGATCTTGGGATATCTGACATTGGTGTGTACCTCTGCCTATGACGAGCAATAGAGTTTGATGAGTGGGTGCCATAGGGGCATAGTGCATAGCTAATGAGGTGAGTATGGGATGATAGCATAAGAGAAAACTTGCTGCGACTCATGGAGAGAAACTCTCCATGACATTCATTAATAATGACTCTTCCCAGGAGTTGGCTAAGATTCTGCCCAGTGGTTCAACCCCAACTGGAGTACAGTGCCCAATTCTGGATATGAGACATTCGGAAAGATGCTACTGTTTTACGAGAGGGCGAAAAAAAGACTCATGGAAATGTTTCCAGAGATGAGAAATTTCATTGGTGTGGATACCTTGGAGAAACTGGGACTGTTCTTCTTGGAGGAGAAAATTTAAGAGGGGATTTGTAGAAGTGTTCAACCTCACGACAGGTCTGTATGTAGCAGTTGGGGAGGAAGTATTCCTGTTGATAGAAGGATCTACAACTAGAGGATATTGATTCAAGATGATTGGTATGTTTAAAACAGAAGACAGTGAAACGAACGGAAAATGTTTAGTTTTGACTGAGTGTAATTAGAATCTGGAATGTATTGCCTGAAAGCTTGGCACAGGCAAATTTAGTCAAATCCTTCAAAAGAGACTTTATTAATCGTCTAAATTATCTAATGTTTCCTCTTTATTAGTCCAGTAACATCATCATCATCGTTGGTTTCAGAAGAAACAACTGCTATACGAGAAACAGAAAATTATTGATGCCTTTTTGTAACAGGGTTACAGTATTAAAAAGGTTGCATTTAATAACCATCTGTAGCTTTGGAGAATTTATGAAGACAGGTAAAGTTGGTTTTGGATGCTTTAGATAAAACAGCCAGAATAATCATGAGACAGAAGAGCAATCGGCATGACTGAATCAAAATATAGTACTAAATCTATTTATGGATGAAGGTTATGAAATGTTCCATGTGATTTAACACATTAACTGTTTTGGCACAGATAGAATGGTCAGAAGAGTAAAAGTACCAATTGGATTATAGGGCAATGGCAAATCTTCTCAGTCTTTAGTTATTACAGACCTGAACAAGATACGATTGCTTTATAGGTTGTAATTAACAGTGTCTGGAAAGTGTTAGGAATGAAAGTGACATAAAAGGTCTTGGAAATCAGTTGAATTTTAGAGTCGTAGAGATATACAGCACAGAAACAGACCCTTTGGTTCAACTTATCCATGTCAACCAAACATCCTAAATTAATCTAGTCCCATTTGCTAGCATTTGGCCCCTATCTAAACCCTTCCTATTCATGTACCCATCCAGGTGACTTTTAAATGTTGTAATTTTTTCAGCCTCCTCCACTTCTTTTGGTAGCTCATTCCACACACACACACCACCCTCTGTGTGAAAAAGTTGCCCCTTCAGGACCCGTTTATATCTTTCTTCT
Source organism: Rhincodon typus (assembly GCF_021869965.1). Classification (NCBI taxonomy): domain Eukaryota; kingdom Metazoa; phylum Chordata; class Chondrichthyes; order Orectolobiformes; family Rhincodontidae; genus Rhincodon; species Rhincodon typus. Next base: position 8,947,049 of record NC_063351.1, read on the forward strand.
CTCACCTTAAATCTATGCCTTCTTGTTTTGGACTCCCCTATCCTGGGGAAAAGACCTTGACTATTCACCCTATCCATGCTCCTCATGATTTTATAAACCTCTATAAGATCACCCCTCAGCCTCCGATGCTCCAGGGAAAATGGCCATAGATTATTAAGCCTCTCCCTGGAGCTCAAAGACTCCAACCCAGGTGACATCCTTATAAATTTTTTCTGAAACCTTTCAAGTTTCACAACATCTTTCCCATAGCAGGGAGACTAGAATTGAACACAGTACTCCAAAAGTGGCCTTAACAATGTTCTGTGCAGCCGCAACATTACATCCCAACTCCTATACTCAAGACTTCAATCTGAAATGTTAGGCAAAAAGGAAGACTGAATCCCCAACCCCCATATCAATGGTTCACAGATGAACTATCAATACTCTGTAAACATGGATTATCTTGATTGTGACCAACAGCCAGTTTTGACACATCTAAATACTACCACCATCCCAGCCCTATGAGAAGCTATGCTTAGAAGTCTGTAATTTTACTACAGAAAGACAATCAAAAACAGAAAGTAACATTGAGACACTTGCTGTAACTTCAAGAATAAGGACATTTTCTGTCTTTTTCTGGAAGTGATACCCAGATGTGTAAAAAATTGATCTGCCCTTATAGAAACCAACTATGAACCAAAGCCTTTCAATAATTACTCCATTCGTTATGAGTGATTGCTGTCAAAAAACCTGCAAAGCAATGTCGGCCTTAGGTTAAAAGACCTTACACCTCAGAGGGCCAAAGGACTCCAAACCAGGTTTAGTGTTATCTTCTTTTGTATTGGATGATATTCCCCTTTGACTTTGTGCCTATAGGCCGTAGTGACAGCACCAAATCCATAAGCATGGCATCACCTTTTTGTTTATTTTTCTCTGGTTTAACAGGTAACTAATTTGCTCTTTGACTGAAGAGCCTTGTTGACTGACATATTGCTCATGGCCAAACACAGTTAATTTCATTTTTAATTGGAGAGCAAATTAACCTTGTGAAAAATAGGACATTTTGCTCTTTAACCTCCTTGGTTTATCGGATAGGGGGAGCTGGTTCACACCTTCTCACCTGGTCATATCAAGTGAAAGCAGCAAAGTGATCATTCGTGGATCAATGTTAATGTTAATGAGAAAAAGGCTTTGGCAGCCTACAAGTCAGAACTAGTAGGTTTAAGTTTTCTTCCCAAAACCAGAAAAGTTGCAGAGAAACATCAAGTTTTAGTAGATTAAAGAGGAAGGATATTTTCATAGAAGAACAAAAACTGGTGATTCCACAAAGTACAGTAAAATTAGCAAGCCTTTTCAAAAATAAACTATTTTGGATCGGTAATTGGAATAGAAAGTGTCAGAGGAAGATTAAAATGAGACTTGGCCAGGAAATAAAAGATTCAAAACAATGGATTGTAATGTGATTGAAAGATGTTGAATATGACCGAAGCAAAGGATCAAGATGACTAAAATACATTGGGTGCTATTATCACCTGTTGTGTGCGACTGGCTATAGTTCAAGGGGAGTGCATCATTGAATGTTCTGTAATTCATTTGAGTGATGTAGCAGTCAGGGTTGAATAGCTACCAGGGCATGTTAATTATTGCTGTAAGAATTATCAAAATGCTAAATGTCTGGGGGTAAGGTAAAGCTTATGATTTCAATGTGTGAATACCAATTATAGCATGTTAATTCTGTAAGTGTAATAAATTAAATGATAGAGAAGATTACTGGTTGTTTGAAGGTGAATTTGTGCATCTTGAAATTTGTTAGATCCTTCAACTTCTTCCTGCATTGCATCCATTTTATTGGACCAACACTGTTGGCTTTGATCTCTTAATTCCACTATTAAACATATAATTTGACCTCGTACATTGTCAAATAACAATCATGCATGCTGCCTTGCAGGTTTAGCCAGTCCTCAAACTATCACAACACATATTCACTTTCAGAAAAGTCCCACCATTTTCCCTATGTTAGTTGATCGTATATTGGTATGAAAGGGTTCATTAGATATTGTCCAGTTTAATTCTTCAAGTCTTGTATTGGGCATGGGTCCATCCACAGTAACTTTCAACTGAAAGTGCAATCTCAAATCCAGCACATCTCAAGAGTGTTGCCTCTCCAATTGTCACACCACAAGGCTGCATTGATGCATCGGATAAAGGGTACTGCTTGGCTTAAATAAATAAATATTTATTGTAAATGTGAATAAAATAACGTCATTCAGTTGATAAGTGCCAATGATAAATGAGCATGCAGCAGAAAACTCGGCAATCAAACCTTCAGTTTTTTTATAGAATTGTGCTAACTCTAAACTGACCAGCACTTGTGGACTTGTTCAAGTAATTGATTGAGTCAACCATTATGGATTTTTCAACTCATTGAAACTGTAACCATGTAAGTAACATCTACAACAAAATGGAACAATTCTAAATGAAATGATGATTACTCATGCAGTTCCTTATGCCGTTATTTAATTCTCAGGAAAACATTTAGTCTCAGAGGCTTACACCTGTGTTGACTGCCTAGGGCCTGATTTGAAGTAATTGCTTGCAACTTGAATTATTGACTTGGGCTTTGGTGGCTGTATTTTTTTTCCCTCTGTTAGTTGGGTTGATATACAGTTCATGACAAGCCATTCTGCCCTCTTGTTTGCCACCCTGTCTGTGCTGAAATTCTAGACACTCGTTACCTGTTATTCACTTGGCATCTTGACTTGGTTTGTGCTGACCTCTGGTTGGAGCTGACTTGCTGTATGTACAAGTTTGTACAAAGAGCTGACATGTACCCTTCGGCAAGTGGACTTTCTGACCTGAATTGTACTCTCCGGTCATGAACACAGAGTCTGGACAATGTGCCCCAGACAGTCAGATTTTCATTTGGGCTTTTTGGAGGGGTGGGGTGTGATGAGGAAGGGGAATAGGGGTGGTAGGCATTAGCAGGTGTTAATTGGAGCCCCTGCAAACAGTTCAGAGGCAGCAATATGGGCTTTTAAGGTTAAACGGCTTAAAACACCTATCTCAGTGCCGTTGGACTGCCATAGCTGTAAAAATACAATATTCCAGGCCTCATCCCTCAAATGTCATGGACGGCGTAGTGATTAGGACTGCTGATTCACAGCGCTAGGGATCTGGGTTCGATTTCAGCCTCGCGTGACTGTCAGTATGGGACTTGCACATTCTTCTAGTGTCTGAGTTTGTTTCCTCCAGGTGCTCTGGTTTCCTCCCATAGTCCAAAGATGTACTGGTCTGGTGAGTTGGCCATGCTAAATTGCTCATAGCATCCAGGGATACATAGACAGCAGCTCTGATGAAGAGTTATCTAGACTCGAAACATTAGCTTGCTCTCTCTCCATGGATGCTATGTGACGACTATGTGATCTCCAGCATTTGTTATTTTCAGCCATGCATAAGTTAGATGGAATAGAGCAGGGGGATGGTTCTGGATGGGACGATGCTTGGGGCGTGAGTGTGGACTTGATAGACTGAATGGCCTACTTCAACGCTGCAGGGATTCTATGTTTCTATATCCTTACCATATACACATATGCCGTTCCATGCTGATTGTTGCCACTGGTTTTCATGGCCTCATGCACCTAATCCCATGAGCCTTTTATAGCTCCGTGCCAATTTGCTGCAAGCTCAGCTAAGTCAAGCATGCTCGCTGACCTACCTTTGCTTTTATAGTCTCCATACCAATCATCCAGTGTTTAGCCCAGGTAGACCTCCAGATACATGCTGTGATGAAATGAAATAAAATTCTGTTGATGTATTCATTACTTTTTAAAAAGTTACACGTTGATTATCCAAAACATTTGTAAAATTTTACTTCTTTCAAGTACTTGATCCCCTATATACAAGCATTTGTATTCATGTTCTATTGAAAGACTTTATTAGCACTTCGAACTATGAATCGAGCTGAGAGCTGACTGGCATTCCACAGTCATATCGATAGGTTGTGAAATCAATCATGCAGTTCAAATCCTTTAATGTTAACCTTCCAATTTACCTCTGCATGCAGATTGAATAACAATACTTCTTTTTTTCTAAACTGCAGACAGTTTTTGTTTCAAAAGTTTAAAGGACAGGAGTTTTAAATGCTTTGGCAATTCCTTTAACAGCTTCCTTAACGGTTATACAATTCTTGTGAGTTTATATACTTTTTAATGCACCATCACAGACATTTCTATGGTGTTTCTCTTAATTTATCTATGATGAGAGTTGACATAAGAGTATTTACTCTTCCCTTCAGCCTGGCATCATCCCTCCTCCGCTTGCATGTTCTGGGAAACGTCAGCAAAAGTGATACCACCGAGAGCTGGAAGAAGAGATGTTCATAGAATGATGCTGGAAACGTGTGAGTGCACATTGAGGGTAAGCAAATGCTGAAGCCTCAAGATGCACCTTATGGAACAGGGTAAGATATGGAGTCACTGCTTCCATATTGGGAATTCAAACTCCCTTCTGTGTGAATGCGTCTAAGCAATGAATAACCTGTAGGTTAAAACTTTGATGGTTAACTTCCATTCATATTATTTTAATCGAAATATTGGACAAACGCTCCAGTAAACCTAACTAATCATGATGAAGTGACGTGATCCCGAACGTCGCTCATAACTCATTGCAGTTGAATGGATGCTTGTTACTCATGTCCAATCATTGAAATTCAACCCCCAACAATTCCCTCGCAGTTCACCAAAATCCAAGACAATCTGAGTAATCCTGGCTTTTTTTCCCAATTTAAATTGTTTAAATTTGATTGGCTGGTGCACTATTAAATGTGAAGGAACCATGTGTCATTGTCTCATGTTGCACTTTAAAGGATTTGGAAGATGTCTTGCCTGTAATTTTTGTTTTAATATGTAGCATGATGAAATACTCCCTTCCACTGACTCACTGTAACAATGATGTGCAAATTCTAAGGTGTTTCTGTCAGATTTTCAGATTACCACCTGTAAGTTTGTGTTACAAATTTACTTGAAGTATAACAGAAGTAAAAGGAAGCCAATTATTTCTTGATTGTTCCTTCTGACCTTTTGTGAAAGCTGAGGAATTTAATTCTGCCAATCCTCAGAGAAACAATTTCAGGCTCTGTTTCAGAATAGTTAGACTTTAAGGAAGTGTCTGTGCAGTAATTGGACGTTGTGCTATAAAATGGTAACACCAGTCATATATACAATTTGTCTTCACAACAGATAATGAAAGGTATTATCCTGCTGCAATGTTTTGCCTGCTATTTTCCAGGTTACCTGGTAAGCTACAAACTAAATCATTATAATTGATAGAATTGAAATGCATTAAGAAAATTACACATTTTGCAAACGAACGTATAAATTTATCCGTTCTCGATTTTATTTGAATCTCTGCATGAGGCCTTTGCATGCAAACCTCAATCTTTTCGAAATACCTAGTTTTTTAGTTGACATTTTACTTCCTGTAAGCCATTCAGTGTTCACACACAGGCTGACATGGTCATGCCCAGAAATCCCAGCCAAAGAAGGCACATAAGGGAATCCTAGTTGTTTCCCCATTTGTACAGCTAATCAGAACCCTTTGTGGGTTGGAGAGTTCAGAAATAAAGCTTCACAGACCCCCGTGCCTGAGACCAAGGATCTGTGCTTGACTATTAGAACTCAAACTGCCAGATTACTATCACATTAGGTTTGCCACAGACAACATCTCCTTAGCCATGCACTCATTCCTAGAACATGTGGATAACAACGGCACCTACGTCAGACTCCTATTTACTTACTTTAGCCCCACCTTCAACGCCATAATTCCAGCCAAACCTATCTCTAAACTCAGAGATCTGGGACTCTGCTCCCTCCTCTCCAACCAGATCCTCGACTTCCTGACCCATAGATCACAGTCAGTAAGGATAGGCAACAACACCTCCTCCACGATAATCTTCAACACCGGTGCCCCACAAGGCTGCATACTCAGCACCGTACTATTCTCCTTATGCTCTCGTGACAATGTAGCCAAACTCAGCTCTAACTCCATTTGCAAATTTGCTGATGACACCACTGTAGTGGTTCAGATCTCGAACAATGACGCGACAGAGTACAGGGAGGAGATAGACAGCTTAGTGGCATGGTGTAAAGACAACAGTCTCTCCCTCAATGTCAGCAAAATGAAGGACCTGAAAGCAGAGTGAAGGACACACCCCTGTCTGTATCGATGGTGCTGAAGTGGAGGTTGTCAAGACCATCAAATTGCTTGGAATAAATATCACCAACGATTTGTCCTGGTCCATCCATATCGATGTTACGGTCAAGAAAGCACACCAATGCCTCTACTTTCTCAGAAGGCTAAGGAAATTTGGCACGTCCACAATTACCAACTTTTATAGATGCACTGTAGAAAGCATTCTATCCAGATGCGTCACAGTGTGGTATGGCAAGTGCTGTGCCCAAGACCGTAATAAATTACAGAGAGTTGTGAACACAGCCCAGTCCATCACGAAAACCAGCCTTCCACCCATTGACTCTGTCTACACTTACTGCTGGCTTGTGAGAGCAACCAATATAATCAAAGACCCTTTCCCCTTCCCCGGTTATACTCTTCCACCCTCTTCCATTGGCCAGATGACACAATAGTTTGAAAACATGTATGAACAGATTTTAAGAACAGCCTTTTCCCCACTGTTATCAGAGTTGATCTTTCTCTGCACCTTCTCTATAACACTATATTCGGCATTCTGTTCTATTAGCCTGATGTGCCTATGTAAGGTATGATTTATCTGGACAGCACATAATAACAATACTTTTCGCTGTATCTCGGTACATGTGGGAGTGAAACACCTGACTGAGGATAAAGACTGGGGAGGCAGGCAGAATTCAGGCACATGGCAGCTTTTATTCAAGCAGTCACTGGATCATGCAGGGAGAGGGGTAATAACTCCTCCTAAATCCAGCTTCAACGTGACGAGACAGTTGTCCCCTTAATCTTCAGCTCAGACGGAAAGAGAGGTCAATGACGTGCTTTGATTTTCACAGTGGGATGTGGTATTTTATACACTTTGTGTTACAATAATCACACACAGGTAGTTCTTCTATAATACGATAGTTTCGCTCTTGCGTAACCTCGGGCTATAGAAAGTAGTGTTATCGGGAAATCGCTGTAGAAAATTGCTATACTTGTACAGTAGAAAGTTTGCATTATCCAAACAGCATCCAGTATTCATCAATCACATTACAGCCAATTCGCATTGACGAAACACGCATTATAGCAGAACTACCTGTGCAACGTGGTCACTGTCTTTCCCCTTATCCTATACATCTAATCCTGTGAAACATCTAATCAATGATTGATACTCCTATGGATAGTCCTAGGTTCCTATGATCTCATGATGTTTTTCAGACATTGTAATCACCAGGCCTTGGGAACTTTCCATGTATCCTATTAATTCGCATTCCAAAGTTACTGGCTGTACTCCTTCAGACATGTCCCAGACTTGCTTATCTCTAAGAACTGCTTGAATTCTATTGTTCATTGTATTGATTTGCAATCTCTATCAAATTCTGTTACTCCTCATATTTTCCCACTGTCCCAATTATATAAAATTACAAAAGACAGTTGGTTCTAACTAACTGCTAGAAGATTCATAATATTAATTTCTATTATAAAGTTAGTTATGTGTAAAGTTTTAAATCTACCCCTACTGTTAGCACTCTTTAGCTAATGAGTTGTCAGCAATTTCTTTCTTACAGGGTACACCAGGCATTCCTTTAGTGATAAAGAAAAGCTTCTCAAGACTAATTAACTTTCACATTTGTATTTGAATCTTTTCCCTTAATACCTTTTAGTGATCATTGTATTTTGTTATATACATATATGTTGTGTTGAAATCTATCTCCGTGATTATCTGAAGAACAACTAACTGCTGCAAAATACCTGTTTTTGCTATTTCCACAGCTGCATGATGAGCTAGGCTGACTGCCTTCTGGGGTGATTTACACTCCTTGCCCTAACTAATTCTGTTCTGTCCTTGGACATTTTCTTATCAAACTATCTCTAACAAATCTGCTTGCAGCTGTCATTTGTGCAAGGCTCCCGTTTGCCTAAGATAAAGCCCTTCTGAAAGGTACCATTGTGTCTCACTTAGATGCTGGAGCAGGCTTTCAATTTAATCACTTGTCAGTCATTTTGTGCAAGACTGGAGGGACAGCTTAGCTGCCAGCCATTTTGTGTCTCTCAAATATGGGCATCCCTTACAGTACATGTGACAATAATAACAAAGCAAATCAAATCAAAGTTATGCCTGTACAACGTGGTCCACACAAAGCTCCAGCTCTGGGAAGAGCAACCTCAAGAAGAAGTGAGAATGAGAAGATGAGGCTGCCATAGAAGGTGCCCATCATGTTCTTGTTACCTATACAAAAGCACTGCCATTGTTACGTATAATGATGAAGGGATATTACTACAGAATGAAATGGTTATGTGCAAAAAAGGTGGAGGGAAAATTAAACAATCCAGGCAACAGTGGTACTTAAGTAATGCTGGCATGCCCCTCAAATCATTTTCAATAAAGGAATTAAAAACCTCATGAGACAAAGACATTTTTGTCAATTTAAGTTTCAATAAATGCAGCACTATTCATATTGTGACAAATTTGATTAGTTTCAGTAAAATAGTAAGTTGCATGTTTTGTTTTATTCTCAAAGCAGCGTTAGAACTTTCTGCAAGCTTTTTAGTTTAGTATGTTTAACAACATGCATGTGTTTTGAAGAGTTTGACGGGGATGGTCACAGTATTCTGTGCCCAGAACCCTGAGAGTTCGTAATCGGTGATGTTTGCAGGTATTCCTACAGCTTCACCACCATAATTGCATTTTCTTGCAAGTACTCTTTACCAGCAACTCCCACTGTGTGCACTTTTTGGAGAAAAACTGTCAGAATACATCAGTACAGATCTGTCGCTGAGAGACTGAGTGAGCTAAAATTGCCATTTATTTCATACCATACAACTGATGCATGCATTTTAGTTTGAAAAAAAATCAGTTTTCAGAAAAGAAAGATGTGCGATAGAATATCACCTTGCTCCTGTGCTACAGCAATGTCAAAGCATTTATGAATAAAAATGACTTGAGTAAGAACAAGTATTATTTTTCCTTACAATAAACCATGCCATTAAATTTAAGTACTGGTTTGATTAAGATCAGATTATTTCTATTATATCTTCCACAGTACATTGTAGGTTGTGCTACAATTTATTTACAACTTGTTCCTGTTTCAGGAGGACAAATATAAACACATGCAGTGCAATAGGAAAAAAAATTACTTCAGAATGAACATTCAAAAAGTTTTACTGTCTCTTAAATTGTTTTCTAACTTTTTCCAAATACCTCTACTTTAGTAGTTCCACACCTTGGCACCCACACCTGCAAAATAGCACTACACGATGAAGCAGGATTGAGCAATATAATAAAAGATGATATAACCCTTACGGCTTACCTAATGCAGTTTTGTCACTTTGATATCATATTTAAATAGAATCCCTGCAGAACAGAAAGAGGCCACTTGACCCATCAATTCTGCACCAACTCTTCGAAGCACATCCCGCCCAGACCCAACCCCACGCCCTATCCCCATAACCCTGCATGAACCATGGCCAGTCCACCTAGCCTGCAATCCCAGGACACTATGGACAATTTAACATGAGCAATTCCCCCTAACCTGCATATCTTTGCACTGTGGGAAGTAACTGGAGCACGCAGAGGAAACCCATGCAGACACGGGGAGAATGTGCAAACTCCACGTAGTTACCCGAGGGTGGAATCGAACCCTGGTCCCTGGCGCTGTGAGGCTGCGGTGCCAACCGCTGAGCCACCCAAAAAAAAATGAAAATAAGAGGATATACAATTTATCTTCTGCTGACCAATTAAATGGTGTCAAATTAAAATTTTAGATATAAAATCATGGAGTAGATTTTCCGGGTAGTGGCAATCTCAAACAGAGATCTTTTGAAATGACTAATTGTTGCTGCCCCTCTGATTTCTGTGCTCTTGCTGTGCACTTTATAATGCCTAAATGGATATTGTGAAGTTTTTACAGGATTTCTCTTTGCATCAATATTGGTGTGACCCTTGTACACCAATAAATCTTCCAATATTGTCAAGTGTTGTTTCTGCTCATGGTATCTCTTCAGCACTTGGTCTGCTGGACTATATTTCAACCACTCTTGCAGACAGAGTTGTTTGACCTCTGTGAACAACTTGTCAGGTTTTTGAGCTACACAGATTTGTTTGAATTTTCCTTCAGTAGCTACTGAAACATTGGTTATGACAATAGAATAAGCTCCTCTTTTTCTGCTTAATCCACTGCTGCCCTCAAGTGTGGATCTGCCATTACTTGTGTCTTGCTAGAACAGGATCAGTTTTTTTGTCATATTTCATAATCTTATGGCTGAAACCTACTTTAATGTAGAGATTATTTGAGATTTCTTTTGATATGGGTAATCTACTAGAAATTCACTGATACCTCTTGTGAATTGATGCTTGGATTCACCATAATGTCATGTTCTTGGATAATGTGTCGTAGGGACAAAATTGTCAATCTAGAGAATTGGTATTTTTCATTTAGTGTAAGGGCACTTTGTAGTGTCTTTAACATGACCCTGACTTTCCAGTCATGTTCCTTCATTTTACATGCCCTAGGATGCCCTTAGTTGTATTTGCATGAAACTCATTATAACATACTAACATAAAGGGTCTTGTGGCACAAGTGTAGTGTCCCCACCACGGAGCAAGAAGGCCTGGTTTCCAGTCCCCACCTGCTGTAGAGATGTCTCATAACATGTCTGAACGGGTTGATTAAAAATATCTAACATGCTAACGTCACAGTTAGCATGCTTTACAAACCCACTGGATCTTCCTTCATATCTCTAGTCATTATATCTCTGTGCACACATACACTGTTTAAAGCTGCACTCTTTTTACTCCCTGCCACTGTTCTCCCTCTAGCATCCCTCTCACGTTTCAATACTGTAACACTATATTCACAGTTAGATATATATAGGTTAATTAATATAGCTCTCGGCTAATATCTTACTCTAGCTCAGTTACAGCTGTCTCTCTGATGTGTTCTTTTGCTTTGCTGATATCAAAGTAGTATTTTTATTTACATATTCCATTATACTATAATTTTGACCAGCTGCTTCATTTTAAGTTCCAATGTGAACTGGACATCCCAATGAAATGGTACAAGAAAAACACGGTACTTTGGACTGTTACCAGAGATGTCTTGGGGATGTTAGAGAGGTGAGCATATTTTCAACAATTCAGAATAACCTCCAGGAGCATTCAGTTTGAACTGGGACCATCTGGCTGCCAGTATTTATTGACAGTGAGGAACCCAAATCTCTCAAGTCTAAAATGCAGCCTCTGACTGCGTTTGAGTTTCCTGGGCCTTCCACAATTACTGAGTTTGTCACTAGGCCATATAAATGGCCTGGAACAGGGCACCTTGGCTTTCCAGCTTTGAGGTGTGTAGGGCATAAAAACATATCTGATTTAAAAGCTTTTCAAAGCAGAATTTTCTTAACCTCTTGTCAGCCCATAATAATAAGTCAAAAAAAAACCTCTAACCTCATCTGTCATAGAGTCATAGCCATACAGCATGGAAACAGACCCTTTGGTCCAACTCGTCCATGCCGATATGATATCCCAAAGTGAACTACTCCCATTTTCCAGCATTTGGCCCATATCCCTCTAAAACGTTCCTATTCATATACCTATCCAGATGCTTTTAAATGTTGTAATTGTACAAGCCTCCACCACTTCCTCTAGTAACTTATTCCATACACGCACCACCCTCTATGTGAAAAAGTTGCCCCTTAGGTCCTTTTTATATCTTTCCCCTCTCAACATAAACCTATGCCTCTAGTTTTGGACTTCCCTACCCTGGGGAAAAGACCTTGGCTATTCACCCTTATCCATGCCCCTCATTGTCCATCTCCAGAATCTTGCAAAGGCAACAGTAGAGCAGGAAGTGACTTTCTTGGGAAGCCAGGTTTTCTCATCAATCGCAACATAATTTCCATGGGATTTCTCCTTCAGAAGGGTGAGTAGTTTCAACATAGATCTTCATCTTATTACCACTAGAAAATTTCAGTATTACTTAGTTTACTGTCAGTGGGATTCAGAATTTCATATGATTGGCTGCAACAGGCAGCTGGAGATGCCTTGCCAGATGGCAGATACTTCATAAAAGAACTGCAATTTAACCTTCAAGATCAATGGCTTTCTAAATACATCTCAGTCAATCAGGATTAATCAGATACTGGCTACTGCTCCCAAGAGAGACAGTCAGCAAAATCAATTTACAGTCTTACCCCGCTGATTTTGTTTTTGAAATGGTGATCAAATAGAACATGGATCTGTTTGGATTACATTCTACAAACAACGTAACAAATCAGGAACAGGAGAAGGCCACTCAGCCCCTTGAGCCTGCTCCACTATTCAATAAAACTTTGATGATTTGATAACTCTACATTCCATTTACTCCACCCCCAACATAACCTTTCACTTCCTTATTTATCAAGAAGCTACTTACCTGTCCCTTAAAAAAAAATTCAGGGGCTGTGCTTCCATCACCTTTTCGGGAAGAGAGTTCCAAAGACGCTTTTTTTTAAGGGAAGAAAAATCATCCTACCTGTATGTTAAATGGGTAACCCTTTACTTTTGTGTAGAGATTCCTTGATGTAGATTCTCCGACAAGAGGAATATCATTTCCACATGCACCCTGTGAAGAACCCTCAGGATCTATTGTGTTTCAATCAAGTCACCTTTTATTCTACTAAGCTCGAGCAGATCAAAGCCTAGTCTGTTCAACCTTTCCTCCTAAGATAATTCACACATTTCAGGTGACTGGTAGGATTGTTTTCTTCTGTGAGTCAGTCCAGAGCTATGGGACATTGTTTTAAAGTTAAGCATTGGCCTTTCAGGACAGAGACAAGAAGAGTTCTTTTTCTCTAAGGGATTGTATGACTTTGGAACTTTGTGCCTCAGAAGGCTGCAGGGGAGGGGACATTGAATGTTTTTAAGGTACATGTGGATTGATAGTTGATAGGCAGTGGATCCAAGTCTATCATGGGTCAGCCATAATCTTATTGAATGACAGAGCACGCTTAAGAGGCCAAAATACCTGCTTCAGTTCTTATTTTGCATATTTTTAAAGTTCATATTTGTCTAGTTAAACCTCTCTGAACTACTTCCAATGTATTAACATTCTTCCTTAAATAAGGAGACCAATACCATACATGGTAGTCTAGATGTGGTCTCACCAATGCCCTGAGATAACAAGGTGTAGAGCTGGATGAACACAGCAGGCCAAGCAGCATCACAGGAGCAGGAAGGCTCTGGAAAGTCTGAGACAACACGGTGTAGAGCTGGATGAACACAGCAAGCCAAGCAGCATCATAGGAGCAGGAAGGCTCTGGAAAGTCTGAGATAACAAGGTATAGAGCTGGATGAACACAGCAGGCCAAGCTGTTATCTTGTTGTCTCAGACTTTCCAGCATCTGCAGTTCCTACTATCTCTCTCACCAATGTCCTGTCTAAGTCCCCTTACAATAAATGATACAATTCTCTTCACTTTGTGAATTACTTGTAAAGCTATAAACTAACCTTCAGTGATTCATGCACTAGTATATCCAGATCTCTCTGCAACTCAGGGCTTGACAATGTCTCACCATTTAGATAATATGTTTCATTTTTATTCCTCCTACAGTTGACAGTTTAATATTTACAAACGTTATTCTCCATTTCCAGATATTTTCCCAGTCAACTAATCTATCTTTACCACCCCCTTTGTATCTTCCATATGTCCTACTTATCTTTGTGCCATCAGCAATTTAGCAACTATACTTTGGGTTCCTTTATTAAAGTTCTTAATATAGATTGTAAAATATTGAGGCCCCAACACTGATTCCTTTGGCACATAATTTGTTACATTTTGCCAACCAGAAACTTAACCATTAATGGCTACTCTGTTTCCCGTTAGCTAGCCAATCTTCTATCCATGCAAATATGTTGCTCCCTATACTATGGGTCTTTATTTTCTGTGATAAATTGAATGGAATGTATAAATGATTTCTAGAAATCAAAGTGTAGTACATCCAACATGCATGTTACTTCCTCAAAGAATGCCAATAAATTGGTTAAACATAATTTCCTTGTCACAAAACCAGGTTGACTCTGCCTGATGAACTTGATTTTTTCCGTTTGTCCTGCTCTACTGTCTTTAATAGTACCCTTTTAGCACTTTTCCTATGACGGATACTTATAGACTCCACCTCTTTTTCAGGCATGGAGGCCTAGACTCGCAGTATCCTCTGCACGAAATAAATTCTCCTCAACTTCCCTCTGCAAGGCAGATGTGATAGAGAGGAAAGCTGCAAGGAAGCTGTGGGAGACTCAGAGACTTCAAAAGGGCAGGAAAGAATTGGAAGTTGCAAGAAAGTGGGAGAGAGAGGGGGAGGTATGTGGCAGTAGGGTGGGGAGAGAGGGAGGCTGCAGAGCTTGGGGAGAGAAAAAAACGTTAGCATTTTGAGTTCAATACAAATTCTTTTTGGAATTGTCGATCCAAGGAAGAGTCATATCAGACTTAAAATAATCTCTATTCTCAGATGCTGGTGGGTCTGGTGAGTTCGCCAGCACTTAAAAGTCTTTATGTTAGATCACAGAACATCTGCAGTCCTTTGCTATTATACAAAAAAACAGAATAGTTTAAATCTGTAAAGAAAGTTAATATTCAGGTAACTGAAAGCAAGGACTATTTGAAATTACTGAGAAAATCAATTACTTGTAAATGAATATTTAGCTTAGGGCTGTGTATGTTCAGGAGCTACTATCTGGATAAAATGCAGTGGATACTATCATAAAGAACACTGCAAAAAAATGTCACATTTAAATCTGAGACTGAGATCAGAGATGCAATAAGAAAAGAGGAACTGCCAGGCTGAAATCTTCTAGTTTTTCTGAATACATGATGTAGACCCGTTAGCTGTGGCCTCACCAGTTTGTGAAAATTATGTTTAGGATAATGGATTTCTTTGTATGTCAAAATTTGAGTCAATTATTAAGAAAAAAAAACTTCTACTAATTTATGTGTGTTTTCTTGTGTCAATGTAAATAATGCGAAGTGTAGGAAATGAATGATGATTTTCTTGTGTCATGTGGTTTAAATTTAATGGAGGGGTAGGGATTAATTAGGATAATACTGAATCTTCTAATTTGTATCTGAGTGTTCCACTGCTCCATACGTCAATACAATTGTAAAAGTTAATGGTACTGTCTCACTGTTGTGCCTAATGAATCAGTTACTGAAAAAGAAAAAATGGAGTCCCTGAAAACCAAAATGTAGTCCCTAAAAAGAAAAAAAACTTTGTTGCGTCTTTATTCTAGCATCTGCTGATTTTGCTGTCCCATTATTTGCTCCATGCTGGCTATTTGTAAGTATGTTTCAATTCAGTTCAAACAAGAACTTATGTATCATTCGGTTGCAAAGTGCATTTCTTCTCGTATCAAAGCCTATTTGTGTGCAGAAGACATCATTGCAGGTAAATGGGAAGGTGTTAATTTACCAGAAATTTACCGTAGAGTAATAGAGCATGGAAACAAGCCCTTTGGCCCAAACTGGTCCATGCTGACCATGGTGCCCACTCAGCTATTTCCAATTGCCTGCTTTTGTTCCATACCCCTCTAAACCCTTCTCATCCATGTACCTATCCAAATGTTTTTTAAATGTTGCTAATGTACCTGCCTCAACCACTTTGTCCAGCAGCCCATTCCATATATGCACCACCCTCTGCGTGAAGAAGTTGCCCCTCAGCTCCTTCTTTAATCTTTGCCCTCTCACCTTAAACCTATGCCCTCTAGTTTTCAACTCCCTAAGCCTGGGAAAAAGACTATATGCATACATCCTTTTTATGCCCCTCATGATTTTATACACCTCAATAAGGTGTATAATTATCATTTTTATTTTAAGCTATTCTTGTTTGAACATGGTATTATTATTTGTGGTGGTTGTGAGATTCAAGTCTCTTGGGTGTTGTTGTTCTGAAGATATTGCATAAGGTCAGGTTCAAAAAAGTAGAGTTGGTTGCATAACACAAATGACCAAGGAGTGCGTAATTGTAAAATGTAACTTGAGCAAATCTAGAGGTGTAGAGTCTAAAACACAATAATTTTTTGCTAAACTTATGAAAAACCGTTCAACCCCATTGAAGTTATGGTTTCCAGTTCTGGGTACTTGAATGATGTGAATGGGAGAGTGTGCACATTTAATTTGGGTTCAGAGGTCAGAGTGTCTGAATCATGGTCTGTGTACTTTTCTACATGTTAGTTAGAAAATTGCCTTCTACATCTGATCTCCTAATTAGTGTGTTTGTTACGCAGATATCTCCTTTCAGAGCTCAACAGCATAATGTAACCACAAAGTCAAACTACATACATATGATTAGAAATCACACAACACCAGGTTATCAGCGTAAGGAAGAGGTGACACTTTAATTAGAAATAAAACCAGTCTGACTCCAAACTAACAAACAGATTCTAAACAAGGCCTCACACCTAACATGCATTGTCTGACCTAAAATGTCACCTCTTCTTTACACTGATAAAACCTTTAGTTCTCTCAGGACAATGACTTAAAAGGAAATCGGGGATTTACATGTACATATTAATCAATTAAAACCTTCTAACTTATTAAAGATTTAACAGCATCTTAGGTTTGTTTAATGCATCCTCACCAGTGGTATGATCCTTTGATCTTTTACTTATAAATTCTGTATCTTATACTACTTCTCTCACTAACACCTGAAGAAGGAATAAGGCTCCGAAAGCTTGTGATTTCAAATAAACCTGTTGGACTATAACCTGGTGTCGTGTGACTTCTGACCGTGTCTGCCCCAGTCCAACACAATACATGTACACGATACAATGTTGTCACAGTTTTTAAATTATTATGTAGTAGCCTACTATCATTGCAACGACATGAGAATAAATTCTAGTCAATTTTGATTTCTGGAGAGAATAGATTTGAAAGATTATTATAGTCAAAATTTTATTGGTTGAATCATATCCCTACAAAAGTAGTAAATAGGTGAGGAGCGGTGATCCAATTGGAACCGTGGGCTGGAATGTATGGCTGGGAATGTTTATCAAAACATTCAGGTGCAATAAGGATATGAGGCACTTGAGAGCGTGGATGTAAACATGAGTCAGGAACAGGATCCACTAGGATCGTCAAACCTGTCCCGCCATTCTGTCTACTCCTGATAATATTTAATCCTTTTTGTTTACCTAGAATCAATTTAACTCCACCTTAAAAATATTAAAAGTCTTTTCATCCTCTGTCTTTGAGGTGGAGAATTCACAACTGTTTGTGAGAGGGATAGAAAGGTCTTCTCATCTCTGCCTTAAATGGGTAGCCCTTCTTTTCTAACAGTGGGAACTGGTCTTTGATATGGGATCTTGAAGTGAATTTTATCAGCCAAATAACTATTGAATCTGGGCAAAGATGAGATCAATAGTTTTGCAGAACTTTGTGAGGGTGAGTGCTGGGTCATTAGTGCAAGACTAGCAGAAAGCAACGGTAAAAGAAACAAGAGAGCATGTGGAATCTCTTTTAGGTGATTTAGGTGGATGTGAGGATCTCACCAGATCATTAGGTTTATGTATAAATGAATTTAGAAAAATAAAAGTACTTAACAACTCACCCTCTGTCACTCTCTTGGGGAGAAAGCGATAATGACCTTTTTAGAGAAATAAATTCCTCCTTATCTCCATCTTATTCTTATTTTTAAACTGTGTTGATTCATGCCAATCTGTCCCATAAGGGGAAAAAACCCTATAATGTTCCCCATTATATTTTCCTTGTTTCTGACTGTAAGGGACCGATATTTGCCTTGATTATTCTTTTTCTCTTTACATACGTACAGAAATGTTTACAACATGTTTACAGGATGTTCACCACAAGTTTACACTCATACTCTGTTTTCCCTGCTTTAACTAAATCCTTTCACTACCTTTGCTAAAATTTAAACTGCTCCCAAACCTCAGGTCTGCTCCTTTTTTGGCCAATTTGTATGCCCCTTCCTAAGGTCATATACTATCCCTAATTTTACTTGTTAGCTATGGTTGGCCACCTTTCCCTTTTTTTATTTCAGTGTCAGACAGGAATAAACAATTGCTGCAGTTCCTCTAAGCAGAGTTTAAGTATTTAATTAACTATCCACCATTATCCCTTTAAATAATATTGCCCAATTCATCAAAGTCAGTTGTGCCTCATACCGTTGTATTTTTATTAATTTAGATTCAGGTCCATAGTCTCAGAATCAACTACATCACTCTCCACCGTAATGAAACATTTTATCACATTATGGGCTTCCTCAAAGGTGCTCGCACAGCTAGATTGTCAATGACTCCTTTTTCATTACAGAATACCCATTCTGGGATAGCCTCATCTCGAGTTGGTTTCTCAACATATTGAACCAGAAAACCATCTTGTGCACACCCCAGGAATTCCTCATCAATGGAATTGTTACTGATTTGATTTGTCCAATCTACATTCATTCTCACTCTCGTGCGCTCGCTCTCGCATTCTCTCACTGTTGAAAATGGCTTCCTAACAAACCCTGCACCTTTCCCAAGATATGTAAACCTGTATTTTCTTGTTATTCTTGCAAGCTGAACTGTTTTCTGCTCACTGTCTCTGACAGCAATTACATTAGCCCTGGCACTCATTATATACTCATCCATTCATCACAAATACTGGATTGTTCTATCAATCCTCAGATCTGTGACAGATACTCTAGTTACTAAATAAGCCTGATACTAGGTAGTTAACATAACTCCTACAAAAAATGTTAATTGCCTGGCAAGCATCCTATTCCTAACTGTCTCTCCAGAAAAAGTGCCACTAGTGAGGGTTCCATGTCAAATGCTAACTGTTGGTATGAACAGCAGACCCTATTTTCATACCTTTTCTTCAGATAACTTTGCAGTATTTAGCATAGCCACGTGCACCTGGATACACACAACTAATGACTTCTAATGCAATATTTGTACTTCTTCTTTAATGGGAAGAACAGTTATAGCATCCCCACAATAACCCAATCTTAATTTGTATTGCTTAACCTGGAGGTCTTGGAAGATATAGTCCTTGGGGCCTCTTAGGTGCCAATCAGCCTTGTAGATTTGGCTTCGTTTTATTGATAATTCAAGATGACGGTGGCAGCAGGGTAAGAAGTGTACGGGCTCTGCTTCTGCTCACCTGGTCGGTCGCATTCTTCTTTATTCTTTATTTTATTTTTGGATTTGTGTCTTCATTTCTTCATTTCTCTTCTGTATCAAAGTTTACCTTTTCTTCTTTCCTGTGGCTGTGGTGGAGGAAGGCGATTGTGAGGGCCTTTGGAGGCAGCATGGTGGTCCAGATGTCTGTTCCTTATGGCCATGGTGACCGCAGCTTTATCAAAGGCTTCATTGTTGATGGGTCTGGTCCGTTCCACCTGGCAGCGGCATTAGTGCTGGCAATAGTTGGTTCCGGTTCATTCATCATGGATATGGTGGCAATGTGCAGCTTCGGGCAGTGACTGATGTGTGACAGCTTTAGTGACGATGACTTGGCAGGTCCACTCTGTGCCTCCTTGCTATGGCGGTGATGCAGTGGATTTGGCGGTGACAGGGTGGTGGGTCCGGTCTGGAAATCCTTGCTTTGGGGCAGTTTTAGTGGCGGTGCCTGTGGCCACTCCAGAAATCCAGGAGCCGCAGAGAGAACAAAAGATGAACTTTGTCCTAACTTTGTCTCAGTTATTTCTTTTTATAATTTCTGCAGTTAAAATGGTGCTGAATTGTGATGACTTATACTCATCTCACTGTCTTTTCATAAACAGTAAGTGACAATAAATTAGTATTCTATTCTATTTTACTATTGCTAAACTAGACTTGCTGGAGGCCAAATGTGTAAATATGTTCAAACTGTAACTTCAATTCACTGCCACGTGTTCTTTCTTAAAGCACAAAGTATTTAGCATTTATGGAGATGACAATTTTAAGACTTTCTTACTTTTGCTAAAATTCTTGAATAATCTTCTGAAGACTTCCAATTATCAAGCTTATCTATGATACAATTTAATCATTTAAGCCCTGTTCATTACGCAAGTGTGGCAATGAGCTGAAATCTAACGATGGCGATCAGGGAGAAAAGTAACAGGTGAATATACCTTTTCACAAATCAAGATGGTGGAAGGCCATTTATCTCAGCCCATGCCCATCACTGCAGTATTTCCTCAGGGTGGTGTCCTTGGCCCAACTATCTTCAGCTTCTCATCTCTGTCATTAGATCAAAAGTGGGGATGTTTGCTGGTGATTGTGGCATGCAATGTGTTAAGTACAATTCACAACTTCTCAGATACTAAAGTTAACTTTGCCCATGCTCAACAGGACCTGGACAATGTCCAGGTCAGTAAAAGTGCTATATTTTGCTTGCTGGAAATCTGAAATAAAAACAAAGTGTTGGAGAAACTCAGCAGGTCTGGCAGCATCTGTGGAGAGAGAAACAGAAGTAGGTTTTTAAGTGTAGTGTGACTCTCTTGCTGCAGATGCTGCCAGACTTACTGAGTTTTTCCAGCATTCGGGCCAGAGCTGGTAAGTGTCAAATAACTTTCTCACACAGAAGTTCCAGGCAGTGACCATTTCCAGCAAGAGAAAATCTAACCATTGTCCTTTGATGTTCAGTGCCTTTACTGTTATGATCACAGCTGATAGTATTACTGGACATGTCAGATTCCAGACAAGAACCTGGCATGATAGATCATGTTTTGACATTTTGCTCAACAAAGTTGTCTCTTGCGGAAAGATAAGAACATAAGAATGAGAAGCAGGAGTAAACAATTCAATCCCTCAAGCCTGCTCCGCCGTTTAATGTGATCAATTTATTTCATCTCGGCCTCAACTCTGCTTTCCTGCCCGCTCCCCATAACCCTTCAACCCATTATGAGTTAAAAACCTATCTTCTCCTTAAAGTTATTCAGTATCATGGCATCCTTCACACTCTGAGACAATCAATTCCCCAGATTCACAACTGTTTGAGAGAACTATTTCATCCTCAGCTCTTTTTTAAAAATTTACCTTGGAGAGAATGGCCTTGATGCAAATAAACTGTTGATTTGACAAGACGGGGCTGGTTGTTTTAACAAAGTAGCTTTACAAAAGGTGGCCCCAAAAGCTAAAGTATATGACTAGTTTGAAAGTATCAGGACCTGGTTTGGGAAAGATTTCAGAAGTAGATCATAGACCAGTAGAATGAGTGTTGTGATCCCTGCTATTGGTAATACTGAAAAAATCAGATCCTAGAGTGAGGCCTGGCTTGATGGTCTAAGGGTTTCATTTTTTTTCTTGCTTACCATGGTGGTAAGTCACTGAATATATTCACAAAAGATGTTGTTGAGGTGTTTTTGACAAAAGAACATAAAAGTTTATAACGCAAAATATAAAAACACAAATTATGTTTTACTATATGAGAATGATTTGAAAAGCTCTTAATATAAATATCAGAGAGAAAGATTCAGCTCTTTCATCACCATAACGATGTTATCGATACCCAAGTCTCAGTAAGGGGCCACACCTGTTGTCGTGTTAAAGCTTTGTTTCATTTTTGCCAAAGATCTGTGCATTTACGTGATGCTATTTGCTTAATGTTCTTCCTGAGACTCTTAAACAAGCAGCTAATTCAGGTCACTCATTATTTAACATGTGTTCCTTAAACTCATGCCTTCATCAGATAAAAGATGTCACCTTTTCTCTGACCATGGGCTTCTTATTGCAAGAATCAAAGGTAGTGAGGGATGATTGGAATGAAACTACCAAAGAAAGCTCTTGAGCAGATTTTTTGAAGTGCCAGTGTCAGTGTAGATTAAAGATCAGAGAAAAGGATTTATGAAGATTGAATGGCCAAAGCAAAACATTTTGGGTTATAATTTTGTTCAGTTGTGGAGGAGAGACTGGAAAATAAAGACCCAAACATAATGTGCACAGGCGATTGGAGATGCTTACCTTTACTGCTTCAGTGTGATGGCTTATTCTTACACCCGTGAAATAAGTATTTTAACTTCAATTGCCGAAACAGAAGAATATTCCATGTCTAAACAATTGTTTGTAAACAACAAGAAATGTCTTTCAATATAGGAAAATGATGCCATTTGCCAACATTCTCAAATATCATCTGTGTAACTGAGGTTGATAACACAATGTAGTTAATGCCAGAATCTGATCTTAACTGCCGAACAATACTTGACTACATTTAACTTCAGCACTTCTTTTATTCTGGAAAATGTATCTAAAATACAGACTTTGAAGGTTTTTAAAAATAAAATGACAAGATAATCATTGTCTTATTGCAGCAGACCATTCACTTCTTCTCTCAATTTGACCCATAGAAACTATGGATTATTTTGAATTGCCCATCAGCAGCTCTTTTGCAGCTACCATTTTTTAATGCCATTAAAGTGAATCATTAAATCTGTCTATCTATAGGCATAGGAAAAGGTCATCTTTATAAGGAGCAAACAGTTTGACAGAATGCCTTCATTTTCAGTGGCCTTGATCTGTAATTATTTTAATGGAAATCACCAAAATACACTAGACCTCGTCAATTATTTAGATTGTATTGCAGTTGTCGCAAGTAATGCTGTTCACTACAAAGGATTATGCATGTGCCAATTAGTAGACTGAGAACAATACTTTGAAGGTGATCTCTACTAAGTGACCATTATGTTAACATCATCTCTCTGACAAAGGGCATATTAAGATTCATCTTATGCACTTCCAAGTGATTTGACTTTAGGATACTAACGAGGCTGAATAAATTGTACAGGTACCTGTTGCTAATTAACTAATTGTAAAGACAAGCACAATAATTATGTATCCAGATAGCATACCATCACTAGCTAATTTATTAGTGAAGTTGATTGCAGTATTGATTGTAAATGGCTTTATATGACTGGCTAGATTGTATGAAAATGAATTTGTGGTGGAAAAATAGACTGGAAGGTGGATAAAAGATACTGCTGACTCTTACATTTTATGGTAATGGAAGCAATGAAACATATTCAAGGATTCTTGAGATTGAACCCTTTGCTTTTGGATGGTGACCATAAGCCTCAGCAACAATTGAGGCTGCCACTGTTTAATGTCAGGAACAGTATTTTAATTTTTACCTCTTTCAGTTTTGGACATTGCCAAGATGTGTTGTACAAACTGTTTTGTTTTGAAGGATTAATGAGGAGTGCATGAAGCAGTGCCCAGTAAAATGCCATATGGACTCGGCAAGGAGAACTAATGAAGAAGATAGACCTATCATTTTTTTGGTAATAATGTCTATCCTACCATCGTAACTGGTCCATGATTGCTATATCTTCTTTGGCCAAGAGCCCTTTCTTGTTAGACCATCTAATGATTTTCCTCCACCACATTATACAAGGTAGGTCCTTAAGATCTCAGTGAAAAGGAGGCTGATGGTAGCAAATCGACCCTATGGTGACCCAGAGTTCAACTAGCTCATTCAACTTGATGAAAAATGGTAAGGGTAGTGTTAGAACGTGGTGTTAGTGATGGGCAATGCTTCATCTTGCACCACCAACTGGAGGGCATTTTTTTTGCCCATAAAATAAAGCCTGAACCTGAATTCCACGCGTATTTTGTTTATATCAGATTGTATTATGAATTGTATCCAGCTGTCGCAGGAGTTATAGACAGAAATGAAAGCTATTTCTTTCAGTTAAATGTAGCTTTTATTAATGTTGAAAGGCAAAATTGCTACATGTCTCAGTAAGATAAATGTAAATTGATCAAATATACCAAACTGTGTCGACATCATTCACAGATCTAGATGTCCAGTGATGCCCCTTACACATCAAGACAAGTACAATTGTCACATTCCTCATCTAAAACCAACCACATAACAAGGATATACTACTGAATTGTTGGTTCCTCAAAAATCCAGTTTGTTACTATATGTTCATGGAGCCAGAACTGAGAAATTAACCATCTGTCAAAACAAGTGGATAGTTTGCAACATTATATTTTTGATATGCATTTGAAATTCTTGAATCAAAAGTATTGCAATTTGAAAGTGCAAACATGTAGCTGTAGGTGGTGCTGCAACAGGCAGTTTCAAAGTTAAATGTCACATAATAATTGTTCCAAAACAATAGCTGCCACAGTATTTTTTGGATGTGGATATGAATGTTTTTGCAAAGCTTAGTCAGTGAATGTTTCCCATATTGTATTTGGAAGAGCAATAATCAGAAATCATGATGAAACCATGTAATTTATAACTGAGTTGTCGTACGTGGAGTTTTGAAGAAGAGTTATATTTGATTCAAAACATTCATTAACTCTGTTTTTCTCTCCGAGATGCTGCTAAACCTGCTGGGTTTTTCCAAAATTTCATTTTTTATTTCAAGATTCCAGTATACACAGTATTTTGCTTTTATTGTTTCCTGACTTGTTCCCTTATAAATGCTGTCTCCAACATTGATGCCACTATCGAAAGTACGTCTGACATTTTTGCATTATCATTCGAAGGAGCATACCTGTTGACACAGGTTTCTCTGCCAGGGTCTGAATAATAGACTGATGCAGACAAAGTTTGAAGCTGGGGGGAAAAAAAAATTAAGTTAGAGAGAGATCTAAATTGGAGCCAATGGCTGTGTTGCTTTTTAAAGAAAGGGACAAATATTTTCCTTCCCCTCTTATCTTTGAGCAATAGAGAATTTCAAACAGCCTAAAAATGCCTCAGACCAGCATAATTTTCATTCTGCTGTGGATTGCAAATCCAATATATCAGTGCTGAAAATAATTCTCACTTCTATTAAATTATTAGGAGGATCAACAAAGATTGAATGCCTTTCTTTGAAGTAAACAAAATTGTTAGTTTGTGTATTGAGAATAAGATGCTGTAAAATGTGTGAAGATATAGTTAGCCTGAGAAAAAATTCTTAAGTTGAATCTAATTGTATCATTCAGATAACATAACATTATGAAGAACAGGAGAAAGGCCTGAATGATTTATCGGAGTTGTGAATTGGATTAGCTATGTATTGTATCTCTTGTATTTTTTTTAAGACAATAATTTCCTTTATAATTGCTATGGTAGTTTTTAGCAAGACATTTCACGTCCTTCAGATGATGACATTCAAAGAGCAGTTTTGAGAATCTAGTTAGTTTACCAGAATTTAGTGTACTTGTGTGTGATGAGGAGATACTTTTTGCCACAGAAATAATCCATTATACATATGAGACAGTGTTATCATGAAGTAATGTCCCAGTGTGAGTATTTATGTCATAAATCTCTGGTTGCCCTGAGAGAACTGCATCATAAAATAATAGCTCTTTCAGATAGTACGTGCTTGAGACTATAAAAATAACCACCAGGTTCAATTGAGTTTATAAATTGCCTGAACATCACTCTCACAGTTTGACATCATTTCAACTTTGGATTATATTTCAAACATTTGACCAGCTATCCCTTTGGAACAAGTATGCAATTAGCAATAAAAGTTGCATCAATTTTTTAGGAAGTGGTAAAACTTACTAGTTTATCAAGGTCATCACTTTGGAGAAAATAACCCAATTTTTCACCAGAATCCTCAATTCCTTCTCTTTACAGATATGCACATTTAGTTTGCCATAAAAATCCACTTAGTCATTTTTGACTCTCCTTAGGTGTGACTTCTGCCATCAATTTTGCAGTCTTGACCAGCTTATTGACATAGTCATTGATATTGAGAGAGTGCAACATCTGTATAAATTGTGAGTACTTGCTTGAGAGAAGAAACTGATAGCAGTAAATGTTGAGGGATAGGAGGAGGTTTGTGTGAAACATGTACACTGGAATAGACCACTTGGGGCAATTAGAGTATTTCTGATCTGAACGTTCAATGTAAATATTTGTAGATGTATTATAGTACAGAATTTAAGTATTACTGAAAAAAAGGCATTTTGTTGAAGCTTTTCAATTTTCATTTGTTGCAACAATTTGCAAGAATACCTATTTAAGAGAAAACAATCATGTGTACTGTGTGAGAGGAGAGTGTTCATTGGTTGGCAAGTCATTGGTTGTACTGTTGCTGTGAAGAATGCACTGTAAATGATGATTAATAGCTGACCACCAGGCTTGTTAACATTTTAAACCAGGCAGACTGACTCTGGTCAAGTCATTGGACTGATAAATGAACCAACAAATGGACATTGCCTACTTTGATTTCAAAAAGGTATAGTGTGTGTACAACTTCTGTCTATCTGCAAAGAACACGACTCTGTGTATTGATATATGTTACTTCCATTCCATGCAGTATGCTACACTGTGAATTCAACTTGCAATTCTAAATTCGTTGTCAGCACAATTCTGCACACAGTTGGGATTATTAAGTAAATGTTGTCAAATTACAGAATCTCATCCAAGATTGGACAGTGTGCTTGAAGTTTTACAAACGTGCACTGGATGGCTATGGATGGTTTTTTGCTTGTTGCAAAGGGGTATGTTGTTTGACATGATCCGTCAGAGTTTGTGATGGATGACCTAGATATCTGGCATTATACCAGCACTGAAATTCATACACCACATTACTCATTTGTGTGATGAGTAGATATCCTTTTTGTTTGCTGGCAGCATCCAGTAAGTGGCAAGCACTACTTGTGTTGCTGTTGCAAAGTAACAGTGTGAAACCTTCACACCTTTCAGATATTTTAGCCTTTCAGGGTAATTGAAGATAGATTGGACATCTTTTCAGAATCAGAAGTGATGGCCTTGAGACCATTCATCACTTTGTGTGATATACAATGAGCCATTATCCCACAGGATAGCTTTGATACGCCCTTAAGCTTGCACAGTGAATAAACGGATTAGGCCCAGTTTGAGATTGCTGATAAGGCTAAGCCTATAATGTGTGTAACTGTAGGAATTTAATGTGTATATTGAATGGTGAAGATAGCTTGTGGCACACAGTCGTAGAGAACTGCTAAACAAATTCTCAACATAAAGAAAAAGGGGGCACATTTGGTTTGTTGCTTTGACGCAATGTAATTCTGTGGTCCAGTTTCCTCACAGCAACTGTGAGGACCATCAATGGACAGAGAAACATAAGTGAAGTAGTGACTGTGTAGTTTCCAATTGTTTGACATGGTTAAATGGTGTTGACTGCTCATTGTGTATGGTTATTTGAGCCTTGGTGGGGCCTGCTGGAAAAATAAATTAAACAGTAGGCAAGCTGCTTTAAGCATAAGTGAAGATTTTAAAATACTTGTCACATATTTCGAAACTAGTTTATCATCAAGGCACTAAACATGATAGTTAACGTAATGGTCACAGGAGAGGGTTTTTGGATAAATTTGTTGAGAGAATGTCTATAATTTTATAAGATTGACTTTAACTTCAGAAGCAACCAGTGAAACCTCTAAACTGAAAAAGGTAATAGTCCGCTAGCAGATGGTCCATACTTCAACAGTCGCACATTTAACATTCCGACATGACGTAAGTAAGGAAAAGCATTGGCTTCTCATCAGAAAACCCAATAATAAATATCAAATTATGCAAAGATATAAGCCAGTGGCACTGACATGTAAGATTTTGGAAGAGATACCTGATTGTTTGTGTAGTTTTTGACTGTTATCCTGTCTAATTCCATAGGATCCCATCAACAATTTCTATTCACACTAGAATAACAACTGTCTGGCCAGTAGTAAACCTGGGCCTGTTCCCACTTCCCAATCCATTAATTACATTTAACCTTGCAAAATAATAAGTTTAAATCACTAACTTTACTTCACTCACATTTAAAACTTTTGGTGTAGATTATCTGGATTTGGCAATTTGTATGTTTCAAAGCAGATAACTAGAATATCTGTCACTTAACTATAACCCATTGGACTCCTAAAGTGATACCTGTTTGTAACAGCTTTGATTCTGAAGAATTAAAGTTAGCTTTTTGTTTTCAACACTTCTGTGAAGTGAAATGAAAGTTGAGAATGTTTGGCTGAATTAATTCTAGTGGGAATAAGAGCCAAGAGCTTACTTTGCTACTGGCGTTGAATTCTTTGCAAATTATAAATGAGGAACACAAGCAGTGTTTAAATCGGACATTGCTCCTTTCAGAAGATTTTTGGAGGATCCATTCAGGATAGGCCTGCTTTAAAAGTTCCATGTTGAAGTCCTTCCATTGTGATTTGTGAATCATATGTATGTACTTGGGTTGGAATCATCAAAGATTGAGAAAGTAACTCACAAAGCAAACCAGATCCTGGTCTTTATAAACCGGGGGAAGAGTACAAAAGCAGGCAAATTACAATAGCGTTGTATAAACCAACAGTTCAACATTAACTGTGATATTGTGTTCAGTTCTGAGTGCACCTCTTGTATATATTATGATGCCAACCTTATCAGCTTGTGATTGGGGTAATTTGCTGTCACTAACTGAGCCTCAAAGAGAGGGTTCTCTTGTCTTAAACGGGATGCAATTTATTGCACGATGGCAATAATATACATTTATGTGATAGACGTTCTTCAGAAAATGAGAAGTCTGGGATATAGGTATTCACTGTAAAATCTTAAACTGTTCTGCCTTCTCTACTTCTTAGTCTGAGTGACATCATCAGATTAGATAGCACTTATCATTGACCAATACTGACTCTTTTTGATCATTACCACAGACAGCATCTTCAGACATATATCTATGTTTACATTTACCATTTCCTAATCTCCCCACAAGTCATTGACTTCACAAATTCAAATGATCTGGAGGTTTCTCAGTTCTTCCAGAATGTGTTCTCTTTGGGCTTGGAAAATTGGTATGTGTTTGATTTGTGGACTGTTGACCTTGATTCAGTTCTTGACCTTGCATGGTCTGTAAAGCCTCTCTACACTAGTGGACTTCTTATCTCTTGAATGTCCTTTGCTGAGGATGATGTTCTGCTAAACCAGGTAGTCTGTCCATTAGCTTAACTGGAGCACCTGTAATCTCCTGAATTTCATTTGCCTCTTGATGTAATCTGAGGGGAATTTATAATCTCATGAATTCCTGTCATGCAAGATGACTACTCTGTTGAAACAGATATTTATTTTTGGCATTATCCTGGATTTCTGAGCCAAGCAATTTCATCTTGACAGTATCCTGGATCCCTTTGCAAGTTGGCTTCTTCTTGATAGTGTCCTGAATCTATGGACATTGATCATCTTACATCAAGCATAGCTCACTTGGTGTCATTTGCAGCTCATTTTCAATTTGTGTAAATACATCTTTACTCTCCATCTGCTGATAACTCAATGTTAAAAGATGTAAACTCTTGACTTCAATGCGTAATTTAGGCTGAGTGCCTTCGTTAATCTTCATGGTTGTCTCACTTGTATGCACAATATGCTCACACCTTTTAGAGATAGTAGGAACTGCTGATGCTGGAGAATCTGAGATAACAAGGTGTAAACAACCTTTTGTTGTGTTACTTGGAGATTGCCACTGTCTTGATGTTATTACTGGCACTGATAATTCGGACTTGAAAGTTGAAAAAAATAGAAGTATTGTTCTTAAACTTGTGCTGTTTCATTACCTGACATTAAATCCAAATCTGTTGTGATTTATTCACCAGTTTATATTGGTGAGTGAACAATTTTGGTTGAAGATTGTTCAATGAGCTCAAGTGTTAACTAGCCATGTGTGTCTTCAGAGTTTTTATATACCTTATAAACTGAATGTATTCTGTTGCTGTCCTGTGATATGGCTGTCCCTCTCCTCCCAGGGCTTTCTCTGATTCTTACTGGTTTCTGCTTCCAGCACTATTTGAATTAGCTTTCATCAAAGTCAAATCCTCTTTGGACTGTAACAACTCCTCAGTCTTTCCAATAGTAATTCAGCCACTTAGTAATTTTGATTTCAAAACTCCATAATCTCAGTTTTTCACTAATTTGTAGAGGTTAATAACAAATTATCAATGGATTCCACTAAATCCTGAGCTCTTAGCCACAGACTCATAGAGTCATGGAGATGTACAGCACGGAAACAGACGAAAATTCAGAAGTCTGAAGTGCAAAGAGACTTGAGGGTTCTAGTCCAGGATTCTCCCAAGGTAAACTTGCAGGTCGAGTCAGTAGTTAGGAAGGCAAATGCAACCTTGGCAATCATTTTGAGAAAACTTGAATATAAAAGCAGGGATGTACTTGTGAGGCATTAAAAAGCTCTGGTCAGGCCACATTTGGAGTATTGTGCACAGTTTTGGGCCCCATATCTGGGGAAGGATGTACTGGCCCTGGAGTGGGTTCACAAGAGCTTCATGAGAATGGTCCCAGGAATTAAAAGCTTAACATATGAGGAATGTTTGAGGACTCTGGGCCGATACTCGACAGAGTTTAGAAGGATGAGAGGGGATCATGAGAGGGGATCTATTTGAAACTTACAGAATACTGAATGGCCTGGACAGAGTGGATGTTGGGAAGATATTTCCATTGGTAGGGGAGACAAGGACCTGAAGACACAGCCTTAGAGTAAAGGGAAGACCTTTTAGAACGGAGATAAGGAGAAACTTCTTCAGCCAGAGTGGTGAATCTATGGAATTCACTGCCACACAGGCTGTGGGGGTTAGGTCATTGAGTACGTTTAAGACGGAGGTTGATAGGTTCTTGATTGTCAAGCGTTACGGGGAGAATGGGTTTGGGAAACTTATCAGCCAGGATTGAATGGCGGAGCAGACTCAATGGGCCGAATGGCCTAATTTCTACTCCTATGTCTTAAAATCTTTGGTCCAACTCGTCCATGCTGACCAGATATCCTAAATTAATCTAATTCCATTTGCCAGCATTTGGCCCATATCCCTGTAAACCATTCCTAGTCATGTACCGATCCAGATGCCTTTTAAATATTGTAATTGTACCAGCCTCCACCACTTCCTCTGGCAGTTTGTTCCATACATGCACCACCTTCTGCATGAAAAAGTTGCCCCTTAGGTCCATTTTAAATCTTTCCCCTCTCACCTTAAACCTATGCCCTCTAGTTCTGGATTCCCCTGCCCTGGGGAAAAGACCTTGACTATTCACCCTATCCATTCCCCTCATGATTTTATAAAACTCTAAGGTCAACCCGCAGCCTCCAACACTCCAGGGAAAGAAAGATAGCCTCAGCCTATTCAGCATCTCCCTATAGCTCAAAGCTTCCAACCCTGGCAACATCCTGGGAAATCTTTTCTGTACCCTTTCAAGTTTCATAACATCTTTTCTAAAGTAGAAAGTTTAGAATTGAACACCATATTCCAAAAGCAGCCTAATTTCCTGTGCAGCTACAACATGAACTCAACTCCTATACTCAACGCACTGACCAATAAAGGCAAGCATACCAAGTGCTGCCTTCACTACCCTGTTTACTTGCGACTCTGTCAAATCCTGTTCTTTCAATAATATTATCTGTTTTTGGATAAAAGTAATTGTGAAAAGCTCGTAGAAATTGTTTGAAAGTGTTTATGCTTTATTTTATATTTTGATGAGCTAAAGTGTTCTCAGCTTTATAGGTCCTATTGAATACAGTAACCCATTTCCTTGTTCAGCTTGTGATTTAGTGTCTAGTTTGGAAATAATTGTATCTTAAGAGCTGCTTTTCTAAGGTGTTGACCTATCTATTAAATTAAATCTGACTGGTAGTATTATTTTTCCAGCCATTTCTTTCTGATATGACTATTTATTATTCTTAATTGAAATTTAATTCTATAGTATGGGTAATACTAAACACACTTTTGAAGTAAATACTTGCATTTTCATTATAGCAGTGCTGATTTATTTTTCTTGTCTTCAAGGCTTTTAAACTGTATAATACAGCAATTCTGATTTATTTCTCTTTAAAAGCTTTAAATCCTGTTACATAAAAATGTCACATCTGTTACTTATTGGGGATTTCCTTGCATTCTTGCAGCCAAATTGGACTCCTGCACAGACAAGATAGATAAATTCCAACCTTTCATGGCCTAATAAATAGTACCTATCCTTTTTCATGATATTCCTAAATAAAACCTGGTGCCTGCAACTTTTATAAATTTCCTCCTGCCTGAACTGTGGTTTAAGTTATGGATCTCCTGGTTTTAAAGCAGTGTCAATAGTCTCCTTACTCTTGTCTTGTGTTTAATTCTGACTGTGTAGGCTTTTGAATTGCTCCTTTGGCTTGTTGATTCTGGCTTTGTGCTGCTACTGTTGATGCAGCCTCTGTTTAAGTTAGTTCTTGATTTCCCTACTGTGGGCATGCCTCATGCTGTCTGTTTGCTATTGGCACCCTGTGGTCTCTGCTTGCCATTGCTGTCAGCACTCCTTTTAAACTTTTAGCCTTCTCAGCCCATTGTGCAGGCATCAGTTTAAAACTTTCCCCTTGCCCAACAGGATTTTCACTTTTACTATTGGAGCTCTGAAGCCTGTTCAGACTCTAGGAACTTCCAACCAGGAGTGCTACTAAAAATTCTCACTTCCTGATAGAATCCATAGCATCCAGTTGTAATTAGCCTCCAGCCCACATTTCCTTCTGCACTTCGATCAGGTCTGAAGTAAAGGACTTTCTGTTTCTCCTTTGATCCAAGATGTTTGCCTGCAGACTGTTTTGCGGTTCAGCTGCTGACTGTCTGTACAAGTAGTTTTTAAAGCCATAAAATCTTTAAAGCTATAAATGTCCAGTGCTGTTTCTGGATCCATTGGAATTCTCATCTTTTTGGTCCACTAGCTGTTACCTTGAGGCGTTAATGTAACAATGACCACTACTGCTATGTTTTGCAATGCTAATCACTATTATATGATTGAGGGAATTTGCTGCCATCGAGTAAGTCTAAAGAAGGAAATACTCGTGTTAAACAAGATATAATTTATTGCATGATAGGAATCAGGTACAAGATATTTCTATTGATTTGTACGTTGCTACCAAGGCTATGATACCTACGATACAGCTCTTCAACTCAAGATCCTTAGCTGTACTGCCTTTTCCCATTAGTCCCTATAATGTCATCAGATTCAGTGGAACTTAATATTGTCTGCAATGTTAATCATTCAGGACCATTTCCTTACACAGGTGGCATTGCATTTTGGGATCAATGTAAAGGCTTTAGCATATGGAGAAGATCACGAGAATAGTTCCTGCAATGAGTTGTGTGAAGAGATTGGAGAAGCGAGAGAAAAACACTGATTAAGGACAATTGTCAAAAGCAGCAACAGAAAAACATCTTTACACAAGAAATATTTATAGGCTGTGGAATGCACTGCCTGGCAGTGTGGTTGAAGAGCATTAACATGAGAACTAAGTAATGACCTGAAGAGAAAAAATATTGTAAACGGTGGAGAAAGCGCAGGGAAAAGGTGAGTTGTTCATGTTGAGAGGTAACATAGATATGCCAGACCCAATAGTCTGCTTCTATGCTACAATTCTAGTATTCTATTTGTGTGGTAATGCACTCAATATATTGTCCTATCGTACAATATGTATTTCAGTGGCATTAACTTGCTTTTAATAGCAATAGATGGTATTTTGTAATACTTGACTATATGATGCAATCTCATTTTATATAACTACTGTTTCATTTCTATGTTCCGACAGAAAATACATTTCAATGATAGCGCAGCTGTGTCTGACAAAACTGTTAGCTTTCTTAACAACATTATACTCACTAAGCAATGCATTTAAAGTGTAGGGATTTATTTCTGTACAAACATAAAGCAAGCATATTTGTAAGATTGATGTTGAGATTTAAGTCCTGTTGAAATTGGCACAAATTGTGACTGCTTGGAATTTCCAAACCAACACAATAATTTTCTTGCCTTTTGGTTTTCTCCACACGTCCACATGCACTTGAAGGAAGTTAATCACTTCTTTCTCTAATTAGTGTGATGTTACAAATAATTATTTCCCTTTTTAAAAGTAGCAAGTACTGCGCATTGTGGAAAATTTGCATCAGAGTTACATTTGAAATTACATTAAGAGTGATTATGCCCAGGACACACCGCGCGCGCGCACACACACACACACACACGAGAACCCCCTCCCTCCACCCTTTCTATTCAAGGGGTTTTATATCACAAAATGTCATTTTCTTTGGTTTAAATGCCACATACGTTTGAGTATCTTGAATCTAATGCATACCCTTTGTTTTCACATGTTTTGAAGTCATCATACCTGGAAGTGTGGTCTCCTTGGAGGCATTGAGCTGATTTTTTTTCTGTGTAGGTTGTGACCTTAATTTTGACCTAATTTGTGATCTTGGTTCTGCAACTGGCCACAGCAGGATGAGAGTCATGATCTTCTTGGCAGTGGCCATTTAAGTATGGTGAGTGAAACAGACAAGTGCGAATCCCAGTAGGAAGATCTGCAGCATGTTTGGTTAGTATCCCTATCTCATGTGACAACCTGTGTTGGACCATGCCAACATCTTAAAATGGAGGTACTTATACAGGCTACTACAAGGAAAAAATTGGCACAATCTCGTGAGGGGTGTCAGTGTGGATGCCACTCTGTATCCCATCCATGGGCCTTGTGTCCCCTGATTAAAGCTATCTAATGCAGCCCTGCCTGTGGGCTCCAATGGCAGGAAACAGATGTGGGTTTTTGAAAATAGCCCTTAAGTGAGGCTGTAACTGGCCAAATTGGATGTGCATTTCTCAGGAATGGCCTGATGATTGTTCCCACATCACTCCTGGGAAAGTTTCCCAGAGGAGACTTTGGGAGGCCATTGCAACACTTTCTCCTGTCTCCAGTAGTTTAGATTTTCATACGGTTAAGCCCTTAAAATGATATGGAGAAGGGTTTCCTACCATTTGGACGAAGAGGTGAAGGGAACAGAGACGGAAGAAAGTCAGACTCATTTAGACTCCCCATGGCAACGTTCAGTGAGACTGCTTATTTTTTTTTTGAGTGATAGATCATTAGTTTTTCTGAAGCCTTCCATTGCTCTATGTGGAATGAGCTGACAAAGTGTGTCAGAGGGGTGGGTCAGGACAGCCCCTCATCTCATTGCAATTATGCATCTACATCTGGAGCCATGATGGCGAGGAGGTAGATCCTGTTCCCAGAGGGTACCAGGAAAAGGCCACATGCTGTATGCCACCTCCTTTCAACATCATTTTCTGTCTTGCCTCATGCTCCTAATACTGTCCCATTGAGCTATCTCCTTCCAATGCCCCACTGTCCTCAAGGTTCCCACTCTTTGAAAGAAAATGTTATGGAGAGCTTGGTAAACTTCTAAGATAACCAACAGCTTTGTACGAGAGTATTAGAGGATGTCTCCTGATCCATCTAGACACTGGCAATGCCCTCAGAAGTCTGATGACCAGCATAATGGTAATCCTATTTAGCAAGTGCCATTGCTTGTATTGCCACTGTGCATATGTCCAGGGCACACTCAGATGAATGAGAACACCCCTATTCAAGGTATTTCCTTTGTCCTGGAATCTCACCCTATTGATGTATCTCACTGGTTTGTCACTGGGTTCTTTGATGGCCATGTATGCAGAATCATGTGGGGGATATCCAGAAATTAACACATTAGCCACCACCTGCATTTTCTGGACTTCACTACTATAATTCCCAATTTTGGGTCAAAAATTCAGGACTGCCTGATGAGTTTTCAAATTCTTCAACCTTGCCCTGGCAGTCGCTGACAGCTTCTCTAGCCTGCTGCTCTCAGAAAACTTTGCACTCCTCCAGTTCTGCCTATGTGTATGCCTTCAATTTCCACCATTGGTGGCCATGCCTTAAGCTGCCAACACCCTATCCTTATATACACTGGTGTTTAACGCAAGAGGTGTCTTGTTTGAAATGTGTAAGATCCTGAGCTATCTTGATAGGGTAGATATGGAGAGGATGTTTCCTCTTAGAGTTGAATCAAGATCTGAGGGTCACTGCTTTTAAAAATCAGAGGTCACCCATTTAAAACAAAGATGAGTTGAATTTTGTTTCTTTCAGAGGGTTGTGAGTCATTGTAACTTTTTTATGGAAAGGTGTTGGAAGCAGAGTTTGAGTATTTTTGTGACAGAGATGGACAAATTCTTGTTAAACAAGAGGATGAAAGATTATTGGGAGTAGATGTTGTTGTGATTTTGAGGTTACAATCAGATCAACCATGATCTTACTGAATGGTGAAGCAGGCTTGAGGTATCAAATGTACTCCTAATTTGCATGTTTAACTTTGGGGACCACGGGAGAAATCTTGTATATTCTGCGAATAAAATGCCAGGGAAATCATAAACCAAGGCATCTAAATCAAATTTCAGAAGAACAATATAATGTTGACATTTACAGTTGCCCTAATGCATTATTATCTTTCATTTCCAGTGATAATAGCCAATGTTTATACTACAGACTTCTGAGCAGTAATCTTCCAAGAGCTCACAGATAGATGTTACAAACAAATCTACTATGTATCGGGAGCTCTATCTAATGCAGAAACAGAATATGATATGATTGAGAAGGAAGCTGTCTCTTACATGTGATTTAGAGATATTCAGACTGCATCATTGGTCTAAAATTGATTATTGAAACATATCACAAACTATTAGTTTATCTTCTGGATAAGAAGGAACTTGTAATAATCCCTCCAATCTTGCTAAGATTTATAGAGTCATAGAGATGTAGAGCAAAGAAACATACCCTTCAGCCTAGCACATCCATGCTGACCAATGTCCTAAATTAATCTAGTCCCATTTGTCAATATTTGGCCTATATCCTTCCAAACCCTTCCTATTCATATATCCATCCAGGTGCCTTTTAAATGTTGTTATTGTGCCAGCCTCCACCATTTCCTCTGGCAGTTCATTCCATACATGTTCCACCCTCTGCGTGAAAAAAGTTGCCCCTTAGGTCCCTTCTAAATCTTTCCCCTGTCAAATTAAACCTATGCCCTCTCATTTTGGACTCCCTCACTCTGGGGAAAAGACCTTGACTATTCACCATATCCATGCCCCTCATGATTTTACAAACATCTATAAGGTCATCCCTCAGCCTCTGATACTCCAGGGAAAATAGCCCCAGTTATTCAGCGTTTCCCTCTTGCTCAGATCCTCCAATCCTGGCAACATCTTGTAAATCGTTTTTCTACTTCATCTCGAGGCTTTTGCTTACAAAATTCTTGTATGATGACACCATAGTAACCTCTACTTGCAAGGACAAGTGCTGACAATGGCACCCTCCAGAGTGTTTCTGAAAGCCTTACTAGTCATGATATAGATTTCAAAGAAATTGAGCCATACATCTGAACTGCAGTGGCTCAATGGACAGTAAGTCACATCTGGCTAAACCAGATTCTACAAAATCAAATCAGAGACCGGGAATATCTAATAATTCGCTGATATTGTGCTAAGAGTTGGCTACAACAAATGCAGAGCAGCGTGGCTGCGAAAACAGATTTCAGACACAGGAAACATTTTACTATTGTTGACGTATTAGAGTGTGTTGAATGACTGATCATTCCAGCTTTACTTCGATGGGATGTACAGGGAAGTTTGTACTGAGGACATTGGGGACTCTTCAAGGGCCAAACCAGAGCTCAGTTGTCCATATGGTGTCCTGGGATCTCCAGAACACCGAGAAACTAATTGCTATTTTTCAGATATGTACCAGTCATAGTGCAGAAAGGAAAAAAACTAACCTTCAGTCTTCACAAATTCCCCACCAGACCTTGGGAATGGATTTCAATGTTTTCAATAGGAACTGGTATTTCATTGCCACTGTTGTTTCTCCCAATGAGTTCAAGGAGTTTATGTTTAAGAAGTAGCTTATGACTATAATAGATGCAATTATTTGAGTCTTACATGATATTTGTAATACAGCATTGCTGATGTGGTCATTTTGGATATTAGGCCACAATTTGTGACTGAATGGTTCAGCAACTTTGTGGCCAGTTTTTTTTGGCCAGCTTTCAGCAGGCTCACCACTACCCCCCCCCCCCCCCCCCCCCCCCCCCCCCAGTCTAATGAGGAAGCTAAACATGGGGTCAGAACAATTGCATCACCTTTGAAGTAGAACTCCACTTCCTTGTAGCCATGGGATCATAAGTCTGATTGTGGTATGAGACAAAATTACTGGGAAGAAAGCTGAAGATTTGGTTTCCTATCCTGCATAAGAAGTTAACTCCATACTTACTCCTTCACGATTAGCATGTGCTATGTGATAAGGAGAAATCCTGTGGCACACAGTAAGTTGTGCATTACAATAAACATTATATGATACAAGGAACTGGGCAACAGGTGAAATGTAAACAGAAAAGGGATGATTGCCCACGGAGATGTGTATCACCGGAGATTACACATCGTCCATAGTGTAAACAGGACTGTATGAAGGAACCACCTGATCCCTGTACGAGGGGTTCATTATACATTAGTTATTGTGATGAACTGAATGACAAGCCACATCTGAAGAGTACACATCTGGGTAAAAGAATGAACCCATAAGAGTGTCTGAACTGATTAATGCTTGAATAAGTGCCATAATCACCACCTGCTGTGGTTACATCACAGGAATTTAGTCAGAGTGTAAAGAAAGACCTGGGGCTAGCATGCTCCTTATAATCTCTCCAGTAATGTGGATTATATTCATGTAATCTGTAAATAGTTGGTGTCATGCAATAAACTTCATATTTCTTCCTCACCAGGAGCCATCTAGTTAAATTAGTAAGGTAGATATCCTAATCCATACCAGATCATCTCGATCATGAAGGAACGAAAGCACGACAATAGCCATTCATTCACATCGCCTTCCTTGATTGCATCATAGATGTCTAGCATAGCATATCTATCATGCATATGCAGGCTGCCAAGAATTTCTAGTTGAATGTAAAATGTTTAAGGTTCGAGCAACTTGGTTAAC
The DNA here is from genome assembly GCF_021869965.1 of Rhincodon typus. Taxonomy (NCBI): domain Eukaryota; kingdom Metazoa; phylum Chordata; class Chondrichthyes; order Orectolobiformes; family Rhincodontidae; genus Rhincodon; species Rhincodon typus. Next base: position 8,985,935 of record NC_063351.1, read on the forward strand.
TGATGCCCTCGTCATTGAACTAGATCTCCTCTCCACCACCATTGTTGTGCACCTTCACCAACCCTCAAGAAAGAATAAAATTTTCAAAGCAGCTCCAGGTCAATATTCTGCTCCTTGCAATATTGAAATGAGCCTTGGATCTCAAAATGAAATGGGAATATAGAAGATGTGAGGATGTGAAACAGGACAGTATAGTTTTTTGAACAAGATATGGGTAACATGTTAATTGAATGTTCTGCACATGTTTGAAAATATTTAGCTTCTAATGGTATTGATAGCGTTGTTCTTAAAATTGATTCTGCAGAAATACATGCAGAAACAATTATGACAACAATTAAGGTATGTTGTATTGTGGCATCAATTCGAGACCATCCAGCCCTGTCAGCCGCATGATTCCAAACTTACTAAATGTTCAAAGACAAAAGGAGGAGATTAAATGAATGCAATTACTACCACTGGGCGAAAAGTGTGAGGGAGATTAATAGGGGAAAAGACCAGTAGGTCCATTGGATTTGATGGGATACATCTTAGGATATTAGAGGAAGTAGCTACAGAGATAGTGAATGCTGTAGATAGTAATTTTTCAGGAATCTTTACATTTTGAAAATGTCCCAGAAAATTGAGAAACTGTCAATGTAACATCCTTCTTTAAAAAGGGAAGGAGACCAAAACAGGTTATTGTAGGCCGGTTAGCTTAACTTCTGATCTTGGGAAAATGTAGCAAATCTATTACAAAGGATGTAATAGAGCATTTAGAAATACATTATATGTCAACCTGAAAAAGCATGGCTTCATGAAGGGGAAATCATATCTGACAAATTTACTAAAATTCTTTGAGGTGGTTACAAGCGGGATAGATAAAGGAGAATCAGTATATGAATAGATTTGACTTACATGGGCATTTGATAAGGTGTCACACATTAGGCAACTAAATAAGATAAGAGCCCATGGTATTGGAGGTAGTAGATTAACATGAATAGAGGATTGGCTAATTAACAGAAAACAGAGTTGAGGTAAGGAAGGCATTTTCAGGATGACAGTCTGTGGGGTGCCATAGGGATCAGTACTGCAGCTATAATTTATTTACTATATAAAACTTAGATGAGGAGCATGAATGTGCTACAGCCAGGTTTGCAGATGACACAAAAATAGGTGGGAAGGCAAATGAAGAGGATGGCGCAAAGATGGATGATAGGCAGGTGATGGCATAGTGGCATTATATCCAGCTTGTTAACCAGTGACTACAATTCAAATCATGTCACGGCAGGAGGTAGAATTTAAATCTATAAAAATGTGGAGTTATTGGTCTAATGATGACTGTGAAACCATTGCCAATTGGTGGTGGGAAAAACGAAATCTGGCTCACTAAAGACCTTTAAGGGAAAGAAATTGCCATCCTTACCTGGTCTGGCCTACATGTGACTCCAGACCCACTGCAATGTGGCTGACTCTAAACTGCTCTCTGGGCAATTAGGGATGGGCAATAAATGCTGGCTGGCTAGTGATTCCTACAATCCCATGAATAAATAAAACACATGTAGACAGGTTAAGTGAGTGAGCAAAAGCTTGGCAGATAGAATCATCGGGGTCTACAGCACAGGAAAAATCCCTTCGGCCATACAGATCAAAAACCACCACAAGTATTCTAACCCCATTTTCTAGCACTTGGCCCATAGCCTTGAATGCTTTGGCATTGCAAATATACATCTAAATATTTCTTGCATGTTATGAGGGTTTCAGCCATCCCCACCATCCTCTGGATGAAAACAAAATCCTGACATCCCCTTTAAACCTCCTGCCCTGTGTCTAAGTTCTTTGATCCCTTCACCAGAGGGAAATGTTTCTTCCCATCTACCGTGTCTATGCCCCTCATAGGGGAAAGGCAAGTGAAATGCTCACCTTTATTTCATAGAGAATGAAATATGAAAGTAGGGAAGTTTTGCTAAAACTATACAAGGCACTAATCAGACAACAGCTGTAATATGTGAACAGTTTTATACCCCTTATCTAAGGAGTGATGTACTGGCATTGGAGGCAGAGCAGAGAAGGTTCATTTGGCTGACACTAGGTATGGAGAAACCGTCTTATGAGGAGAGGTTGAGTGTTATAGGAGCATAAGAACAAGAGCAGGCCAATCAAGCCTTGAATAGATTGTGGCTCTATTCATTGGAGTCTAGAAGAATGAGAGGCATCTGATTGAAACATACACGATTCTTCGAGCGTTACACGTGAAAAGGTATTTCTCTTTGTGGGACAGTCTAGGACCAAAATGCACAAACTCAGAATAATGGGTTGCATATTTTAGACACAGTTGTGGAACAATTTCTTCTGAGGATTGTGAATCTGTGATATTCTTTACCACAGAGGGTTGTTGAGATCGTGTCATTAAGTATATTCAAGGTTGAGACAGACCGATCTTTAACAGTATGGGAATTGAGGGTTTTGGGGTAAAGATAAAGGAAAGTTGAGGTTTGTTAGATACGTTTTGATGTCATTGAATGGTGAAGCATATTAAGATGTCTATAATCTTATAATATGATCATGATTTATGACACTATGGTATAAATCTGCCTCACTGTCACTTTTTTTTCTGTCTACATACTACCACTAACTAGCTGCCACCACTAGCTTTAGTACCCATGTATTTCCACCATGGTGCAATTTGTGGTTAGCCCAAATAACATGTACCACAGAGAGTCAGATTCTTCTTAAGACATATGTCTTGAAGATTGTTTATAACACTGTTTATATTGTCAAAATATCACACAACCTGGATTCTACGTGTACTTATGTTAAAGTATATCAGATACGCATAATTGCAAGTCTACACTAACTCCATTACATGGACAGTGAGACTGAAAGTGAGGCAGGTACCTTTATACTGGAATGTCACATCATGACAGCATGTCACTGTTTTAAAAGTTGCAGGACTTTCTGTTCTGGTACCTATACCATAATACAACTGTATTTCAGGTTCATTATGTTGCAAAGCTTGATCTCATTTACTCTAGACTACTGAAGAAAATTTAAAGACTATTCTGAAAACAAGTGTCATATAGTTAACAGAGATAGTAGGAACTGCAGATGCTGGAGAATCTGAGATAACAAGGTGTACAGCTGGATGAACACAGCAGGCCAAGCAGCATCAGAGGAGCAGGAAAGCTGATTTCGCACCTAGACCCTTCTTCAGAAAAGAAAGGGTCTAGACCCGAAACGTCAGCTTTCCTGCTCCTCTGATGCTGCTTGGCCTGCTGCGTTCATCCAGCTCTACACCTTGTTATCTCATATAGTTAACACTTCTTTGACAATGTCAGTGGACGAAAGGGAGGTAATCTGGACTAATTTTTAAGGAAGGGAAGAAATCGGACTGCCGAAGTTGTGACCCAGATAATTTGATGTCACATTTGTGGCGAACTGGCTTCCAAACGTGATGAAGGTTGTGATTCATGTGACCTAAGAAATTGCTAATTTTTGAGAATAAAATTGACTCCGAGAAACAGAGGTTCTCTTTCAGTAACCTGGTTACATTTTTCTGGGGAAATGATTAAATTATATGATGCTAGTAATTTTTTTAATTGAAATTACAAAGCCTTTAATAAATTGTGATCAGAACTTACATTTCCAGCATGCAGGTTTGTAAATCAGTTTAATTGCTTTACTCAGACAACAAGGTGCAGGGCTGGATGAACACAGCAGGCCAAGCAGCATCATAGGAGCAGAGAGGCTGACGTTTCGGGCCTAGACCCT
>NC_063351.1:8990081-8996484 GCF_021869965.1 Rhincodon typus
AGGGTCTAGGCCCGAAACGTCAGCCTCTCTGCTCCTATGATGCTGCTTGGCCTGCTGTGTTCATCCAGCCCTGCACCTTGTTGTCTCGGATTCTCCAGCATCTGCAGTTCCTACTATCTCTAATTGCTTTACTCAGATTGTTTATAATGTGGACCATGCTGCCATAACTGTAGGTAAGCCATGATGCATGTGAAGGGAAAAAAAGGCTATAAAAACATTTTGATGGATTTGATGGAGCAGAAACACTATCTGTTGGGCTGAATGGCCTACATACTGTTCTGTAAATAGTATGAGAGTCTATGCCTGTCATTTATGCCTGTACTTGCCAAACTAGTGGCAGTACTTTAACAGCTATCTACACAATAAATATAATTAGTATTCAGCCATTCACTCCTGTTCAGGCCAAAGTTGGCTCAGCAAATTGAGAAAGCAATTGAGTGATTTCTTGTAACTTTGTGTGAAGTAATAAAAAAATTCTATTTTGTATTAGAATCATTTAAAGGTTGTAACAGTGCCAATATAATTATGTTTACGTGAATTCCAGCAACACAGAGAAGTTTCAACATTTACAGAGTGTTATTGCCCAGTTAGTATTTAAAAGAAACATTATTTTTGTGGCATAACAAGGTGTAGAGCTGGATGAACACAGCAGGCCAAGCAGCATCAGAGGAGCAGGAAAGCTGACGTTTCGGGTCTGAACCCTTCTTCAGAAAGAAGAAGGGTCCAGACCCGAAACGCCAGCTTTGCTGCTTGGCCTGCTGTGTTCATTCAGCTCTACACCTTGTTATCTCAGATTCTCCAGCATCGGTAGTTCCCACTATCTCCGAATCATTATTTGTGTGGCAACTGGTTGAGGAAAACAGCAATGCATGAAGCAAATGTTTTTGTATTCGTATTTTGATCTCCAGCTGCTTTAATCTCTATTAAATGTGAAGTGCAGTTGTGTGTGCGAGACAGACATTATTTTTAATTGACTGAAGTCTGACTGGCTTATTGCTGGGGTGTAGTCCTTACTGTTCAATGAGCAGCTCAGTAACCATTGACCATTTCCTCCTCAAATGATCACTGTTCATGTGCAAGTCTTGACAATTGTCATCAATTGTCATTTGTACCTTAGAGGTAGCACTGCAGACCACAGATTGTCTTTCAAATATTTCCAGTGGTAATGGCTTATGTTTGCCATGTCATTGAGAAGTGAAAGTCAAACTGAAAAATCACTTCTTTCATGTCAGCTGAGATCAACTAACTCAGCATACAGACTAGCTGATAGTTGCACTGTGGAGCTTGAGGTTTGACTATGTGTTGAGTAAGCACAGATCAATGGAGGTAAAGGGAAAGTTATGACAGTACATATGTCACTGTATTTATGATATCAGTGATTTATTTCACAAATTTAAAGCCAAACCCATTTTCTAATGCTAACATATGAACAACTTACTTCAAATTAAGTACCACTTTATGGTGTTAATTACTTCAGCCAATTTGCTATTCTGTCTTTTCCTGTGAAGGAAACAATGATTCATTCAATTAAATCAGGCAGAAATTTTTGAAACTCTTGTAAAGTGGCCAATATAACTGCCAACTTTGTTGGACTTTAATGGATATGACTCATATCTGGTAGAACGAATAATAAAAAAATTGGACTTGTCAGCATCACAGACTATCCAAAAACACTTCACCTACAGTGAAGTACTTATGTAGTCAGAATGGTTCTGAACACTGTGGAATTGTCAACAATTATCCATACTTCTGATCTCATGATAGATCAGTTAAATCTGGACCACCTGATGAACAATCATTAATCTATTCATGTTTTTACAGATCCCCAAGCCCCCTCAGGCTTCTTAGCTCTAAGGAGAACCTCCCCAGTTTATCTGCAAACCCTCAATCATAGATAAGTTGGAGTAAATTTCTTTCGAAGTCTCTACAAAGCTTTAGCATACTCTGGCATCCAGATTTCAATGTCATAATTTCAGTGGGATTGAACTATTTTATATAGATTCAGCAAACTATTTTTATTTACATACATAATGAGCTTGGACCTGACTGGCAGTAACACCAGTGACTTACTCACCATAGACATTTACTTTCCAAATTGCTCCTCCAATTGTAGGCTAATTATTCCTCATGTTTGAAGGTGATAGGTTCATTAATGAACCTATCAGCAGCAAGTGTGAGAAAAGAAGAATTTGTGATGGATTAGTGTATGAGAGAAAAACAATTTTGATGGAGCAACTCATCACTGATTCTGTTTCTCTCAGGTATGGGGACAACCTTGTTCTGACTGGTCAGAGGGGACAGTGCCTCCCCACAAAAAAAAAGACTATGTCCCCCTGGAGGCACAGGGCCCAATGATCATTACTATATGCATCCCTTTTCCATGACTGGCTGAACCTTCTTTCTGAGGGTTCAATGCTCATGTGTCAGCTCACATATTCTTTAAGATAGACATTGCCTGACCTACTGAGTTTCTCCACTGTTTTGTGTTTATTTTCCTATAAATGTTACATTTGTTGTTCTGCACATTGTGCATATAAAAATATGCAAGTCTTTCTCCAGATTATTCACATGTCGTTCAATCTCCTGACACCACAGTAGGAATCTTGTGCTAAAAAGCACTTACAGTGGTAATGCTATATAATTAATCGTATTAAGTGGAATTTCCTTTGGAAGATTGCTTTGAAGATCCATCTAATAAACAGAGAATAATGCAACATAGAAGGGTGCCTTTCAGCTTATAATGTTGACGCTGCTGTTCTGAAGATCAAACAAATGAGTTTCATTGTGCTGCTCTTTTTCCATAGTGCTGCAAATATTTAACCTTCAAATACTTAACCAGTTCTTCAGAGTAATTCAGCTTCAACAGAGCAGTGAGAGAAGGCAGCAAGTGGATATATTAAGGCTGAGGATCATGGACACAGCATTTTAGCTTCATTACATCAGTGAGAGGGGATCCAGCAAGAGGATGTATTCAGGCCCAGGATAGAGGACCAGCAACAAGACAAGTCGCAGCTTTGGGCACAGTTTGTTGGGAGGAGAAAAAACATCAAACAATAACATCATGTTGAAGTGGTGGTTTGATTGGTTTCAGATTTTAAAAACATATAGTTTATTTTTGGAAGAAAAGATTGACTGAAAAATAGTGGTCCTGGCGAGAGAAGATGTCTGAGAGTCCAAGCACAGAATCAATTTGGCTAGAGTTAGGCAAAAAAAGGGTACAATTAAGTTGCTATAAACCCTCAGCTAGTGTAGAAGTTTAAATCTACAGGGAAATTACAGAGACAAGCCAATACTATTGAGTAGTTATAATGGTGAACTTTAATTACTCAGACTTAGATTGAGATATTGCTGTATGGAGCAGCGAGGGGCAAGTGTTCCTGGATTACCTCCCCACATCAGTATGTTTCCAGTCAAACCACAGCAATGTGGTTGATTTAACAGCCTCTTGGCAGTCAGGGATTAGGCAATAAATGCTGGCCTGGCCAGTGGTACCCTCATCCCGAAGGAAAGGATCCACTGAGGAACCTGGTTCTTGGAAATGACTTCAGCCAATTGGATCAAATATCAGTTGGGAAACATATGTCATTATATTGTGAAGTTCGGGATGATTACGTAGAATGACATGAAACAAACGAGTGAGAAATTTCAATTGGCGGATTTGGACGTAAATCAGATTAGAACAGAACTAGGCAAGATTGACTGGAACAAGAGGTTGGTATGAAAAGCAAGAAATGCACAATGGACTATCTTTAAAATGGAGATGGTTCAGGTACACTCATGGTATTCCCTCAAGGGGGATAGGTAGAACAAACAAATCCAGAGATCCCTGGATGACAGAAGAGAGAAATTAAGATAAAGAATTTCTTTAAATGTGCTTATCACGTCAGGTAGAAAATAACACTGAAAGCCAAGAAGAATAATGAAGATTCAGAGAAGTGGTGAAAAAAAGTAAATAGAAAAGCAAAGAGGAACTATGAAAAAATGTTGGACAGGCAAGTTAAAGATGTGTCCCAAAGTCTTCTATGATCATGTAAATTGTAAAAGGGTGGTAAAAGGAGGAGCAAGGCCAATTAGGGGCCAAAAGTGAGATTTTCACCTGCAAGGTGCATTACTGAAGTATTGAATGAATACTTTGCATCTGTCTTTCCCAAACACAAAGATGGTACCCAGTCTTTTGGTACCTCGTTCAAATCTAAAAAGTCAACATAATTTTACCATGCTGCCCTCATATTAGAGGGATACCACTGTGGTTGCTTTAATGTGAGGGTCACCACACCTGAAGTGAGGTGAGAGGTTGAACTGGAGAGTGACAGAAAAAAAAAACTCAGCCACTAGAAGCATTCAAAATTGATACGGCAGAACCATTGCATAGACAATGCAATGTAATTAAAGTTGACAAGGCACTGTGACTGGATGAGATGCATCCAAGGATAATTAAGCAAGTGATGTGGAGGTTGAAGTGACACTGGCCACAATCTTTCACTCTCAGTTGGCTGGATGGCTACTTTGTAATGCAGAGTGATGCCAATGATGTGGGGTCAGTTCCCACACTGGCCAAGGTCACCATGAAGGACTCTCCAGTTCAACCTCTCACCTCACTTCAGGTGTGGTGACCCTCACATTAAAGCAACCACAGTGGTATCCCTCTAATATGAGGGCAGCATGGTAAAATTATGTTGACTTTTTAGATTTGAACGAGGTACCAAAAGACTGGAGGATTGAAAATGTTATGGCCTTGTTAAAGAAAGGTTATAAGGATGAGCGAGTGAGCCAGAATTCTCAACACTGGTGGGGTGCTCTGGGGTCCAAAGTTCTTCTGCCATACCACTTCTGATGCTGCAAGCCAGGAGCTTGCCTTCAGCTTCTGGTTATCATTCCCAGAAACCTAAGAAGAATTCTGAGGATAGCTGCTCGCCAGGTCCATCCTCTTCCTGGATGACTGCATGAGACTAATCTAGCCAGGGCTAAGGTTGCAGTGCAGCTCAACACCATGGACCGCCACAAAAAGGGTAACAAGCCATACAAGGAAAATGTCAATAATCTCCTGAACTCGGCAAACGCAAGTGACACCATCTTTTCTCTGCTGCCTCAGACTCACAGGGCATCAGTTGGTCTATCTCTGCCACTGGACAGGCAAAGCCTGCAAACTTCAGTATCACGGTTATAATGTGTAGCCCATCCTTTCAAGCTACCAAACCCTTCTACCCAGTTGTAGATGAAACAAAAGATGGATGAGTCTGTCCATGTTGTTACTATTGTCGTGACTCTGGTAGGCAAGTGCTTGACTGTCTCCATAGAAAAGGTGCTGGCTGCTTTGGAAATCCAGGTCCAACAGAGCGCTCAGTAGTTGCCAGTATGTAGTCAAATCCATGTGTGTTACTGTAGCCATGAGTGCTCAACATTAATGTCAAAGTGATACCAGGAGGATGCACCTCAATCTCATTCCAGGTGCACCATCTTCTCATGACAACACCATCTTCTCAGAGAGAAGACATAACAGAGACTCACCCAAGGAGCCACATCTCAAGGCTCTCTCCTGCCCCTCTACTTTCCCTCCTCCTGTCACCAAATTGCCTCCAGCACCTCAAGCTTCAGAGGGTAAGCCTGCATCTATTCAGATGACTCTCACCAGGCTGAGGCCATCTTGATCCAAAGCCCCCAGGCAACACCTACCTAAGTCTTCAAAGTCACACATTCTCAATTGTGGCAATTAAGATAGTGGAGGGCACAGCAGACTGCTGTTGTTCAAGAGACTGTGTCTGGGGCCTACTGCATGACACTTCCTAATCACCTATTGAATGAACGTCCTGTGTTCCTTTGATGCCTGTTGACCTCAGGGAATCACAAGATTGCAGCCAGGACACAATGTAGACTCAATTATTCATTCATGACAGGAGGTCAAAATTAGACAGTGTGCAGAGAAGATTTTCTTTTGAATCACCCTGTTTGGACATGTTATGACGAACCTCAGATAACAAGGTGTAGAGCTGGATGAACACAGCAGGCCAAGCAGCAGCATCAGAGGAGCAGGAAGGCTGACGTTTCGGGCCTAGACCCTTCATCAGAAATGGGGGAGGTGAAGGGGGTTCCGAAATAAATAGGGAGAGAGGGGGAGGCGGTTAGAAGATGGATAGAGGAAAAGATAGGTGGAGAGGAAACAGACAGGTCGAAGAGGTGGGGATGGAGCCAATAAAGGTGAGTGTAGGTGGGGAGTTAGGGAGGGGATAGGTCAGTCCAGGGAGGACGGACAGGTCAAGGGGGCGGGATGAGGTTAGTAGGTAGGAGCCGGGGGTGTGGCTTGAGGTGGGAGGAGGGGATAGGTGGGAGGAAGAACAGGTTAGGGAGGCGGGGATGAGCTGATTTTGGAAAATCTCCCCTCCCCCTACTGCATCCCGCCTCCCTA
>NC_063351.1:8996584-9001820 GCF_021869965.1 Rhincodon typus
CTTGGCCTGCTGTGTTCATCCAGCTCTGCACCTTGTTGTCTTGGATTCTCCAGCATCTGCAGTCCCTACTATCTTTTATGACGAACCTCGATGGCAGCTATGACTTCAACCGAGACCTTTGCCCCAGAAGTAGGGACTTCACCATTGTACCACTAGGTGCACTTGGAAGATATGAAATTGAAACTAAATAGTTTATTGTCACATGTATTCAGTGTAAAGTTACAGTGAAAACTGTGTACATTCTATGTACATACATGGTGCCTGTTACAAAGTTGGGTAGAGTAATTGTGAAGTGGAAGACAGGAATCTAAAATGTGGTTCCTTTAAGGGATTTGTCTGTACTTATACAGATTAAAAAAAATTCTGTCTGTGAGCAGCAGCTGAAGTTGCCAGTACAGAGAGCCTCAAAGTGTAACAAGTGTATTAAAAATGCATTACAGGTGGCAAGCAAATCAGCAGTTTTGTTTCAATGTTGTGATGAGTTTGAATTTGTCCGATTAAACGAAGCACCTAGAAACAGAAAGCCAGTTGAATTTAAACCTGATGGTGTTGACAACCTGAAACTAATCATATTAAAGGAATTTGATTATGTTATTTCAGGTATATAAGACAAGGCCATTTGGAAAAGTGGGGAAAGCCAACTGCCACCTGCCACTTGCTACCTGCTAGAATTAGTACCATTTGGCTCTTAGAGAAAGCCAGTTTATTTAATGAAAGGTACCATGGTATTTTAGCTCAAAGTCCTCATTTTGAAGAAATTAGAGATAAAACATCCCAGACAGCAGAATTAACAGAAGAAAGGTGTTTGCGAAGAGAGTGGAGACTACAGAATATTCCAGAAGACAGTCAGTGTGAACTTGGAGAGATTAGGTGATAACTTATTGGTTCTTACTAATTGGGTTTATATTAGTGGGATTAAAATTGTTTCAGAGATAGTAGGAACTGCAGATGCTGGAGAATCTGAGATAACAAGGTGTAAAGCTAGATGAACACAGCAGGCCAAGCAGCATCAGAGGAGCAGGAAGGCTGATGTGTTGGGCCTAGACCCTTCTAGGGCCTAGGCCTGAAACGTCAGCCTTCCTGCTCCTCTGCTGCTTGGCCTGCTGTGTTCATCCAGCTCTACACCTTGTTATCTTATATTAGTGGGACCTGTTTTTATTTAAACAGCATTCCAGTAGAATTTAGACCAGCTAGGGAGTAGTTATTAGTCTAAGGGGGAATTGTTGGTTTGTCAGTAATTTTATTAATTTGTCCATTGTTGGGTTAAATAAATGTTTCTTGTAAAGTGGAGATCAGGGATTTTCTTTCTTTCAACTTTTTTTAATAGTTTGACAGGGGAGATGAGCTTCTTTGGATTTTTTGTTGGGGTGGGTGGGGTAATTATCAGAATCCGTACTCCTGCCATAACAGATTGGGGCTTGTGTTTTAGTTTCATTATCACAGTGGTTTGGCCACTCCTTATCATAACACATGCCATTCACTTTAACTTAGAAAAAGATCAGAAAAAGAGAACTTGAGAGTCCAACTTTCCTTTCCACTGCTGCAGTCCCACACCAGGCTTTCTGGCCCTTGCCATGCCACTACCTCACTTGCCCACTCTTGACCTGCCGCCGTTGCTCCGGCCCACGCTCAAACTGCTGTTGCTGCAGGAAACAACCTGCACTTTGAGCTCCCACTACATGTTTCCCAGTCATGACCTGACTCCTTCCCAATTCCTTAGGTAAGTAAGTTGAAAGGGATGGGTGGGGATAGAATTACTACAGAGGGAGAGGGAAGAAGAAAAGGAAAGATGGAGGAAGAAAGAAAGAGAACTGCTAAGGGGAGGGGAGGGGTGGGGTGGGCTGGGCTCCAAATGTAATGATTTACCCTGCTGCCATGTTGCCAGCATGGACAGATTAACTTTGGCAAAAACTGAATGAGACGTTCATCACTCAGTCATACGAGGGAGATTCAAACCATGGAGGCAGTGCAAGAAGTGGTACTACAGCTGATTGGTTTTCAGAAGGATGTAAGCTCAAGTCCTACTTGCATTGATTTAGTGGGCACTTGTGGTGCAGTTAGTGTCCTTCCCTCTGAGCCAGAAGGCCTGGATTCAAGTCCTACCTATTCCAGACATAACAGGAACTGCAGATTTTGGAGTCAGAGATGAGTGTGGAGCTGGAGGAACACAGCAGTCCAGGCAGCATCAGGGGAACAGGAAAGCAGACGTTTTGGCTCAGGACCCTTCTTCAGAAATGGGAGTGAGTGAGTGAGGCTGGGCAAGGTAAGTGGGATGGTGATAAGTGAGTGCAGGTAGGGAGTGTTGGGGATTGGTCAGGGAGGTGGGAGGGGTGGATAAGTAGACTTATAGGTAGGACTGTCTATCCACCCCTCCCACCTCACTGACCAATCCCCACCACTGCCTACCTGCACTCACCTATCACCATCCCACCTACTTTTCCCCAGCCCCACTTCTCCTCTCTCTCTATTTATTTTTGAGCTCCCCTCTTCCCTCCCCATTTCTGAAGAAGGGTCCTGACCTGAAATGTCTGCTTTCCTGTTCCTCTGTTCTACCTGTTCCAGAGGTGTGTTTAACCATTTCTTGACAGGCTGATTTGTGTTCCCTCTTTGGAAAGGGCTGCATTCCTAAATGTACTGAGTACTTCAGTAAAGTGTGGACTTCTGGATAGGAAAATGTACACCATGATGTTTGTGCTGAAATACAGATTAACAATAAAACACTCATTAAATCTCTGAAAGGCTGTGGCTGTGAGATTCAACAGATGGATATGTCTATTTAACAAAATTAGCCCTGTTCTTCAATTCCTCTATTACGTATCACTCCCTGTATTTTTTATCAGCTTTTGATATCTAGCCACATTTGGGCTGAGTCTTTTTGTATGACCATTAATGTCTCTGTGTTATTCTCAGACTCCCTGACAATCAAGTTGCTGATACCTTGCTGGCACTGCACCCTCACCATGTCAAGGTCTGTATGCATAATTCACCTTGACCTTGTTCTCTTTGACACCATGCAATCTCCTCTGATAGGTGGGTGGGATTTGGTAGGCTATCTAAAATTAACCCCCATAATTTTAACCATTCCCTCAGCCACCAAATACACCCGAGCCAATTCCCGACTTGAGATGCCTGAAATCTCAACCACATCATGAGCAGACCATTAAAACCCCCTGGTTTATGTCAGACCCTTCCCTGTCCCTTAGACAAGCTTGACTATGGCCCAACCCCTGGACTGAAACGGTGCAAATCTCAGGGTTTTCATGGACCGACTGCTGTGGTAGCCTGTGGACTCAAAATGGACTGACTGTGATAGTATCCCTGAACGAGTGCAGTTCATTCTCTCCTAATTAACCACAGCTCCTCTCTGCTTTTCACATATTACATGATCTTCAAACACATGCACTGTATTTGCCACATAAGCTGCTGGGACTTGTATCACCTTAGGGGTAGCAAGGTGACTTGGTGGTTAGCTGGGACCTGGGTTTGATTCCACCCTGGGGTGACTGCCTGTGTGGAATCTGCATGTTCTCTCCTTATCTGCGTGGGTTTCCTCCAGGTGCTCTGATTTCCTCCCATAGTCCAAAGATGTGCAGGCTAGATTGATTAGCCATAGGAAATGCAGGGTTACAGGAATAGGATGGGTCTGGTTGGGTGGCTGTTCAGAGGGTCAGTGTGGATTTGATGGGCCGAACGGCCTGCTTCCATAGTGTCCTCTAACTTTCACAGTCCCTCTTTTTTTGTTACTTGCTGCTCTAAGCTGCCTGTCTTTCTGCTTTTACTAAACTTTCCCTTGGCGCCACAAACTGTTTGGCTGAGCTTGCCTGCTCAAGAGTTACCTGAGAAGGTTGTCAATTGGATGGGGTGCAACAGTCCAGGAAGACATTGTGCCTTAGTCAACATGGAATTGCCTAGTGCCATTGTAGCAATTCCATCTGAAGTGAGGAGAAACATGACCACAACAGCTGTCTACTGACCAGGAGAGGAGACAGAGGACACAACCCAATAGACACACACTTGGTTTGTGCAGTCACATTTCTAAAGCATAGAATATATTGATTGGTTAGAGGTTATTTTGGAATGGGAAGTTAGTTTTGTGGAAGGGTAATTAATAAGATGCAAGTGTGTTTGCTTCTTGATTTTTTTAGGCATCAGATTTTTAGACTCTTGCCCAATTTATTCATCACACACCATTGTACTTGACACCTTAGAGATTGGAAAATACCACTTTGGACAACTACACGCAACAAAACTTGCTGTGTGCAGCATTAATGTGTCCTAGACTCTTAAGTTCCATTCCAAAATATTCATATAACTTCTATTGTGCCATTCCCTATAAATTACCAAAAGGCCAATATTGAAAAATATCTTTAAGGACCAAGTTCACAAGCCTTATCTCAGAATTAACCAAAGTCAAACAAGCTAAGAATTCCAACTCTGCTCTTAGAAAATTTCTGATCAGCCCATTCTGAGATGTTATTAAACACCTCTGGAACAGGTGAGGATGTGAACCCCGGTCTCCTGGTCCAGCAGTAGGGACTTGACCACAGTGCCAAACAGCCTCTGAACTCCTTGATATTTTGAATTAACTGGTTCAGAGATATTATCTCACTCCTCTGGAGCAGTTGGCACTTGAAATCAAGACTCCTGGCCCAGAGTTCAGGACATTACCACTGCGTCACTGGATCCTTAGAAGTCTTATTTTATATTGTATTTATTTTCACCTACCTGCTATTCCACCCAAAGTTCTCTGCTACTTACTCTGCCTTCCTGTCACCACCTCTGCAGCTGATTGGGTTTATTTGAATATGCTGTAGGTTCAGGTTGGGACCATGGTGCCTTAGCTTTTCTGGTATACAATTTCTTCCCCTGAACACCATGCACGATAAAGCTTTTTGATGACTGCGGCTTCATTCTTTTGGCTACACCCAATCTTGTTTCCAACATACTTTGACTTGAGTCTTTGTGTTCTATTAATGTTGCTGTGATCACTCCTCTGAAGTTCCTTTTGCTCAATGGTAGCATTTTTATTTCTCAACTGAGAAGATTGGGGGTGGTAGCAAAGATTGCTGTTTCATGAATTACACTGTTAATAAATTCCTGCATTCTCCCTTGGTATTGTCACAAATATTTTGAGGTTTGCACATCGCTGCCCAGATCAGTTCCATGAATACAGCAGGCCAAGCAGCATCATAGGAGCAGAAAGGCTGACGTTTCGGGCCTAGACCCTTCATCAGAA
>NC_063351.1:9002220-9026658 GCF_021869965.1 Rhincodon typus
CCCATTTTCTGATGAAGGGTCTAGGCCCGAAACGTCAGCCTTTCTGCTCCTATGATGCTGCTTGGCCTGCTGTGTTCATCCAGCTCTACACCTTGTTGTCTCGGATTCTCCAGCATCTGCAGTTCCTACTATCTCAGTTCCATGAATTCTTTGTTTCCTTTCACTGTGCTGACATACGAAGGAAGAATTCTTCACAGATTTCTTTCAGGATTTTGAAAACTCCCCAGTGAGTTCAACAAAATTAGCTTCTCTGTCCACTACTGTCAATTGCTTTTTTGTAAATTATCCATATCCTGTTGCTTACCAGAAATATCAGCTGTCAAATATTTACCAGAATTGATTTTACTCATTCTTGAGGTTGTACAGCAATGTGCCCAGCATCTGAAATAAAATGTGGGAGCTGGAGGCAACAGTTTGTAGTGAGGATGTGGTTAGTATACCATGGCTTAACAAAGAGCAGAGCTAGCAATTATATATTTTTGGATATAAGGTGTTTAGAAAATATGAAAAAGGAATAAAGGTGCGTCAGCTGCATGGCCAGCATAATAAGAATAGAATAAATGTATGTAGCTGATAAGCAAATTAAATATTGTGGAACATCAATTGAGTAGCAACCCCTATTTAATGACATATAAATAACCATTGAAATTGACATGCAAAAGTAAGGGCAGACTTTCACCAAAAATCAGTAACATATCAGCTTCAGGGAGTCTCAGTTATTTACAGCACAGAAGAAGGACGTTTGATCCATTGTGTCTATGCCAGTCAACAAAGATCTGACCACATGAATTCCATTTTCCAGCTTTTGGCCCATAGCCCCAGAGGCTATGGGAACAGAAACAAATATCTAAATACGCTTAAATGTTTGAATTTCTGACTCAACCATCCTTTCAGGGAGTCAATCCCAGAAATGAAAGCAGAAATTGCTGGAGAAATTCAGCATGTCTGGCAACACTTTTGGAGAGAGAAACAAGAGTTAATGTTTCTAGACCTCGATACAGTGGGACATGGAGGAGCTTGACAAGGAGGAACGTGGAATGCCTCTACAAGGATCTTTTGTGGCGTGAACCTTATCCCGATGTAAATGCATTAACAATGGAAGGTCCCAATGAGACAACACTTAACTTCAACAAAAGCAACGAAAAGAAAGGATTTCTTATTTTACATAACTTAAACTGTACCTCTTCAAAACCTTCAAATATATTCAATCACAATTAAGCCAGAAAAAAACAACAGCATAATACTTACACTATAGGTGGGAAAAAGAATATACTTGTGCTAACTTCATTCTGTAAATCAAATGTCCAAACCACAAGCCGTTTTCTCCACTTTTTCAATTTTGGTGATTATGATATCCTGTAGTTTGTAGACTGACAGTTGTTCTTGATTGTGGTGGAACCCCCACTGATGACAGTCAGGTCAAGACAAACAAAGGATTACACCCCACGGACTTTGAGACCGAGCTGTCTAGATGAATCACGTACAGTGTGTTTGCCACGTAAGCTGCTAGCACGTGCTGTAGGTGTGACATTTATGTATAATGATGCAATTAGGCAACATATCCGCCCACTTGACTGATCTCTGCTGACGACCGTGAGAAGGGTCTGCCTTTGTATCTGTGCTAAACAGCAAAGCATGGCAGCCATAATGTGAACCTGTAAGTTTAAATGATGCAATAAATTGCAAAAGTGGAAGACAAGGCACAACTACTTTGAGTGTGCAAGGAGGCGCAAAATGAATGTGGGCTGAGAGACCTAGGTAAGATTCCTGAGATACATCTTGCCCCACAGTGGTGAATGTCCACTGGATGAAGGGCGCAGATAATTGCTGTCTATAGAGCATGGCTTGAGACCTTGAGGAATGCTATCCAAGTTGGAGGACTGGAGGAGCAGGTAATTGTCTGAATCTGCTGCGTTCCAGTCAGAATTTCATGCCAGGAATTGTCGCCTTCAAGTTTCCACAACCTGATAATGCAATAAACGGTATATTAGTGGAGTGTGATTAAGTAATAAATAGATGTTAATACACACACCTATGTCTCAGAATGCTCACTAGTGAGATTCTAATCTCAACACTAAAACCATGGCTGGAAAATTTGACATCTTCGTTCCTCACCGTCAAGAATAATTTTTCTGATCTCGCCATATTTTACAAACTTTCTCATCATTGCCTACATTGTTCAGGGGCTGGGAAGATTCTGCCAAAGAGTGGGAAAAATTGCATTTGAGTAGCTCAGGAAGGAATTGGGAAAAAATAAGAGATAGATTAGGAATGGGACATATTTAAAATAATGATAAAATACGGAGGAAAGTGATTGATTTATTGTCATGTGTACCGAAATACAGTAAAAAGCTTTGTTTTGAGCAGTACAGGCAGATCACAGCAAGCAAGGGATGTACAAATCAAAAAGACTTAGGAACATACAGGTTACATTGCAGGTTATAATATTTGAGGCTAGAGTCCATTCAACAGTCTGATGACAGCCGGAAGGAAGCTGTTCCTAAAGCTGCTTGTGCGTGTGCTCATTCTTCTGTATCTTCTGCCTGATGGAAGAGGTTGTAGGAGATCACTACCAGGGTGCAATGGGTCTTGGATGTTGGCTACCTTTCCGCGGCAGTGAGCCATGTAAATGGAGTCCGTGGATGGAAGGTTGGCTTCCGTGATGGTCTGGGCTGTGCACACAACCTTCTGTAGTTTCTTACAGTCTTGGGGAGAGCAGTTGTCATACCAGGCTGTTATGCATATGCTTTTAAGTGTATTCAAGTTAAAAACAAACTAGCAAATAATGAATCACCATTGATTAATAAAGAAGTCATTGTCGCAGACGATGTTGCTCGAATTAAAGACAGACAAGTGGTGGTTTAACCTGAGGTCACCTCGCTTCAGGTGAGGGGAGAGGTTTTAGAAGGTGGGATCTAAATGATAACCTCAGCTGGTGTGAAAATTGAACCCATCTTTTTAGCATTACTCTGCATCACAAAGCAGCCATCCAGCTAACTCATCCAGCTAACTAATGCTGATGTTGGTAAATAGAGATTAGGGTCATATCAAACCAATTTATTTCAAGCACTGATTAGGGATTAGTTGGAGTATGGTATCAAAATTTAGGTACCATAGTTTAGAGTGTGTAGAAAATATTGACTGGAATGTTGTTATAAAGTAGAGGATTCCCCCTTCCCCCGATAACTAAACTAGAAACACCCAAAGACGCTCTCCCTGCCCTATAATCTGTTAAAAGCAATGTGAAAAGTGGTATAACCTGCCTGCCACACCCAATCTGTTACAAAGGAATGGTTAAATGAAATAAACTCCTGATGCTCACTCTAGAATCAACAAGTAGCAATTTATTTATCTAACTCTAACAAAAAAACATTGGACTATTAACAAACCAAACAATTCCCCTCTAACTACCAACTATTCCTGAATAAAGCAAGATTCTAATGGTCTGCTGTTCCAATAAATATGAGTCCTACTTATATAAACCAAAAAAAAATTAGAACTTAGTCTCTCGATTACAGCCAGGTTAAATCTTCTGGAATGTTCTGTGCCTTCTCAGTTGATCTGCTGTCAGGAATGTTCTCTCTGCGATTTCTTCTGTCAGGAATATTAACTAAGAGTGCTGTGGTACCTTTCTTAATTAGATAATAAGATAGTTATCTAAGAGCTGAAAGAGCAGATCTCCTATCAGATGGCAGTTGGTTCTCTTGATCTTCCAATTGCCATCTCTTTTTGTACCCTTGATGACATGTCAGCTCCTTACAAAAGGATTGGTCCTGTGTTGTCAAAACCATCAGATTTAAACATAATTGGTTTTTAGTATAAAGTTTTTGAGAAGATTTATGGCTCGGGTTGTGGATGAGGTTGTAGACTCGCTCACTGAGCCAGTGTGTTTGATTGCAGACGTTTCCTCACCCTGCTAGGTAACATCGTCAGTGCGTCTCCAGTGAAGCGTTGGTGTTCTGTCCCGCTTGTTATTTATATGCCTCGGTTTACTGAGGTGGTTGACATTGTCTTCCGTTTCTGTTTTTCAGTGGTTTGTATATCAGGTCTACTTCAATGTGTTTGTTGGTGGAGTTCTGGTTTGAATGCCAGGGCTCCAGGAATTCCCTGGCATGTCTCTGTTTGGCTTGTGCTACTATGGATGTGTTGTCCCAGTCGAATTCGTGTCCTTCTTTGTCCGTGTGTATTGAGACCAGTGAAAACTAATCATGAGCCTCTTGGTGGCTAGTTGGTGTTTGCATATCCTTATTGTCAGTTTTCTTCCAGTTTGGCCTATATATGTTTCTCACAGTCTTTGTATGGTATTTTGTATATTACGCTTGCTACTGGCGAACGTAAAGAATCCCATACCCATAACCAATAACACTAACGTAATATACAAAATGTTACCTAACAGGATAGCAAAACATCTGTTTTTTAGTATGTAAGGGCCTTCTTTAAATTAATTGGCTAAATTTGAAAACCTGTTATCTTGGTAAAAATGCTGCTTGTACTGCTAACAGTATAGCCTTGTGATACAAATTTGGGTCCGCTCTGTGCACCTGCAAACCCACAAGTTGCTGCTGCTCACAGACATTCTTTTAAATCTGTAAGCATAGAAAAGGCACATGATCTTCTTAAAGGGACCACACACTACTTCACCCAGCTCCCCCCCGACCCCGCCAGCATTTTATACATACCAAATTTTAACTTCTTGCCTTCTAATCCACAAGTACTCTACCCAACTTTGCGATAGGGATCAAGTTCTATTGTGATATGGTGAGACTGTAAGTTTTTTGTCTGTTCTTGTAACAGGAAAGATATTCCAGAGACATTTGATGAAGTGCTAAAATTGTTTTGAGAGAGTGAATAAAGAGGTACTTTTTCCAGTGGCAGAAGATTCAGTAATGAAAGGGCATAGAATTAATGTGATTAGATAAAATGCCCAGAGGGAACAAGAGCCAACAGAGTGAGTTTTAGTGATCTGGAACGTATTGAAGGCAATGAGCATGAAAGCTGATTCAGCAGGAACATTCAGAAGACTATTCAACAAGTGTGTGGAAGAACAAGAAATGTAGTCTTGAGGAATCACATCAAGGTCGTGAGATTAATTGGACAAAGCTACGAAAGAAATGTACCAAAGAGGTGAATCAAATGGCCTCCTACAGTGCAAATGATTCGAACAACTTGTCAATTAATGGAACTCCATGAATGACCTTTAGGCCATTTTTGACTTAATTTGGAGTTTGTCATAACCTTTTACTTCAAAAAAAGACAAGAAGTACTGCTTCGCTTACTCTGTGATCTGAATGATCACTATTTACTTCTTGACTGTATCTCACTCTCTTTATTTCCATTCCTCTTCCCTAAAAGCAGCTTTCTCATTTTTGTTTTCTGTTTTTGCTCTGCAAGCTCTGTTACAGTTTCTTTCACAGTTGTTTGATAATTCAGAATTTGAGTATGGTGGATTTAGTTGAAGCTTTTCATCTTGTACCCTTCAGGCCAAGAAATGGCAATAGTAAGAGAAAACATTTATACCCTGAATAAGTAGTCAGTAAATGCACTCTGATTGATTGGTAATGACATTGACATGGGGAATGTATCATTAACTGCTGCAGACCAATGTTACTTTTGGTTGCAAGTACTTTTGGCTTCAAGAACAGCAGCAGGGAAGCATCTGATCAGATTTTTGAACACACATTTCAAATATTAATTCTGACCTCTCTTTACAGCTTCTGTGTGGCTGTGACACTGTGTATTCTGCACTTTGTTTTGCTACCCCTGATGCACTTTGTTTGGTACTGTCTTCTTATATATCATGCAAAACAATACTTTTCACTGTATCTCAGTACGTGACAATGATAAATCAAGTTCAAATATTCGGCAGTTGGAAATTTGAGTGTCAGGCCATTCTCCGTTCAGTCTGAAGTCATGAATGCACTTCAATACATGTTACATTTGATGTGTATATCACACGGCTGGTGAAATAATGGTAACCATTTTCCTGCAGTATAAACGGATGAGTCCATATATAACTTTAAAGTCATTGAGAAACTTTTCATTTATTAAACTTAAGATGTTGCAGAGAACCTTTAAGGAAAGATGTACATGGGGCAGGGGGAGCATCAAGATATTTCTGAATCACTCAAACAAAAATTGTCAGTATAAATGTGTGTTCTACAGTACTGTGGTCCAAGGAAGAAGATGTTCCTTGAAGTTGATGCACCTGAAAGTGCTTGGAATATACATCATGCAAGATGGGAAATCAGTTGCAACTGGATCCAAAAGTCCATCACAAGTACATTCTAATTATTCCAACACAGAACATAAAAGACTTGCTCTGTTATGCACTATCATAAGGCACTAAAAAAATAGCCATTGAGTTTTATGTTTATTGTTGTCACAGTACAGCCTGGGCCAGTTCGAGGCAGGATAACTGGATAGGTACCATAACTGGATATTTGTTGTGATGTTATACTCCAGATTTTGTTTACCTTAGTCAACAGGAGCTTAAGTCTCAGGAGGTCAAAGTGAAAAATTTACTTTGTCAGTTGATTAATGAGTAACGCTCTAAAACATGTCTTGGAAAAATGAAAGCATGGCTTAGGGACCCTGATAGAATGATTGGCTTATGGTCTGCGGAAGGAATAAGCTTGATAGACTAGCTTCATACTTTTGTTTTCTTTCCACATTTCACTTTTACATTTGTTTTCATGGCCAGGAATTGCCTTGGGCCAGGTCTAGAGAAATTACAGAACTAAGTAGGATGGTGCCAGAGGAAATTCCAGGCACATATCTTCTGAGTGGCACCATGATTTAAAATTTCAGCTCATATCTTTACATTCCATTGGATTTGGCTATATATTAACATATCTTGGAAAATATGGCACAGAAACAAGCCATTCAGTGCTTATGATCTCAAACACACACAAAAGGTAGAGGAGGTTTGTGGTAACGCTTCCAAGCCCTGGTGGATTCACGAAATAATCTTCTCATGGAGCTCATTGAGTATGTGTTCCCTTGTTAGCAGGAAATTGCCTGTCCAGATGGAACTCATCACCTGAGCCCTTAATGATGCAGATGTAGTTTCCAGTTGACTCCAGACCCCTTCAGTTTTCATGGTTCACAATGCACATAATACACTTTGCTTGTAAACACACTTAATTGGCTACATTTGTGGTGGTTAGTGGTTTAAAAAAAAAGGTCATTTTGGTTTGGTGGTGGGAAGTCACTCAGTTGTATGTGGTAATACTTCTGGGTATAATAAGTAAAGAAAAAGGAAAATAAAGAAGCAGACCAAGGGAGCCTGAGCAGTTCAATCAGTTGAGGGTCAGGCTTCTAATTTGATCGCCCACAGTTCATGTCCCTGAATGGGCATTCTTTTGACCTCAGTTTGTTCTACTTACTTACAATGACAGTTAAACAGAGAAATCATCTCCCCCAAGGGAGCTTCAGCAGGTGCTTGTTCAACTTGCAAACAAGATCAAGCAGGCCCATATGGCATTGTTAAAAACTAAAACAAAAAAATTCACAGTGATTAAGGTGATGAGTAAGTTCAAAAATAGGAGGGGTTTCCTGAAACGTCAGCCTTCCTGCTCCTCTGATGCTGCTTGGCCTGCTGTGTTCATCCAGCTCGACACCTTGTTATCTCAGGGTTTGGAGGGATACGGGCCAACCACAGGCAGGTGGAATGAGCTTAGCTTGGGAACATGATCAGTGTAGACTAGTTGGACTGAACGGTCTGTTTCCATGCTGTATGACTCTATATGACCTCTGTACCTTCCAAAGAAGAATCCACAACAGTCCATTGTCCAAAATTTCAGTGAACGTGGGAAATTTCATGAACAGAACAGGCTGTTAGAGAATTATAGACTGGGTGAGCAGAACATCGGTAGTGGGGAAAATTCTTGAATCCATTGTCAAGGTTTTTATAGCAAGCATTTAGAAAGCAGTTGCAGGATCAGACAGTCAGCATGGATTTATGAAGGGGAAATCGTGCTTGACAAATCTGTTGGAATTCTATGAAGATGTAACTAGTAGAATTGACAAGGGGAGCCAGTCGATGTAGTATATTTGGACTTTCAGAAAGCATTTGACAAAGTCTCACAGATTAATGTGCAAGATTAAATTGCATGGGATTGTGGGAGGTGTATTGAGATGGATAGGAAACTGTTGGCAGAAAGGAAACAAAGAGTAGGAATTAATGGATCCTTTTCAGATTGGCAGGAAGTAACTAGTGGGGTGCCACAGGGATTGGTGCTGGGACCCCAGCTATTCACAATATATATTAATGATTTGGATGAGGGAACAAATGTAACATCTCCAAGTTTGCAGATGATACCACATTGGGTGGGAGGGTGAACGGTGACAAGAATGCAGAGATCCTTCAGCATGATCTTGCCAGGTTGGGTGAGTGGACAAATCAATGGCAGATGCAGTATAATTTGGATAAATTTGAGGTTATTCATTTCAGAAGCAAAAACAAGAAGGCAGAATACTACCTGAATGGGTGTAAATTGGGAGAGGGGAGTGTGAAGTGGGACCTGGGAGTCCTTGTGCACCAGTCGCTGAAGGTAAGCATGCAGGTGCAGCAGGCGATAAGGAAGGCAAATGGTATGTTAGAACATAGAACATTACAGCGCAGTACAGGCCCTTCAGCCCTCGATGTTGCGCCGACCTATGAAACCAATCTGAAGCCCATCTAACCTAAACTATTCCATTATTATCCATATGTTTATCCAATGACCATTTAAATGCCCTTAAAGTTGGCGAGTCTACTACTTTTGCAGGCAAGGCATTCCACGCCCTTACTACTCTCTGAGTAAAGAACCTACCTCTGACATCTGTCCTATATCTATCACCCCTCAATTTAAAGCTATGTCCCCTCGTGCTAGCCATCACCATCCGAGGAAAACGGCTCCCACTGTCCACCCTATCTAATCCTCTGATCATCTTGTATGTCTCTATCAAGTCACCTCTTAACCTTCTTCTCTCTAACGAAAACAGCCTCAAGTCCCTCAGCCTTTCCTCATAAGACCTTCCCTCCATACCAAGCAACATCCTGGTAAATCTCCTCTGCACCCTTTCCAATGCTTCCGCATCCTTCCTATAATACGGCGACCAGAACTGTACGCAATACTCCAAGTGCGGCCGCACCAGAGTTTTGTACAGCTGCAACATGACCTCATGGCTCCAAAACGCAATCCCTCTACCAATAAAACTTAACACACCGTACGCCTTCTTAACAACGCTATCAACCTGGGTGGCAACTTTCAGTGATCTATGCACATGGACACCGAGATCTCTCTGCTCATCCACACTACCAAGAATCTTACCATTAGCCCAGTACTCTGTATTCCTGTTACTCCTTCCAAAGTGAATCACCTCACACTTTTCCACATTAAACTTCATTTGCCACCTCTCAGCCCAGCTCTGCAGCTTATCTATGTCCCTCTGTAACCTGCAACATCCTTCCGCACTATCCACGACTCCACCGACTTTGGTGTTATCCGCAAATTTACTAACCCATCCTTCTACACCCTCATCCAGGTCATTTATAAAAATGACAAACAGCAGTGGCCCCAAAACAGATCCTTGAGGTACACCACTAGTAACTGAACTCCAGGCTGAACATTTCCCATCAACCACCACCCTCTGTCTTCTTGCAGCTAGCCAATTTCTGATTCAAACTGCTAAATCACCCTCAATCCCATGCCTCCGTATTTTCTGCAATAGCCTACCATGGGGAACCTTATCAAATGCTTTACTGAAATCCATATACACCACATCAACCACTTTACCCTCATCCACCTGTTTGGTCACCTTCTTGAAGAACTCAATAAGGTTTGTGAGGCACGACCCACCCTTCACAAAACCGTGTTGACTATCCTTAATCAAATTATTCCTTTCTCGATGATGATAAATCCTATCTCTTATAATCCTTTCCAACACTTTACCCACAACCGAAGTAAGGCTCACTGGTCTATAATTACCAGGGTTGTCTCTACTCCCCTTCTTGAACAAGGGGACAACATTTGCTAGTCGCTAGTCTCCAGTCTTCTGGCACTATTCCTGTAGACAATGACGACGTAAAGATCAAAGCCAAAGGCTCTGCAATCTCCTCTCCAGCTTCCCAGAGAATCCTAGAATAAATCCCATCCGGCCCAGGGGACTTATCTATTTTCACACCTTCCAGAATTGCTAACACCTCCTCCTTACGAACCTCAATCCCATCTAGTCTAATAGCCTGTATCTCAGTATTCTGCTTGACAACATTGTCTTTTTCCTGTGTGAATACTGACGAAAAATATTCATTTAGCGCCTCTCCTATCTCTTCGGACTCCACGCACAACTTCCCACTACTGTCCTTGACCGGCCCCAATCTTACTCTAGTCATTCTTTTATTCCTGACATACCTATAGAAAGCTTTAGGGTTTTCCTTGATCCTACCTGCTAAAGACTTCTCATGTCCCCTCCTGGCTCTTCTTAGCTCTCTCTTTAGGTCCTTCCTGGCTAACTTGTAACTCTCAAGCGCCCTCACTGAGCCTTCATGCCTCATCTCTACATAAGCCTCCTTCTTCCTCTTGACAAGAGATTCAACTTCTTTAGTAAACCACGGTTCCCTCGCTCGACCACTTCCTCCCTGCCTGACAGGTACATACTTCTCAAGGACACGCAGTAGCTGTTACTTGAACAAGCTCTACATTTCAATTGTGCCCAGCCCCTGCAGTTTCCTTCTCCATCCTATGCACCCTAAATCTTGCCTAATCGCCTTATAATTGCCTTTCCCCCAGCTATAACTCTTGCCTTGTGATATATACCTATCCCTTTCCATCGCTAAAGTAAACATAACCGAATTGTGGTCACTATCACCAAAGTGCTCACCTACCTCCAAATGTAACACCTGGCCTGGTTCATTACCCAGTACCAAATCCAATGTGGCCTCGCCTCTTGTTGGCCTATCTACATACTGTGTCAGGAAACCCTCCTGCCCACATCGGACAAAAACTGACCCATCTAAAGTACTCAAACTGTAGCATTTCCAGTCAATTTTTGGAAAGTTAAAGTCCCCCATAACAACTACCCTGTTACTTTCGCTCCTATCCAGAATCATCTTTGCAATCTTTTCCTCTACATGTCTGGAACTTTTCGGAGGCCTATAGAAAACTCCCAACAGAGTGACCTCTCCTTTCCTGTTTCTAACCTCAGCCCATACTACCTCAGTAGACGAGTCCTCATCAAACGTCCTTTCTGCCACCATAATACTGTCCTTGACTAACAATGCCACGCCTCCCCCTCTTTTACCACCTTCCCTGATCTTACTGAAACATCTAAACCCCGGAACCTGCAACAACCATTCCTGTCCCTGCTCTATCCATGTCTCCAAAATGGTCACAACATCGAAGTCCCAGGTACCAACCCATGCTGCAAGTTCACCCACCTTATTCCGGATGCTCCTAGCATTGAAGTAGGCACACTTCAAACCATCTTCCTGCCTGCCGGTACACTCCTGCGACCTTGAAACCTTATTCATGACCTCACTACTCTCAACCTCCTGTGCACTGGAGCTACAATTCAGGTTCCCATCCCCTGCTGAATTGGTTTAAACCCTCCCGAAGAGCATTAGCAAATTTCCCCCCCAGGATATTGGTACGCCTCTGGTTCAGGTGTAGACCATCCCGTTTGTAGAGGTCCCGCCTACCCCAGAATGAGCCCCGATTATCCAGGTATCTGAATCCCTCCCTCCTGCACCATCCCTGTAGCCACGTGTTCAACTGCTCTCTCTCCCTATTCCTCACCTCGCTAGCACGTGGCACGGGTAACAAACCAGATATAACAACTCTGTTTGTTCTAGCTCTAAGCTTCCACCCGAGCTCCTTGAATTTCTGCCTTACATCCCCATCCCTTTTCCTACCGATGTCATTGGTGCCTATGTGGACCACGACTTGGGGCTGCTCCCCCTCCCCCTTAAGGATCCCGAAAACACGATCCGAGACATCACGGACCCTGGCACCTGGGAGGCAAAACACCAACCGCGAGTCTCTCTCGTTCCCACAGAATCTCCTACCTGTCCCCCTAACTATGGAGTCCCCAATGACTAATGCTCTCCTCCTCTCCCCCCCTTCCTTTCTGAGCAACAGGGACAGACTCTGTGCCAGAGACCTGTACCCCATGGCTTACCCCTGGTAAGTCGTCCCCCTCAACAGTATCCAAAACGGTATACTTGTTTTTGAGGGGAACGGCCACAGGGGATCCCTGCACTGTCTGCCTGTTCCCTTCCCGTCCCCTGACTGTAACCCATCTACTTTTTTCCTGTACCTGAGGTGTGACTCCCTGCCTGTAACTCCTCTCAATTACCCTCTCAGCCTCCCGAATGATCCGAAGTTCATCCAGCTCCAGCTCCAGTTCCCTAACGCGGTTTCCGAGGAGCTGGAGTTGGGTGCACTTCCCGCAGATGAAGTCAGTGGGGACACTAGTGGTGACCCTTACCTCCCACATTCTACAGGAGGAGCATGCAACTGCCCGAACATCCATTCCGACTGTTCTGAATTCCCAAACAGACTATTTAAAAAAAAACTAAAAAAACTAGTAACCTTACCAAGTCAGCGCTCAGAACCTTTTTTTTGGTTAGAGGAGGAGGATGGGTGGGAGACACTACCTAGGTAGTGTTTCGGGTAAAGCAACCGCCCAAATATATTACCTCACTTACTCACTCCAAAAATGGAGTCACGCGAGGTAAGACTTTTTTATAATTGAAAAGCTTACCTCCTCAGGCTGCCCTCGCGCTTCCTCCTGGACTCCCACGCTGAAACAACTGTTGGCCTTCATTGCGAGAGGTTTTGAGTACAGGAGCTGGGATGTGTTGTTGCAGTTATAGAGGGCATTGGTGAGGCCACACCTGAAATATTGTGTGCAGTTTTGGTCTCCTTTTCTGAGGAAGGATGCTCTTGCTCTCGAGGGAGTGCAGCGAAGGTTTACCAGGCTGATTCTGCGGACGTGTTAGGAAAGATTGACTAAGTTGGGATTGTTTTCACTCAAGTTCAGACGAATGAGGGGGGGATCTCAAAGAGACTTATAAAATTCTAACAGGACTGGACAGGGTAGATGCAGGGAGGATGTTCCTGATGGTGGGTGTGTCCAGAACCAGGGGTCACAGTATGAGGCTTTGGGGTAAAAGATTTAGGATGGAAATGAAGAGACATTTCTTCACCCAAAGAGTGGTGGACCTGTGGAATTCATTACCACAGGAAGTAGTTGATGCCAAAACATTGAATGTGTTCAAGAGGCCAGTAAATCTAGCAATTGTGGCGAATGGGAAAGGTTATGGGGAGAAAGCAGGATTAGACCATTGAGTTGGACGATCAGCCGTGATGGTGAAGAATGGCGGAGCAGGCTCAAAGGGCCGAAACAAAGCACTTGAAGGACAACATATGCAAGGCTATAGGAAAAGGGAAGGCAATGGAATCTAATTGGTTATCTATTTCAAAGAGCTGAAGCAGACAAGATTGTTTGAATGGTCTCCTTCTGTGCTGTCTTGTTTTATGATTTTAATTTAGAAATAATGAAAAAGCACAAAGTTTCAGAATGGAAAGTAGTAAATGTTTTGACTGAAGGTAAAAGTCAAATCCTTTTGTGTTCAGAAATCAATTATGATGGAAATAATTTGAGGCAGAGTATTTTGTCAGGTGGGAATGTTATTTCTAGTTGCTGTCATGTATAAAAAAGTTACTTCATATTAGAAAGCCAGGCTTTTCAAACCCTTGACACTTTTTCTACGAGGTGTAAAAGCTGTATGCAGTCAGATTTGTACAAAGAAACCATCTTAAATGATAAGATTTCCTTCTGATCCACGGACTCCTTTGTAGCCTGTGGTTTCTATTAAACAAACTTTGGTATATCATGGGTTAATGGCCACAAAAAATAATAGCTTGCTGAGAGGAGCTGTAAGAATTGTAGAAAATGTTTGTACTTAAACTGTGAACCTAGTTTATTTATTGCAAAATTCCCCTTGTATGTTTCTATATCTGTTTTAATTGTGGAAACAAATGCTGATAGTTTTAGTCTATATGCACAGATATAGCTAGTAGTGTAGTATTTTCAATTGCTAGACATTCCATATTTTCTCATGTAGGCAATTATTGTGATTTAAGGTTAATAGTTAGACTTTGGCAATGATCACCTGCATGTAAAAGATGATGGGTAGGTGTGGCTTGATTCTCCCTTTTGCCATTTTCTCAAAATCACATACTATAATCAATTCATTACCTTTTATGGGGTGGATCAGACATATATCCTAAAGGCTACAGTGCTAGGTAGAGGTTACATTGTGCTAAAATAAAACAAAGAACTGTGGACACTGGAGATCTGAAACAAAAACAGAAATTACTGGAGAAACACAGCAGGTCTGGCAGCATCTGTGGGATTAGCACTGAAATTAGCCTTCATGAAATGTTTGCCTGAATTTTAATCTACAACATTCAAGCTTGGGCTAAATAGTACCATTTAACATATGAACCACACAAGTGCCAGGCAATGACCATTTCCAACAAGAGAGAATCCAACCATCACCCCTTTATATTCAATGGAATTTCCATTACTGAATCTGTTAATATAAATATTTTGGAGGCCATTATTAAGCAGGAACTGAACTGGACCGATCACTTTGTCAGCAAGAGCAGGTCAGAAGCTGGGACTACCGCATTGATTAACTCAATTCCTGCCTCCTCTAGCCCTGTCCACTGTCTACAAAGCATGAGCCAAGAATATACTCTACTTATTCAGATGAGTGCAGTTCCAACAACAATCAGGAAGCTTTATACCAACGAGGACAAAGCAGCCCACTTGATTGGCATTTCATCTAACTCTTTCAGCATCCATTCCCTCTACCACTGATGAGCTGTGGCAAGAGAAGAAGTTTTCTAACAACTCACCAAGTTTCTTGAGACAAAAAATGCAATCTCTACCACCTAGAAGGATAAGGGCAGCAGATACTTAGGAATACCACAATCTGCAAATTTCACTACATGCACCACACCATTCTAACGTGGAACTTCATTGCTTTTCTTTCACTGGATTGACTCCTGGCTTCTTTAATAGAACTGTGGATTTCCCTATACAACATGGACTTCAGTAATTCATCAATATAGGAACAGGAGTAGGCCATTCAGTCCCTTGAGCCTATTCTGCCATGTAATGAGATCATGAATGATGCGTGGTCTAACTCCATACACCAGCCTTTGGCCCATGTCCTTTAGATAGATACATTTTTGTTAAGCAAATTAATCTATCTTAGATGTAAAATTAACAACTAATCTAGCATCAACTGCCTTTTGTGGAAGAGAATTCCAAACTTCTGCCATCCTTTGCATGTAGAAGTGCTTCCGTAACCTGTCTTGTGAATGGTCTGGCTACCTGACCCTAATTTTTAAACTATGTCACCTAGTTCTCGAATAACCAACCAGTGGAAATAGGTTAGATAAAGATAAACTATCTATTTTCCTGTTATCATTATGAAGATTTTATCAGATCACCCCTTAACCTTCTAAATTCTACAATATATAAGCCTAATCTATGTAATTTCTCCTCAAACTTAATCTCTGAAGTCCAGGTATTATTCTTGTAAACAAATGTTGTACTCTCTCTAAGGCCAATATATCCTTCATAAAGTGAGGCGCCCAGATCTGCTGTCAATCCTGCAACCTGGGTCTAACCAAAGTTTTGTGTAGCTGCACCATAACTGCATTCTTGTACTCCAATCCTTTAGATAAAAAGGCCAGCATTCTATTTGTCTCTTTGACTATTCTCCGCACCCACTCATAGCATTTTGAATACCTATGCACTTGAAATCTTAAGGGGCAGCTCACCACCATCTTTTTGAAGGTAATTAGGGATGGACAATATATGCTGACAGCATATGTACAGCCAGCAATGCCCACATCCCGTGAAAAAACAGAGTATGTGATGGGTGAAACACCATCGATGAAAAAGCTGGAACAAGTACTTTTTTCAAAGAAATTATAAAATAATAAAACTTATAGTTGTGACAGTAGTCAAGCCAAAGTCTTCACATAAAGACTTTGTGTCCTCGACCTACTAATTTGGGAAGGAGAAGAACTCCCAATTTCAGGTATATAACAGTTGTGACTATCTGCTTCTGTTTTAATTGTGTCAGCACCTATACACAGAATCATGCAGCATGTCTTTGGATCACTTCAATCTTATTTATATCTGAGCATAAGGATCCCATGGGCATCTTGCAAACTCCAAGACTGGCCTCCTGTAAGATGTTTACCACTGGTCCATTACTGGGAAAATTTTAACGTGCATTATCTTGAATTGTTTACTTTCTGTGGCTGAAGAAAATCTCACCTGATATATGGTGTGGTTTTTGACTTTCAAGAGAAACCTCTGACATAGTCTTTGTTGTAAAGTAAATCTGAAAAGAAGTGCTGGAAGTAACACTAGGAACTCTTCATTGCACTCTTTGATCTGATCAAAGTATTTGACTCAGTAAATCATGAGGTTCTACAGATTGCCCTTAAGATTGGGATGTCCTAGAAATTGCTTCACATATTCCAATTGCTTTATGACTGCAAATGTCTTGAGTATGAAATCTGAACCAGATGTCTTCAAAATCCACATCAGAGCTGTCTGATACTTCCAATACTATTTACAACCTTTGTTTCCTCTGTGCCAACACTAAATGAGCTACCATAAACTACATTATCTACATTTTGCAGATGACTGCCATATCATTGCCCCTCTATACAAGTCTTATAAACCACTCTCAATCTCTTCATTTCTGCAAACAAGAAAGGCGATTTGTTCTTAAATATTGCCAAAACAAAACACATACATCAACCCATGTCTGGCCAGCCAAATATTCCATAAATGTTGAAGGAGACTGTGTGAAATATTTGAGCGCTTCACAATCCTTGGCAGGAATGGCCAAACAGCTACCATTGATGAGATAATTCAAAACCTAATCAGCTGAATGAGCTAAGCTTCCTACAAGGTACAGGTGCAAATGATTGACAGCAAAGATCTACACCAGTTAAGAGAAGTGCTAGTGTACAGAGCAGTTATGGTCATCACAATTTATGTATTGTAGTGTGACTTGGATTATCACCAACACAAAAGAGCACATAAGTTGTAGGATTATAGAGGTTTACAACATGAAAACAGGCCCTTCAGCCCTACTTGTCCATGTCACACAGTTTTCACAATTGAACTAGTCCCATTTGCCTGTGTTTAGTCTGTATCCCTCTATACCTATCTCAGCCATGTCCACAAGTTTTTTTAAATAACAAAATTGTACTCGCCTCCAACCACCACTGCCTCCACCACATCCTTCAACTTTAATGGGAGGGCAATCAGACAAATGCCAGTATCTTCTTGTAGCCAACTCCTCATAAATTCAGGCAAAATGCTTGCAAAACCAACTTTGGTGGTTTGGACATTGTCCAAATGGTCAAAAAGCGCTTCCCTGCCAGGTCGTATTTTTTCAACTCTTTAATGGCCAAGACAGTATAAGTAAAATGCTTCAAAGACCATTTGTGAAGCTGTCCTTGAACTCTGACAGCAATGATATTAATGTCTAATAGAGACTTGTTGCCATGCGTTGAAAATGGTGACATATTGTGTATTGAGCTGCACCACCCTTTGAGTTCCAGTGTCTTAATAATGAGGCAGGTCAGCAGCAGAGGTGGAGAGAAAAGAAAGCAAATCCTGAATTCTGGATCCTACTACCTCCTGGAACAATCTACCTTATGGAGCTCATGTCTGCAGGTCAAGAATTTCCCTGTTCAGAGCCATGATCTGCAATCCCAGAATATTACGGGTCTGGATCGAAATCATCCTGAAATTGAGGGACATACTATGGCATCCATGTTATACCGTTCATGAAACTCTGATACTTCTTTTCATTGGAATTCATCTCTGTCAACCAATATGTGCAATGCTTTCGTTATTTCTGTCACATTATGTTTTTCTGCTCTTTTCAATGAACTCAAATTAATCTGTTTTACTTAGCAAAGACATTGATCTGATCATATGCAAAAATGCTTCTGTGCAGAATTCTGTTAATTTGTGATCAATAAACCTTGTCATGCAGAGAATCTTTCATGACAAGAAAGCATTCTCTTTAGTAACTGCAGGATGCACCTATTTTCACCTTTTCAACCTTGTAGCTTTGACAGGAGACATTAGGTTACTGTCAGCTCTACATTAGCTGCTGTATTTTTTAAACATGATATGGGATCACTGCTCCTGCTCTTATGGTATGATATAGCAAATCATTGTGAGCAATGCCATATGAGATCAGCAAACAAATTATTCACTAAAAAAATCCAACCTGAAGGAAGAAATTGAAAACTGCCTATTGGATATGATTGCTTTCCAAAAAAAATCTTTTCCCACAATTGCTTTATTTACAGTACTATCTAGAGTTAGGTTAAAATTAACTTTTAAGTCCTCCCCAGCCATCATCATAATTTAATAGAAATTACAATTCATTTGCAGCAAACAGTACATATGCACACTCTTATTGCAAAATTACTCCTGTATTCACTAGGTTTTGTACATATTAATTATAAATATCATTATATGAACTTGTTCTGTTTCTAAGGTTAACTCTTCTGGCTTTTTCTTTAATATAAATGGGAGGTACCACATGTGATCCAATCTACAGACTATAGGTCTTCATCTTCCATAAATCAGCTGGTGTCTCAAAGGAGATTATAACTGATTGTTATTCTAATCCACCTAATTCATTATACAGAATGTTCAGCCGCTGTGGATTTGGAAACTTGTATATTCACAGTCTTACAATGACTGATTAATGCCTTTTATAAAATTTGAAGACTGAATTTTATTCATAAAGTATTTATTTGTTGATGTACAGTATTTCTCAGAAAACAGAATAGTGAAGCTGGCTGTATATATTTTGTGACAGATATATTTTATTTGATTTGATTTTTGATTCTGATTTATTATTTTCACACGTACTGGGATACAGTGAAAAATATTGTTTTTCATGCTGACCAGACAAATCATACCTTACATAAGTACATCAGTGTAATAGACCAGAGTGCAGGATATAGTGTTACAGCTACAGGGAAGGTACAGAGAAAGATCAACTCTAATATATGAGAGGCCTGTTGAAAAATCTGATACCAGCAGGGAAGAAGCTGACCTTGAATCTGTTGGTATGTGTTTTCAAACTTTTTTTATATATTCTGCCCAACGGAAAAGGGAGGAAGAGAGTATAACCCAGGTGGGAGGGGCCTTTGATTATGTTGGCTGGTTTCTTGAGGCAGTGGGAAGTATAGACTGAGTTAATGGATGAAAGGATGGTTCGCGTGATGGACTGGGCTGCGTTCACAAGCTGTGATGCATCTGGACAGGATGCTTTCTTTGGTGCAGCTATGAACATTATATCAAAATATAAATCTTTATTTGCAGTTTATACTTTTAATGACCGTTTTTAAAATTTTATTGTTTGGGCTTTAGTTTTGAGAGTGACTGCAAGTTGGCAGTGGAGATGCTGAATCAAAGGGCATGATTTTTACCTGGTTTTAGACCTGGCAGGAGTACAAAAGAGCATTTCTGGAACACATACGGTAGTAGTGAGACCATCTCAGCTATTTTCCTAAGCTGCCTCTGAGCATGCCCTCCACAAAGGACAGCAGGCATGATTTCAGACACTGTCAATCCAATCAAAGGACTTGCAATTCCAGAGCTTCAGCAGCACAATCGAGCCAAGCAGGCAATGCTGAGGTAGGTTAGAGTTGAGAAACCTGGGGGAAAAGAACATGAAGATAAAAGTCCTAAAGGTTCAAGAAGGCACCAGGGTAGCCTTCACTGCTCACACCTCTAGCTTCATGAAGCTGGCTGAAGGACAGCATGCTACCAGAAATATGTTAGCAGCTCAAAGGAATCATCCATTAATGGGTTGTCAACTCCGTGAACGGGCCGTCAACTCCGTGAATGGGCTGTCAACTCCGTGAATGGGCTGTCAAGAGTAGGAGCCCGCTACAGCTTCAGTCTCACCACTAGGAAAATTCTTGGATACTTTACTCTTATTACAGAGCTCCTGGTATTTTCCTGGACTAACTGCCTCCCAGAGCACTAGCTTGGAAACTCCCTGCCCAAGGTTCAGAGCTCAGCCAGTTACCCCATGCCTTCGAACAGGAGAGCATTCAGAGTTAATCTGAGAACACGGTCTGTGTTCTGAGAGAAGATCATCCACCTGAAACTTTAACTCTGTTACCTTCCTGTCTAAGCTGCTGAGGATCTGGAGCATTTTCTTTTTATTTCAGATTTTCAAAGTCGGCACTATTTTGCTTTTGTGCACCTGTGGTCTTGCTTGACGACAACTAGTTAAATGCTTAAGATTCACTCGAAAATATGCAGATTTAAGCAGCAAGTTAGTCGTTTACAATTTATTATCAGATTGACTGGGCAGAGTGGAGTAACTTTTTACCTGCAGCAAAAGTGGTGACATTTACAATCTGTCCCGGTTATTTCTTGTGACCTTAATTAATCTGTTTCAGCTTTGGGAAATATTTTAAATGAAAAGCATTAATTCTGTGTCGGGTGAATTTACACAGGGGCCGACGGTGTTGATAATGTATTTAGCCACAGTATTGTACAGCTATGGAGAGCACTGTTCATAAATAAATGGAATATTTTTAAAACATCTTAAATTCTTAGTCATACAGAATTTGTGTATTGCTGAAAAAGAGACATGCAGTTGAAGGATTGCATCTTGCACTCATTAAGAAAGATGTAAAATGCCAAATTGCAAACGGAACAATGGTTTATACTGCAGGAGAAAGGGTGCAAATCATTAGCAAGATGACTTTGGTTGAAGCAATGCTATGAAGCATGCCCTAGGGAACTATTGTTTCCCTCATGCTTCTGTTTAGACCAAAAAATCTGCAATGCTTGTACATCTATACATGTTCTTATTGCTTGCAAAGATAGGTCATTGTATATAAGTATATGTATTTTCCAGTAAGCATAACTGATTCACTTTTGAGTCTGACTAATAAGGTTAAATTGATTGTTAGTGTCATTCTTAGTGCCGTCGGGATTATGCAGCAAATTCAGTCTATTTGCAGAATCGTATTTAATGTTCTGTTCTGTGTTTGGTAAATAAGTGATTGGGTGCACAAAGTACTCTGGCTATTGCAAATAGCCAGAGCATCATGCTGTTTAATATGCACCTCCAGTCACTGGGACTTGTGGTCAACCTACCTGGCATTGTTGAGGGCGGCAGAGGGAAAGTATGGTTAGGGAAGATCTGGTAGGGGCAAAAAGGTGACTAGAGGGTGCCTGTTAAGAGGACAAGACCCGGACCCATGGGGAAGTTGCTAGGATTCACCAGGCAGTTTTCCCATGTCTGTGATGTGTTAGCACTAAATAGTGTCAGCATGCTCCTGTGTGGGTCTCCAAAATAGAAAAATGACAATGGTGACCGAAGGAAACCCCACAATTGGTCACTTAAGTGGCATATTTAGCGTTTGGATAGAAGGACTGTTCTCTCCACTGCTGGCAAAATGAAAGCAATGGGCACGTCATCTCTTGTGGCCACAGGTGGGTCAGTTGCAAAATTATGGTGAGTTGAGGAAATTTAGATCCTTGACATCGAGGAAAAAATGTCAGATTTCCTACCCAAAGTTTGAATGTGTGATGAGAGTGTGATGAGAATCTCATTAGTGAAATGCTCCTCATTTATATATGGTTTGCTATTCTCCCAGGTAACAGGGCGAAACTTTACAACAACAATTCCTGGCATGAAAGTCAGAGTGGGTACTCTGGTGGTTCAAACTCACTGCTTACTTCTTTGAGCTTCCATCTTGGCCATCTGTCCCAGTATCTCAGGGTATACTTGATTGAGCAGTATCTATGTGCAGCCTTCATTCATGGAGTTTGGCATCAGAGACATACTTACTAATATTATTGAGGCACACCTCTGACCTGCTTAGAACATACTTTCCATGTAATTACTGCACTTTGGAGTGCAGCATTGTAATGTATTGTACTGACCTATAATGCACACAGGGTTAGATGGTTTTAGTAGGGCAAAGATAGCATTGATAATTTCCTCCAACCGTCAAATCAGTTTCTCAACTACCATGGACAAACCTGCCTTTTGTACCTGAGGCAGGTTGTGAAGTTAAATGAAGTTATTAATGCTCAATACCACAGGATCCATTCTCTGTCTGTGGCTGCTCAGGTGCCTGGTTTCCAGCAGTCTTCTGAGTGCCAGTGATCTGGAGATTTTCTTTCTCAACCAGCTATGGACATGCACCAGCAATGTACTCACCAGGATGGATGGGAAGCAGCCTTACCAGTGCTTGCTTGAGAGGTGTGTGGCTCCTATTTGAGGTGGGGGAATAGATGACATCCTGAGATTCTGGACTCTTTATGGTGGAGACTGTAAGGATGACACTGGTGCCTGCAGGAAACAAGAAAGAGAGAGCTACAGAATAGGGATAGAGGTTTCAGTTTGTTGAGAGTACATTCATAGTGCTGGTAATAGGAGAGCAGTGCCAAGCTTGGCAAAGTATCTTGCTTGGTTGCCAAGACATGGAGGTCTCAGCATCTGCATTATTGATCATGGCAGGGGCTGAGGAGATGAAAAATAGTCACCCTACCAGCCACCTTGGATTTCCTATCCTCTTTTGGACTGTTTTCTCCCAGAACGAGACTAAGAGAAGCTTTGAGTGAGATGAAAATGGCTGGCACAGCTAATATTGCTGTGGAACATTGGGGAAAGGTGGTGTGATGCCCGGCCTGTGAGAGCAGACAATGCAGAGACCTTGCAAGGTTAGTGGTCTGGGATTGTTGGGGTAACTGAGAGTGCTTGAGGGAAGATGTTGCATGCAATTGAGAGAGTAGAACATGAACGAAAACAAATTGCTGGGAAAGCTCAGCAGGTCTGGCAGCATCTGTGAATAAAGCATTGGAGTTAACGTTTTGGGTCTGGTGACCCTTCCTCAGAACATGAGCCTTGATGGGATATAAGTGCAGTGGCAGAGTTAATGTGTGAAGTATTGGAGAGAAGATGGTCACATTTAAATTAACAGAGGAAAGAAGTCATCTTCCTTCACTGCTGGGGATTCCTCTAAGCTGTGGACACTGCACTGATCCTGTTGGCAAGTTCAGCCCAGGCTGGCAGAATCTGGACCTATGGTGTCCTCTGGAGGTCCTGAGGAAAGAGGACAGCTTTCCTTTCTACTGCCTTGACCAAACAGGACCTTCAGATCCCTGTCAGAAAATTGGGGTGCCACCTCACATCTGTTGGCCAACTTTGAGGCAATTCTTCCCTCAAAATAACTGTTAA
The DNA here is from genome assembly GCF_021869965.1 of Rhincodon typus. Lineage (NCBI taxonomy): Eukaryota > Metazoa > Chordata > Chondrichthyes > Orectolobiformes > Rhincodontidae > Rhincodon > Rhincodon typus. The sequence goes on from NC_063351.1 coordinate 9,025,550, forward strand.
GGGAAACTTCTGGTTGTCTATGGTGCATAACTGGTGTTTAAACATTGTAGAAACTGCAACTTTTTATGTTTCTGTAGTTTTGATTGTTAACTGAAATGGGAAAAGGATTACTTTTAAAATCCAAGAATTGTGGAAGGGATTAGGGAGCATCTTGGAAGCAAGTTACTGAAACATTGTAAGCTATGTGTACACTACTGCTTTATTAAAACCATAGAGGGGATGCTGTTTGTTGACAGGCCAGCACCAGAGGCTGTGTACAATATGAGATTTGGCTGACAACAGTTTGTTTTGTAGAGTTGAGTCCAAATGTGGATGCCAAAGTCCATCAGCTTGACAAAAACAACTTTAATTGACTCCTGGGTAGCTGAACAGCTTGTGGGTGTGAACAATGCAGACAGAAGCCTTCAGTCCGCTGAAAGGGTAGATAGTTTCTCTATTGTTCTTTGGATTTTTTATTTCTTTTATTTTTCTATTTTTTTCTGTAAGAATTTGTACTTAAGAATCTGTACAGGTACCTTGCTATCTAAGATGGCACCGTCCTCGTATAAGTACATATGACAATAAAGCTAATTCTAATTCTAGGGTTTTCCTCTCTGTCTCTCTCTCTCTCTCTCTCCGTTAAAATACCTAATGCCGGAAGAAACCTGTTTATTTTCTCCCACCTGTAGCTTTAAGCTGTGACCTTTAATTAGCAACTATGAGACAAGTGTAATGATCATCTGTGCCTCCTGAAAAGATGTGAAAATAACCTGGAGAAAAGTCATTGAAGATAGAAAGACCTGCAAATGAAAGGATCAACTCAGCAAATCCTGTGGACTAGAGTCATTGAACTGCTTCTCTAGTTACTTTCCCTCCTCCAATACAATCAATGTTAATTTTTGTCTGTATGGTTTTAGGAGGTCAGTGTTTTAACTGTTAGAGTCATTTGTTGATAGTTTATAGCTGATTACCTGTGGTTAGAATCTAATAATAATAGTGTAAGTAATAAATAATAATTCTTGTTAAAGTCCAGAAACCTGATCTGTTTTCTGTTCAAGGTGCAGAGCTGGATGAACACAGCAGGCTAAGCAGCATCAGAGGAGCAGGAAGGCTGACGTTTCGGGCCTAGA
>NC_063351.1:9026758-9033580 GCF_021869965.1 Rhincodon typus
CAGTCAGCCTTCCTGCTCCTCTGATGCTGCTTGGCCTGCTGTGTTCATCCAGTTCTACACCTTGTTGTCTCGGATTCTCCAGCATCTGCAGTTCCTACTATCTGTTTTCTGTCATCTGGATCTATCCAACAGATAGACTGGGGACTTTGCAAGCTTTGATATGTTTGTTAACTGTCATGATACCTCCAGGAATAGTGGGGCTTGATTTCCAGCTTGTTATCCCAGTGAGGTGTAACAGGGTGGTCTCAGTGACCAGGATCACGGATGGTTCTCTGTCACTGTGCATGTTACCATGAATACTGTTAATAGAAGTGTGGTACATACCCAATGAGGTAAGCAGCGGAGAATTGTGTGAAATAACATGGTAGATGTCACAGAGAGAAACACTCCGTGAAAATCCAGAAAATTCACACTTTTTTGATAAAATTCAGCCCATAGTTTTAATGTCGTTTTTGAATTCCACGATGAGTGGAGTGCTGTATTGAAATGTGATTGCATGCATTTAAATTGTGTTTTTAAAATCATTGTGGTGAATTGCTCAGTACTTTAGAATCAAAGGTATTAAAAAGAGCAAAATAAGCTGTTGCCCAGCAACAAGATGTCTAATGACACAGGGAAACACAGACAGAAACAAGTTATTTTGGAACGACAGAACCATTCATAGTGTGCAAGTTTCTTTAGGAAGACCATATGACCATTCGTTGTCAGAGCAGAGGTAGACCATTTGGCCCTTCAAACCTACTCCATTATTCACTGAGATCATGGCTGATCTGATAATCCATTTTTCTACCTTTTTCCCTATAACCCTTTATTTACTTAATGATTAAAAAGTTGTCTATCTCAGCCTTGAATATACCTAATGACCCATACTTAATTGCTTTCTGTGGTTGAGTATTCCACATTTTCATTCTTCTCTAAAAGAAGAAATTCCTTGTCATCTGTCTTAAATGTGCGACCCCTTACTCTGATATTATGCCCTCTGGTCCTCGACTCTCCCACAAGGGGAAACAACTTCTTGGCAAGCCTTCTGAGGAACTTGTGTGTTTCAATAAAGTCATCTATCACTCTTCTAACCTCCAATGAGTACACACCCAAACTACGTAACCTCTGATCATAAGAAAATTCCTCAATTCTTGGGATCAACTTAGTGAACTTTGTCTGAACTATTTCCAATACCAATATATCTTTCTTTAGATAAGATGACCAAAACTGTTCACAGTATTCCAGCTGTGATCTGTCCAGTGCCTTAAATGGTTTTAGCAAATCTTTGCTATTTTTCCATTCCATTCCCTTTGAAGTAAGGCCCAACATTCTAATTGCCTCCTTATTACCTGCTGAACTTTTATGCGAGTTTTTTTTGTGATTTATGCACAAGCATTTCCAAGTCCTTCTGTGCCGTAGCTTTCTGCATGGTTTCTCCGTTTCAATAATATTCAGCACTGCACTCTTACATGTCAAAGTGCATGACCTCATATTTTCCCACAGTATATTCCAACTGCAAAGTTTCTGCCCACACACAATCTATCTGTATCCCTCTGTAGATTCTTTACATCATCCTTATAATTTGCCTTCCCACTTTTTTTGATATCCACATTGGTGGTAGTATATTCACTTCCCTCATTCAAGTCATGATATATGTTGTAACTGTTTGTGGCTTCAGCACTGAACACTGTAGCAATCTACAAGTTGCAAGATACCATCTTGAAAATGCCCATTTATCACAACTCTGTCTTCACCTAGTTAATCAATTCCCTATTCATAGTAATATACCACCCTCAACACCATGAACTCTTATTAAGTAGCCTTACATACAACACACTTCGAACACTTTTTGTGAATCCATACATATTACATCCACTTGTCCCCTTTATCTATCCTGCTTGTTACCACCTCAACAAATACTAAAGGCATAGTTTCTCCTCATTGAGCCATGCTGACTCTGCTTGATCATGATATGTATTTCTAAATGATCTGCGATGACATTCTCTGGAATTGACGCTAACTTTGCCAATGATGTTAAGCTAAGTAGTTTAAAGTTAACTGTTTTTTGTCTCCTCCTTTTTGAATGAGGATATTATGTTTCAGAGAGAGAAGCAGGTTATTCAGAGAAAAATGCTTATAACATTAGCAATACAGGCTAGCAGTCTCCATAAGTGTCAAGACCGAAGAAAATAAGTCTTCATTGGTGTAATGTTTGTTCGAGAAAAGATCCAGATAAAGAAAGCTGAGGAAAATATGTCTAAGGAACTCGTATTGAGGAATAAGTGAGCTGTTTTAGTACTTTATTATTGGTCTTAGGGAAACAGTTTAATTAAATAAATGGTTTTTAATAATGCAGAAATTTGCCAAAAATACAACAGTTATATCTGTGACCACTGAACAGTAGACTTTGATGTGGAAACAGGGGTGACTCTTCATTGAAGTTTGATAATATGTGTGATTGTTGGTGAGAGTGAAAGGGTTGACTGTTTATTTCTGATGTTTGCAGTAAGACTATTTCCAATAATTCTTGTACAGTAAAACATAGTGTTTCCCCCTTATGTGTAATAACTTTGTTCTCTTGTTAAAAATATGTTAACAGCCTCTTGTGTATAATTTCAGTGACTGACCACCATTTTAAGCAAATAACAAAAATATAACTTATGATCTATCAAGCCAGTTTTTTTCATTCTTGGATGAGACTTGTCCAATATTACCATCTGATAGATGCATAACAAATGTAACAGGTAGAAAACATTTTAAAATTTAATGATGTTTTGTTACTTCACATGTTCATAAATAAATCTCAAAGAAAATATGACTTTGTATACATATAAATGGTATGGTATGAGATTCCTTACTATGCCATTTATCTATAGTTCATAAAACTTTCCTGCAGTTGCCCAGATTTGGAAAACTCTGGATGCAGTAATTATATTCACTTTCTCAAATATTCCACATTCTGTTTATCTGGTGAGCAATAGACCCTTAGCATTTTCCTTAATCCAAATATTTGTATTCGTATTCTGCAAATGTTCTTGCAGAATATTATCTTCAACGCAGATTTTTCTGGACTTCATCACTCTTTCTACTTTTGGAAATTCCCTATTGAAAACAGCTTTTTCATGAATGAACTGTTATTTGAATCTCTTAAAGTTGTAAAATTGTTCAGGGGATTATCTGCCTAACAGCCCGTATTATATTCCCATCTGAAAATATGAATGGTAAATGTATTATATAAATGTATTTTATTTAAAGCTACAGCTGCTCAGTCACATCTATTCTGGCTGTTATTTATTTTGAACAGTTGGCAAAGATGAATTTATTTATTATGATTGAAGATTTTGACTGGAATTATGCTTGATTACAGTAGTCTAATGTTTTAAGGTTGAATGTTGCTGATATAATTGGAATGCCAAAGAATGTTCTTACGTGATTGAAGTTTAATTTTGAGGATGAATTTAAGACGGTTTTGCCAGGTTTAAGTTTTTTTAACTTAGCTCAAAAGAGAAGCAGGAAACATATGGTATACTGCAATAACAAACTTTATGCACAAGGCACAGTCTGATGTGTGTTGGTGAACTCAAGCTGTTAACAAAAGGCCAGATAAGATAAAGAAGTGTAATGAATCAGGAAATACAAGTACAGGTGACAATTTGCTCTACAAGTGCTCCAGAGTTAGATCCAGCTATGTAGAGGGAGATAGGACTGTCTGATATAATAGATAATCTGCTTTTATGTGGAATAGGTTGTATCTTACATTTGGAGCAAATGCTTTTAAACTCTGTAAAGGTCGCACTGTAATATTTGAATTGTTTTATATTTACATTAATTACGTGACGGTGTGTGATTTAGATTTTATTGATATGCAATCAGATTTTATGAAATTGTTTTCCTCTGTCTGAATTTGAAGTGCTGAGAGAGCATGTATGAAATGCAGGCATTTTGAAACTCCATATTGCCAGCAAAAAAGGTTTGTCAAGTCTGTGTCATGCCCATACATGAACTTTATTCAACAGGATCTTTAGAAATTTGCTTTAAACAGTGGATAGTGTGCTGCTGAGAGTGAGGTGCTCTCATTCGATTTGGGCCCTTAATTGGGTATCTACCAAGTTTGTATAATGTAAATAACAGTGGATGGAATACTCTCTCATGCTGGATGTGAAATCAATTGTAAATTTACAACTCCTGTTGCCTGTGCTTTCTTAAAAACTCAGATTCAATGGTCCCTCTCCTCACTACCCTGGCTTGGTGTCTGCAAGCTTGAAACTTAAAGAGAAACAGGGGGATCCAGTTTGCCATGAACAGGTGTAACTACTTGCCATTGCACAGCTATGGATTCTAATTTAGAACCATTTGTGCGGACAATAGAATTATTGATCATGTGATCATATCATTGAAACTGACTTGAAAGAGTTCAGAAAAGTAATACAAGGATGTTGCCAGGATTGGAGGGTTTCAGCTACAGGGAGATGCTGAATAGACTGGGGCTGTTTTTCCTGGAGCGTCGGAGGCTAAGGGGTGATCATATAGAGGTTTATAAAATCATGAAGGGCATGGATAAGGTGATTAGGCAAGGTCTTTTCCCTGGGGTGGAGGAGTCCAAAACTAATGGGCATAGGTTTAAGGTGAGAGAGGAAAGATTTAAAAGGCACTTAAGGGGCAACTTTTTCACACATTGGATGGTGCATGTTCCTCTGCCAGAGGAAGTGGTGGGGGCTGGTATAATTACAACATTTAAAAGGCATCTGGCTATGAATAGAACGGGTTTAGAGGGATATTGGCCAAATGCTGGCAAATGGGATTAGATTTATATAGGATATCTGGTAGGCATAGACGAGTTGGACCGAAGGGTCTGCTTCCATGCTGTATATCTCTATGATTCTATGATTTCAATTAATAAATCTTATTAATCCAAGAATCAGTCAGAGACAAGCCGGTCTGGAGATCAACAGGATTCAAGTTCCTCCAGCATGAAGGACAGAATGCTGCCGAACACTGTCTGAAGGAGAGTGAACGTTGTAGTTGTTTAAATTTTGGGGATTTGTGTGATTAAAAGTTGTTCTTTTGACTTAACCTTACCGGAACTCCTGTTTTGTATCCATCATTAAATGTCACAACACTTCAACTAATATACACACCTTGTTGAGAGAAAAGAAAATGAAGTGAGAAGCAAGGGGAAAGTTATCTCACTACCTATCTCATTATGTCTTTTCCTAATCAACCTGTTCAGAGAAGTTATTGCACACCTCTGGAACAGGTGGAACTTGGACCCAGGCCTCCAGGTTTTGAGATAGGTACACTACCACTTTACCACGAGCCACACGTTGTATCACAAAGATATTTTCTAATCATTCTGGTCAGAGATGTTATTGCACAAGTTGTGAGCTGATAGAATTTGAAGCCGGGTCTCCTGGCTCAGAGGCATGGACACTACCACCACACCACAACAGCTCCCATTGAATCATGATATTTTTCTAATCAATCTGGTCAGATGTTATTACACATCTCTAGAGGAGGTGGTACTTGAACCTGGGCCTCCTGGTTCAGAGGTATGCACACTGTTGCTGCACCAAAAGAGCTCTATTGAACCATAAATAAAGATTCTCTAATAGTTTTATGACGTGTATTATCAGTCAGCCAAGTACCTGAAGCATACAAATCCATCGTGATGTATGAAGGTTTCCAATTCAAGTCGTTCTGAAATGTCAAAAATGTGGTAGAATATTGATTGCTTTGCAATGCATATTCTTTTCGTGTAGGATTGTATTCCATGCAACCTATCTCAAGCAAACATCAAGTCACTTTCTCCCACCTTTGTACCCTACCTAATTCCCCACCCTCGTTGAAATTGGAAATGCAATGAGGGTTGGATTAGAAACCTAACCACAGCATGTACATAAACTTCTGAAGATTAACAAAGTTAGGATTCACAAAGATAGACCTGTAAATTTTAGGATTTACATAATTATACTTAGCTTTAAATGTCTGCTGCTGCTCTTGCTGTAGTGTGGGAAAAGGGGGAGTTGGTGGAGATCAGGTCTAGGATAGCAAGAACTGCAGATGTTGGAGTCAGAGTCAATACAGTGTGGAGCTGGAGGAACAAAGCAGGTCAGGCAGCATCAGAAGAGCAGGAGAATCAACGTTTCGGGTCAGGACCCTTCATCAGGAACCCGAAACATCGACTTTCCTGCACCGCTGATGCTGCCTGACCTGCTGTGTTCCCTGAGATCAGGTCTCAGTTGGAGGCACAAGGGTGTAGGGGTGACCTGAGTCCCTGGTGACGTGCTTCAGCCTAGGCTTCTCTCAAATCTATGCTCTGGCTTTGGACTCGGGGCTGCAGACATTGCCTGTCACTCAGTTTTCTTTGGGTCTCCATATCCAACAAACTGCTGTGTGAGGGACAGTGAGTGTCCCTTCACACAAGCTTGATCTGTTGCTGCCTTATCCATCCTTATTTCAATTGAACCAGGACCTTGAAACTCATTCTTCTGTTTTAATATAAAAGTCTGCCTCTGGTTTACAGGTTTACAGACATTTTGGAAGATCCAATTCAAGAGCAAACTATATGGTAAATGGAAAAGCCCTGGGGAAAATTGATACACAGCGAGGTCTGGGTGTTCAGGCCCATTGTACCCTGAAGGTGGTAACGCAGGTTGATAGAGTGGTCAAGAAGGCATACAGCATGCTTTCATTCATCGGACGGGGTATTGAGTACAAGAGTTGGCAGGTCATGTTACAGTTGTATAGGACTTTGGTTCGACCACATTTGGAATACTGCGTACAGTTCTGGTCGCCACATTACCAAAAGGATGTGGATGCTTTGGAGAGGGTGCAGAGGAG
>NC_063351.1:9043580-9071007 GCF_021869965.1 Rhincodon typus
TACAGCATTTGCAGTTCTTTTGGTTTTGATTCTAAAATAATCATCCTTGTTGTTAAATGCCTTCACAGACTCAACTCTCACCATCTCTGTAATCTCCTCCTGCCCTTCCCAGGTAATGAGAACTTCTCTAATTCTGGCCTTTTGAACATTCACCAATATTAATTGCTCCATCATGAAGGGTCCCTTAGCTTCCAAGGCCCTAAAGTCCAGGATCTCCTCCCTGAACCTTTCTGCCACTTTATCTCTTTCTTCCTTTCAGACATTCTTTAAAACCCAACTCCCTTGTCTCTCCATATGAGACTAGGTGTTTAGTAAATGCTCCTATGAAGTTCCTTATTCGTTTAATAATATCAAATATAGGTTGTTTATTATTACTGTAAGTAAACTTATAAATAACATAGAAGATTTGCGGCACCCTTGGGTAACAGGAACAGTCTGGTGTACTTTTAAAAGTCCTACTCTCAAAAGCAACCCTTCCCTTTATAGCAGCAAGCAGTGTAATTGAGATTAAGCGGCATATAACATGCGAAATTTGCATAAGAGTCGAAGGTTAAATGAGATTTGTGCTGATCAGATGTGTGGCCTCTTAAAAAGCACAAGAATTCTTTCACTATCAAATGTGGCATGCTGTGAGCCAATCCTTGCAAAGCTTGCCCTTATTTTTGTACTTTTATATACACTTTTCTTTTTGTAAAATCACATTGAAATTTTTGCATCATATTTACAGATACTGATCATGTTGGCTGCAAACCAATTGCTGTTTATTTCTTTACTGCTGTTTATGGTTTTATCTTGTTTGAATGTTATGTACTGGAAGATTAGGATAGGGCTGCTCTTAGAGTTGTGGTCTCATTCACTAATGAATGCTGGACTCTCAACCTGCCAAAGAAGCTGTGGGAGTTCCTTCTGTGCTTGTCTGAGACCCACTGACCTGGAGGGTCCAGACCATGAATCTTTCTGATATCTGCAATGATCTTAAATAAAAAGAGCTGGGATATCTTCAACCAGTTCTCACTGGGTGCTAATCTGAATTATAAAACATCCCCTAATTAGGCTTTGAAATAGCTGTGATGATAATGTTGCTCAGATAACATAACAGCTGGTGTTGGAACTGAAAGGTTCAACACCAGACACTGCATAACAATCTGTGTGTGTTTGGATTGAACACAGCGAGGTCCAAAGGAGATGAATGAAATTTGAAAGAAAAACTTGTCTACGTGTACCTTTTCAGACCTGGGGATGTCTGAACATACTTTATAGCTATTACAGAACTCTTTCATTTGAAAACCGAAGGAACTCTGGATGCTGGAAATCAGAAACAAAAACTGGGAAGGGTCATTGTACCCGAAATATGAACTCTAATTTCTCTCAAGAGATGCTGCCAGGCCTGCTGAGCTTTTCTAGCAATTTCTGTTTTTGATTTTTTTTGAAATGTGGTTACTGTTGCGTTGTAGAAAACCTTCCAGATAATTTAGCCAAAGATCCTACGAACCCTAATCCTATCTTAAAGTTTTCTTTTAATGCTCATTCATGTGATACGGACATTGCTGACTGGGCCAACGTTTATTGCCTATTCCTAGTTGCCATGTTTAAAGTGAGCACCATTTGCTATGCATGGATCCACAATGCCAAAGGACGTAAGTTCTAGGATTTTTACCCAGCAACACTGAACGAATGGCAATATATTTCCAGGTCAAGAAAGGCCAGCGGCTTTGAAGGGAATTTGGGAGTAGTGGTGCTCCCATGTATCTGTTGCTCTTGAGCGTCTCAACGGAAGTGATTTTGCATTTAGAAGCTGCATTCTAAGGACCTTGATGAATTTCTGCAATGCATCTTGCAGGTGGTTTGCACTGCTGCTACTAAGCATTGGTGTTGGAGGGAGTGAATATTTGTGGATGTGGTGCCAATCAAAGCTGATTTGTTCTTGATGGTGACTTACTTCTTGAATGTTGTTGGATGTTATCTCAGCATGAGGGGGAGTTTTCCATTGCACTCTTGATTTTGTGTCTTGTAGATGGTGAACAGATTTTGGAGAGTCCAGATGTGTGTCAAAATTCCTAGCCTCTGACCTGCTCTTGTAGCCAATGTATTCACATAAATAGTACAGTTTAGTTTCTAATCAATGGTAACCCCCAGGATGTTGATAGTGAGCGATTTAATGATGGTGATATCATTGAATGTCAAGGGATGATAGCTAGATTCTCTATCATTGGAGATGGTCATTGCTTGTCATTTGTGCGGTGTGAATGTTACTTGCCACTCGTCAGCTCAAAATTTGGATATTGCCAAAGTCTTGCTGCATTTGGACGTGAACTGCTTCAATATCTGAGGAGCACTGAACAACTGTGCAGTCATCTGAAAAAAAAAAATCTACTTCTGATGGAAATAAAAGAAGCAACAGATTCTGATTGAGTTCAGGTCAGTATCCTTAGGAACTCCTGCATAGCAGTCATTGGGGAGAACTCATATTCTTCTTTGTCATAGTATTACGAAAACATACCCATGAGGCTAGAAAAGTTACAGTTTAAAGGAAAATTGAATTTTAGGCACTTCTGATAGTACAGCGCTCCACCACTGCACTGAACTGTCAGTACTGACTTTATATGAAATTTCTAAATTTGGACTTAGAGTCATCGAGCCATGCAACATGGAAACAGGCCCTTCGGTCCAGCTCATCCATGCCAACCAGGTTTCCCAAACTAAACTAGTCCTATTTGCCTGTGTTTGGCTCATACCTCTCTAAAACTTTCCTATTCATGTACCTGTCCAAATGTCTTTTAAATGTTGCAACCGGACCTGCTTCTACTACTTTAGATGAAAAATCCATCTGGTTACCTCCCAGTACCTCAGTCATAACATTTAGAAAGTTCAGTAGGTTTATAATCAATTCAAAATTTTTGAGCCATTAAATCTTCCTGACACTCCTGTTGAGGGCACTGCTGAGGGAGAACAACCTTTTAGAGGTGCCATCTTTACATAGAGCCCTCTTCTGCTCTTTCAGTATTGTAAACAAATCCTTGATGTTTGTAAAAGGAGTCCAGGATTCTCTCCAGCATTCCTGGCTGTTGATTAATTGTTTGCTGTTTGACTGTGCACATCTGTTGATGCTCACTGTGCTGCGTGCTGTCAGTCTGGCCTGACCACAGAAAAACTGAAATCAACCTATAACCATGAGACAACGACATTTTAAAAACATTGGCATAGATCTCGGGATCACACACAGAAGCTAGTGAGTGTCATCTCCACATATCACCAAAGCATGAAATAGTAACACAGACCAATATTTATCCATTAATCAACAGGTTTTCATCTCATTGGACCAGCATTCCTTGTCCCTCATAGTGGGAGCTTGCTGGGTGTAAATTGGTTGCTGTGTTTCCTACAATAGAACAAGAAAAGAACAAAGAATAAAGAAAATTACAGTATAGGAACAGGCCCTTCAGCCCTCCAAGCGTACACCGACATGCTACCCATCACAACTAAAACGGCCTTTCATCGTATCCCTCTATTCCCATCCTATTAATGTATTTGTCAAGACGCCTTTAAAAGTCACTATCGTATCTGCTTCCACTACTTCCCCCGGCAGCGAGTTCCAGCCACCCACCACCGTCTGTGTAAAAAAAACTTGCCTCGTACATTACCTTTAAACCTTGCCCCTCGCGCCTTAAACCCATGGCCCCTGGTAACTGACTCTTCCACCCTGGGAAAAAGCTTCTGACTGTCCACTCTGTCAATGCCCTTCATAATCTTGTGGACCTCTATCAGGTCGCCCCTCAACTTCCGCCATTCCAGTGAGAACAACCCAAGTTTCTCCAACTCTCCTCATAGCTAATGCCCTCCATACCAGGCAACATCCTGGTAAATCTTTTCTGTACCCTCTCTAAAGCCACCACATCCTTCTGGTAGTGTGGTGATCAGAATTGAACACAATATTCCAAATGCGACCTAACTAAGGTTCTATACAGCTTCAGCATTACCTGTCAATTTTTAAACTCAGTGCCCTGGCTGATGAAGGCAAGCATGCCGTATGCCTTGTTGACTACCTTTTCCACCTGCGTAGTCACTTTCAGTGACCTGTGTACCTGTAAACCCAGATCCCTCTGCCTATCAGTACCCTAAGGGTTCTGCCATTTACTGTATATTTTCCATCTGGATTAGACCTTCCAAAATGCATTACCTCACATTTTTCTGGATTAAACTCCATCTGCCATCTCTCTGCCCAAGTTACCAACTGATCTATATCCTGCTGTATCCTCTGACGTCCTCATCGCTATCCGCAATTCCACCAACCTTTGTGTCATTGGCAAACTTACTAATCAGACCATTTACATTCTCCTCCAAATCATTTATAGAAATTACAAACAGCAAAGTCCCAACACTGATCCCTGAGGAATGCCACTAGTCACAGACCACCATTCAGGAATGCACCCTTCCACTGCTCCCCTCTGTCTTCTATGACAGAGCCAGTTTTTTACCCATCATGCAAGCTCACCTCTGACCCCGTGTGACTTTACCTTCTGTAAAAGTCTGCCATGAGGGACCTTGTCAAAGGCCTTCCTGAAGTCCATGTAGACAACATCCACTGCCCTACCCTCATCGATCATCTTCGTCACTTCCTCGAAAAACTCAGCCAAGTTAGTGAGACACGACCTCCCCTTCAAAAAACCATGTTGCCTCTCGCTAATATGCCCATTGATTTCCAGGTGGGAGTAAATCTTGTCTTGAAGAATCCTCTCAATAATTTCCCTACCACTGACGTAAGGCTCACCAGGCTGTAATTATCTGGATTATCCTTGCCATCCTTCTTAAAGGAACAACATTGGCTATTTTCCAATCTCTGGGACCTCCCCTGTAGCCAGTGAGGATATGAAGATTTCCCTCAAGGCCCAAATAATTTCCTCCCTTGCCTCTCTCAGTATTCTGGGGTATATCCCATCAGGCCCTGGGGACTTGTCTACCTTAATGCACTTCAAGACTCCCAATCACTCCTCCCTTTTGTTCTCAACATGACCCAAACTATCTACACACCCTTCCCCAGACTCATCATCCACCAAGTCCTTCTCTATGGTGAATACTGACGCAAAGTACTTATTTAATACCTCGCCCATTTCCTCTGGCTCCTCACATAAATTCCCTTCCCTGTCCTGGAGTGGGCCAACCCTCCGCCTGGCTACCCACTGGCTCTTTATATATGTATAAAAAGCCTTGGGATTTTCCTTAATCCTGTTGGCCAATGACTTTTCATGACTCCTTTTAGCCCTCCTGACTTCTTGCATAAGTTACTTTCAACTTTCCTTGTATTCCACCCTTGCTTCGTGTGTTCCCAGCCTCCTTGCCTTGATAAATGCTTCCTTTTTCTTTTTGATTAGGCTCACAATATCTCTCATTATTCAAGGTTCCCTAAACTTGCCATACTTATCCTTCATCCTTAAAGGAACATGCCGCTCCTGAGTTACCAGCAAGTTACACTTGAAAGCCTCCCACATATCATATGTTGATTTGCCCTCAAACATCTGCCTCCAATCTACATTCTTCAGATCCTGCCTAATATTGTTGTAATTAGCCTTCCCCCAATTTAGCAACTTTACCTGACAACTATACTTATCTTTATCCATCAGTACCTTAAAGCTTACTGAATTGTGATCACTGTTACCCAGCTGCTCCCCTACTGAGATGTAGACCACCTGACCAGGCTCATTCCCCAGTACTAGGTCCAGTACGGCCCCTTTCCTAGTTGGACTATCTACATACTGTTTCAAGAAGCCCCCCTGGATGCCTTACAAACTCTGCCCCCTCCGAGCCCCAAGCACTAAGTGAGTCCCAGTCAATGTATGGGAAGTTAAAATCACCCGCGACAACAACCCTGTTACTTTTACATCTTGCCAAAATCTGCCTACATATCTGCTCTTCTGTCTTCCGCTGGCTGATGGGAGGCCTATTGTAAACTCCAAACATTGTGATTGTTCCCTTCTTTTTCCTGAGCTCTACCCATATTGTCTCAATGTATGAGCAATCCAAGATGTCCTCCCGCGGTACAGCTATGATATTCTCCTTAACAAGTAATGCAACTCCCCCACCCCTTTTATATCCCCCTCTATCCCGCCTGGAACATCTGTATCCTGGAACGTTAAACTTCCAATCCTGTCTCTCCCTTAACCAAGTCTCTGTAATAGCAACAACATCATAGTTCCAAGTACTAATCCAAGCTCTAAGTTCATCTGCCTTACCTGTTACATTTTCTTGCATTGAAACAGATGCACTTCAGTCTACCAGATCTGTTTTGACCAGCAACTATACCCTGCCTGTTCTTCCTCTGAGTCTTACTGGCCCTATTCTCAAGTTCCCTTTCAGTCCAATACAACATTGAAGCAATTTAAATGTACTTCATTCTCTCTACAGTGCTTTGGGACATCCTGAGGTTGTGAAAGGCTTTACATAAAATGAGGATGTTTCATTCTTGTCTGTTGAAAACAGTGCCTCCCAAACCTTTTCGCACTACCACATACTGAGGTTTGAAAATTGTTGTGACCCCCCTCAGTGAGAGCGTGCTCTGGGGGCAAGCATGAGAATATGGTCTCATTCAAGTGACTGTGCAACTTTGTAAGAGCTCCACAGCAACCATTGCTGCCTCTGAGTTTGCGACCCCACTTGAAAACCTGACTCCTACTTTGGGAATCCTCAGTCTAAAATAATACAAGCTTAATTCATAAAAGCATTTACTGAAAGTGTCACACTTTTCTATTATACTTGGTTTAAAGAACCTCTATCATTCTAAAACAATTTGGACTCTATTGCACTGTCATGCTGTGTTGGTACGTCGGTTGTATACACCTATAACCTGCAAATGAACGTGCTCCCTGTGTCTGCGTGGATTTCCATCGGGTGCTCCAGTTTCCTCGCTTGAACGTTAAACTCGTGATTTGGAGAAGAAAGTGCGTCATTGAACCATGTCTGAAACCTAATGTGTTCTGGGCAGTACCATGGATTTAACTGATGGTATTTATAGACCTAATGGGCTGAATATTCCTGTTACTGTGGAGGCACATTCGGACGTGGGGTCTGACTGGCAGTAACAGATAACTAATTAGGCTCAATTAAGTTCCAACTCTAGGTCAAGTCAGTGAAGCTGCTGGTATGTTTGAGGACCAGCTGTTAGCTAGAGGTGGTCTCCCAACAGCAGGCCTGTCGGCCTTCAGATCTTGAGCTTCAGATGCCAGAGAGTTACGGCAGTGGCCATCTGTCAAGCAACCTTCTTGGACCCTGATCTGGCAGTTGTAGCCACACTTAATATTTAATTCTTTTGTAAATCTTCAGGGAATATAGCTATTTTGAAATGCCCTCGTGTTCTCTGATCAGTAGTGCCCACGTCTCCTGATGTGAATGTGGCTCTCTGACTGACTGAGCCTACCAGTTCCTAGCATTTTACTAAAGGTAGCAGAGGGGACACAAGCTCTGAGGAAGGAGGTAGCCTATTTCCATAATTAAAGAACCAACTGAAAGATATATATATATTTTTTTTTTTTCGAAGCATTTTGCCATCCAGCATTTTGCCAATAGTGAGGCCACCCCTCACCTTGCCCTTCCCTCAGCCCCTGCTGTGTGGGAAAGCTACTGACTGAATTAATGCGGCCTTTCAGTGATGGAGCAGGTTGGGGGAAGATTTACTTGTTTAACTGAACAAAGATTAACTGCAGGCATGGAAGGCCATTCCCTATACCACTGTCATCACAGACCCAGTGATGACATTTTCTTAACTGATACTTTGGCCAGTGATTTTTCTTTAATTAAAAAATCTTTCTTTGATTATTTTGGAGTAGTCACCGTGTCCCCTGTGTCCCTCAGTACTTACCACCCGATCCACAATAGCTTCTAAGGCTTCAGAGCTGCTGGCCCTCTACTTGCAGCGTGTGGCACCTGTTCGTCATCTTTTATTAAATAGCAGGCCAACAGGTGGCCAAATGGCAAGTTGGCTGTGGAAAAGCCGATAATGATATCACACCCACTGGTATCCACTGGCTTAGGATCTGCTTTCACCCTGACACTGGGAATCCGAGGCTTCCTGTAAAATTCAGCCCAATTTCTTTACTTGTGAAGTTCTTGTAATGGCTTTAGAATTGGGGTTCTGAACTAAATGTCCATAAGAATGTTTCAAGAGATCCACTAAATTATGTTGCCTTTTCACAGCGCAAAGATTACCCAGAATTAAAGAAGTTAATGTAGATTTGTAAAGACATTTTTAGCCCAAAGAGCAAGGTTCAAGCATAAACTTCTTGCAACTGCAATGAGCTCTTTAAACCCTAGTTTGAACTGGCCTCAGGAGCCAAGGTAAATTGAGGCAAGAGCGAGGCCATATTCTTTGGGAACAAGGCTGACCGACACTTTATCCCCTTCACTGTCATGTCAGATTACCTGAAGGTGCTGGGATTACAGTTTAGAGAGGCTGGGGCATGCGGAAAGACTTGGGAGGAGCATATCGCCAAGGTGAGGCATAACTTGGCTTATGGGACCACTGCTCCCTCTCCACTTGGTAAAACGCTGGTCATCACGTACTGTTGGTGTTGCTGCATGCAGCGCAGGTATCGCCCATTCCCTGAATCTGCACCACTGCAGTCACCCAAGCCATCTTCCACCTCATCTGGAGGTCAAAGATAGACTGTGTTGCAGGCACACCATGTACAAAGCTCTGGGTTATGGACGGGGAAGGATGTCCCCAACCCTCATCCTGATGGCCACTTTTGTGTGTGGCCGCATCAAGCTGTGTGTAGACCCTTGGCATGCAAACATCGAGTATCACTACGTGGTGAGGTTCTACCTGTCCCAAGTGTTGCAAAGGATGGCACTCGCCTCATTATTATGGAATGTTCTCAGTAGTTGGAACGTTCCATACCATCTGCCCCTTGTGGAAAAAATTTCAATGAAAAACCCTTTTGATCGCAAGTCCATCAGGCAAAGGTCAGCACATAACATCCTGAAGACCCTGCAGGGAAGAGGAAAGTTTGGATTCTGTCAGGAGATTCCCTGAGCAGACTGTCAAAGTCATTTGACAGATTGCCTCATTACCAGAGCTTTCCAACAAGCACCAAGATGTAGCTTGGCTGGTGTTGGGAAGGACACTACCTGTCAGATCCTTTTTGTATGCTCGTCTCTGCACACTGCAGCGTGCTGCCCTCGAAGTATCTGCGCTGGTGAAGAGACTGTCACACATCTCTTTCTGGAATGTGCCTTTTCAAAGAAGGTCTGGAGGGAGCTGCCGTGGTTTTTGTCAAGGTTCGTCCTGAGCAGCTCTATGACATAGTACTGTGTGTTGAACAGGCTGGTCCCAGGGTAAGCACTTTGACACACTCTGACTGTGCTTGGAATACCATTAACTCAGTGAAAGACGCGCTTTGGTCTGTCCAAAACGTCTTGGTCTTCCAGTACAAAGAGTTGACCTCGTCCATCTGTTGCAGGCTGGCACATTCCAGGGTTCAGGACTATGTGCTGAAGGACAAACTAAAGATTGGGGCAGCTACTGCCAAGGTGCAGAGGGGAAAGACCGCCACGTCGGGTGGTCGGTTCAGTTGTCAGACCCTCTCGGTGCCTCAAATAGACATAAATAGTTTCCTGAATAAGTAGAAAATGCTGTGTATTTACAAACTGTAGATAAGCTCTGAGAAATGTTAAAATTCCAATGTTTTCTTTGTTTTCTTTTCTCTGCAAAGAATGTATAGAACCTGATTTTGAACCATTGTACGTACTTATAGACAATTTTTGTGAATAAAGAAAAACCAAAAGAACTGCGGATGCTGTGAATCAGGAACGAAAACAAAGTTGCTGGAAAAGCTCAGCAGGTCTGGCAGCATCTGTGAAGGAGAAAACAGAGTTAACTTTTTTGGTCCGTCAGAAGGGTCCCCTCCTTCCTCTCCTACTCACTCATGGAATGTGGGCATTGCTGGCAGGGCCAGCATTTATTGACCCCCCCCCCGAGTAGCCATTGAGAAGGTGGCAGTGAGCTTCCTTCTTCACTCAAGGCAATCCAGGTGCTGTGTTCAACAATGCCATTAGAGAGGAAGTACTGGAATTTTGACCCACGACACTGAAGAATAAGTGATACATTTCCAGGTCTGAATGGTGAGTGGTTTGGAATGGAATGTGCAGGTCGTGGTGTTCCCATGTATCAGCTGCCCTTGCCTGCTGGATGGTTGTGGGTTTGCAAGGTGTTGTCTAGGGAGCCTTGATGCATCTTACAGATGGTACACATTGCTGCTACAGAACATCGGTGGTGGAGGGAGTGGATGCTTGTGGATATTTTGGTAATCAATGGGTTGCTTCATCATGGATGATGTCAAGCTTCATAAGCGAAAGCAAGTTGCGAAAAAGCTCAGCAGGTTTGGCAGCATCCGTGAAGAGAAATCAGAGTTACCAGTTCTGAGGAAGAGTCACCGGACCCAAAACACTAACTCTGATTTCTCTTCACAGCTGCTGTTTCTTTACAACCATCCAGCAGACAAGGGCAGCTGATACATGGGAACACCACGAACTGCACATTCCATTCCAAACCACTCACCATTCAGACCTGGAAATGTATCACTTATTGCCATGGGTCAAAATTCCAGTACTTCCTCTCTAATGGCATTGTTGAACACAGCACCTGGATTGCCTTGGGTGAAGAAGGAAGCTCACTGCCATCTTCTCAATGGCTACTCGGGGGTGGGGGGGGCAATAAATGCTGGCCCTGCCAGCAAAGCCCACATTCCATGAGTGAGTAAGAGAAAGTACCCTCCCCCCTGCTGACCCCCAAACCCAAAAGCCAGCTGCCTGAACGCAAGGAACTTGACACCATCCATGTCATAGCCCATTTGATTGGCACCCTCAGCCGCCATCCTAAACGTTTGCTGCCTCCATCATCAGCACACAATAATAGCAGAGTGCTTTATCTTCAAGATCTAACTTGCTAAGGCTCCTGTGACAGCATCTTCAAAATCTATTTCCATCATCACGTAGAGGATCAACAGATGCAAAGTAATATCACCACCTGTACGTTACACAGTTGGAAATATTTTGCTCTTCCTTCACTGTCACTGGATTAAAGTTCTGGAATTCCCTTCCTAACAACACTATGATTCTAGTTTCACCACATGGACTGGAGTGCTTCTGGAACATGACGCATCACCTTCTCAAGGGGATAATAAATCCAAGTGTTGCCAGAGACAACCACAAACAAATAAAATAAAATGTTTTTGACCCTTTGACCTGGTGGAAGCCAACTTTACAGCGCCCTGTCACTCGGAGAGACATAAGTAAGTTTCCATTGAGAAGCAGTAGGCTGAATGGATTAGTATGAAAGCCTGTCACTCTGATTTCTGAAGAAGGATCTAGGCCCGAAACGTCAGCTTTCCTGTTCCTCTGATGCTGCTTGGCCAGCTGTGTTCATCCAGCTCTACACCTTGTTAACTATGATTGGAGTCGGGTTTCCATGCAGGTGTTCCTGTAGAATCAGATTGCTAGAGTTGTCAGGTTATCAGTAAAAAAAATCATTTAATCAGAAGCCTCAAGGAAAAAGAGGGTAAGATTCTGAAATGATAGAGGACATCTTTGAGAAACAATTTAAATTTGATTGTAATAGAAGGTTTCAGTGTCTCACAGACAGATGGAATAAAAAGACCCCCTGTCATTTCTGGAGGTGAGAGCTAATGTAGTTTTGTAAAACTGTATACAGTCACAAAATAATCAGTGATACCTTTGAAACAGTTCAACATTTGCTGAACAATTCACAACTGATTTAAAGTAATTGTTTTATCCGTTCTGGGACAGTGCTGGTAGTTTTGCTGAGCTCACCTTCTCTGCACACTCTGTACAGACTCCCAGTAATGCCTGTAGCTTCAACAACAGCTCGTGTTTGCTTAACAGCTTTAAAATAGTCAGACATCGAAACAAAATTATGTGGTTCTGTGTCCAATTTTGTTTGATGAAGAGATTTTAATACCAGTAATAAAAGAGTAAGGTTTTAAAGCTTTTTTTTTAGGGGGAAAGAGAGGTAGAGAGATGGGGAGATTTAGTGAGTGAATTCCAGATCCTAAGGACTACCAAATAAACACAGAGATGCCAGTGGATGAGCAATATAAAATCAGAGTGAACAGACACCAGAATTGGAACTGGATGAGTGCATATGTCTTGATTGTTGTCAGGGATGGAATTAAGAAGTGTTAACAATAGAGTGTCAGGTCTTGGAGCAATTTGAAGATAAATACCCAATAATAGCTGCACAATAAGTAAGTAAAGCAAAAGTAAGTATATGTTAAATATTTAACTAATATTTATTTAAAAGAAACTTGTGTTACAAAATGTCTGGTTTTTTTATAAAATGGGGTAAGAGACTTCAGAAGCAGAAAGATTGAGACTTTTGTTTTAAAAGCCAGCAGCTTACACACAGAAAAGTAAATGCAGAAAATGCAAACACAAACTGAATAGGAGTTGTTGCATAATGAATAAGCTTTTTCCTATTGACAGCACCATTCAACATGATCATCACTGATCATCCAACTCAATACGCTGTTACCACTTTTGCCCCATACCCTTCGATCACTTTATCTCTGAGAACTATAATCTTTCTCCTCCTTGAAAATATTCAATTTGTGCAACTTATCCTACTGTTTCCTTTGGCTGCAGTCTTTTACTACCTAATATGAAAAATAATTGCTAAGCCAAAGAGAGTGGTGGAGTTGGATTAATACTGTTGTTGTCACTAAAATGGGCTATTTATTGTAGTTCTAATTATATTTAAGTCTCTTTTTAGCTTTATTGGACACAATATCTCTTTTAAGCCAATCCCCTTGACATCCTGTCTTTGAATAATATAGTTAAACATTGACAGAAACAGAACAAAGGGAACAAAAAGGAAAGCACATCTCTTAAATTGGATGACACTCCCTCTCTGCCAGCAGATGAAATATTTAAAGGTTTTTAACTGTGGAATCAATCTCAACAGTCCAGAATAATCGATCCATAGTAGAAAGACATAAATGTGTAAATTGGCTATTTTGGGATTACGGTTGCTACAACTATCAACAAAACCTGAATCTGAATGATACTGCGCATTTCTTGATTTAAGAGCAAATTGCATAGCACTATACTTACATTTTATCTCTTCCAGATCTGTGCTTGTAGGATAATTCTGTCCTCTCCATGAGATATTTTACAATCTAGCAGTGGTCTGATGATCTTGTTCTTTAGTAGTCTCAGGTCAGAGTACTGTTATGATGCCTGTAAGCTTTAATTGCAAGCTGGGGAATGCAGGTGAGCTGGAGCTATGGTAAGGGCCCAACTCAGAACAGGAGAAACAACTGAATGATCCACAAGTGTGGAGTCTACTGTTTTCCACATCCCTCAGCCTTTGCAAGTATATCAAGGTTTTCTTACTTTTACGACACTTCCTGTTGATCCTTCTCATGTTTTGATGGGCATTAATCACCGGCACGTTAATGAGGGCTAGTTGGTTTTCCCTCCCACTGCTACTCCTGGATAGCCCAACTCCTCCATTTTCTACCGGTTGGTTAAAATTCCCACCTACGATGCTGTGCTCCATTTAGAGCAAGAAAGAAATTTGACAGGAAAATCAATTGAAATGTTGGGCTTGGCTGCATCTTTACTTTGGCAGCGTTATATACATTTATTTTTCATTTACTTCCAATGTTGACCCATTAGCAAACTTGCCTGCATATTCAATAACTTGTATCCATATTACTCTGGCTGTACTTGTAATTGCAGAATACACATCTCTATAAATAGAGCCACCCTGAGAATAAAAAAAAATCTTGCAAGTGAACATAAGGATCATTGTAGAGATCAATTTCAGATCTGAAAGTTGGAGCAATTTGCATATTTCCCCACTTTTATTGGTATTTCTTCTTTGTTTTACGATAGTGACTTATTGCTGCATGGGGCTACTTCCAAAACTGGTCAAAGATCAGGATGAAGTTACTCCCCACCCCCGATATGTTTTGTTGGAAAAAATATATACGTTTAAGGATAATGAGAAACTGCTTAAGAATTGCTAGGTCAGGAAATCCCATTTTAACCTAGTCCCAAAGCTGTATTATTTATGAACTGGAGGATCATTGAGTTGAGTGAAAGTTAACACTTAATTCTCAGTTATTTAATGTAAGCAAGTTTTTTGTTTGTTTCATAAATTATACAGACAGCTTAAAAATTCAAGATGTCTGAACATAGAGAGTTTAACAAAATTGTTTGAACAATTTAATTAGTTCGTTTCTGCTGCTTTTCAGATTGAGATCAATAAATTTCAGAGAAAACAAAATGAACAATCCAATTTTTTCAGCTTACTGCTTACTTTTGTGCTTTGATGCTAGCAGTAGCATCTATTTTTTTAAATTGATTTGCATTCTTTTTTTATCCGATAAATGCACAAAGAATGACACTTGAAAGTGTGATAATTTATGATTTTATATGTTTGAAAGGCATGACTTCATAAATGTATAACAGACTCAAGGTTATACAGTTAGATAGGATTGCATTCCACACTCAATAAGAATCATTTTTGGATTAAAAGTTTATCATCACAAAAGCACTGATATATTC
Source organism: Rhincodon typus (assembly GCF_021869965.1). NCBI lineage: Eukaryota > Metazoa > Chordata > Chondrichthyes > Orectolobiformes > Rhincodontidae > Rhincodon > Rhincodon typus. The sequence continues at coordinate 9,058,158 of NC_063351.1, forward strand.
ATAGAAAATTGCTGTGGAAAAAATGCAGTGAAGGGGCTGTTGCATGGTCCTGTGTGTACTCCCTTGTTTACAGCAGGTGTAGTCAGACGTACGAAGGACAAGCAATTATTTACGGTTTTTATCTCCTGGAATGATAAATTATTTGTTGCTTCCCCAGGTAAATCTGGCCTGAAAATCACTGCATATCTTCTGCTGATGTTGTTGTTCCCACTGGTGTCTCCTTTTTATGCAGGAGTGAAAGGGTGTAGTGTACTATTATATGAACTGTTAAGACTGGGTTAATTAAATTTCAAAACCGAGATTGATAGGTATTTTTTGTTAAGCAATGGTGTTACGGATGATGGAACCAAGTAGGTTGATGATGATAAGTTTTGGATCAACCAGAATTGAATCAAAAGACATGCTAGATTTGAGGGTTTGGATGTCCCATTCCTTGGCCCTGTGTTCCTAAGGGACAATCATATCACTGTTTTACCATGAGAATTTCTCTAGAACAATCTTTGGGCGTTTTATTAACAACTTTATATCTATCTCAACTCTGCTATACAGAGAGATGCTATGTTTAATGGACTGATGAAGGAATATTGCATTCTTGCAGGTGCTACTGTTCAGGTGTGTCCTTAAACCGAGCCCCTTGTTAGCTCCTTGTGGTGAATGTAAAAGATACTTTGGAATTATTTGAGGAAGAGCAGCAGATTCCTCAAGTTTTCCACCTACTGAGAGGGCATTATCCCCAACAGTAAAGCACTCCCTCAGTGCTGCACCGCAGTATATTTTGAAATGGCATTTGCACTTGGATGTGCTAATTCACAGGGGAGCCTGGAACCACTGAGTCATGATTGACATCTCAATGGTCTGTCTTGGCCTTGAGAAACAGTGAAAAAGGGAACAAAATTACTACTTGTCACTATAACAAGCGAAACCCAGGTATCAGCATTGTGGGTGAGATAACAGATACATACAGCAAGCAATTACATTGCTTGTGAAGCTTTTCAAGGGGCGAATGCACATGAGGTGGAAGACCTGCTTTAGGTCAAGAGGTTTTATCAATGTGTAACTGCTCTTGTTGTCTTAGTGTACTTGAAAGTTGTTAGATTCAATTCTGTAACAAAAATTACTGCAAGTGCTTTACTTCAGAAATAGGAACAGAAAACAATGTAAGCACTCAGCAGGTCAAGTGGAAATTGTAGACAGGGTAGAGTTAATGTTTCAGATCATAGGCATTTCAGCCAAACTAGAAAACATCAAGAATTTAGCAATTTGTAAGCAATTACTGAATAAGACAAAGAAGTGTGTGTGCGTGTGTGTGTGTGTGTGTGTCTGGAGTGAGGATGTGGAGAGAAGGAATAACAAATGGAAGGTGCATGCTCGTTATAAGGTGGAAAATTTAACCCTGTATCGTCCTGTGAGTTAGTTCATGTCACGCTTATGGACATGGTCACCTTAATACAATTTACTGTGTTTGGCTTATTCTGGGCTCCCTGGAGATATCTTTTCTCTGCTTCATTTCATCCAGTGGTACTTTGTTCATCAAATAGAAACATAGAAAATAGGAGCTGGAGTAGGCCAGTTAGCCTTTCGAGGCTTCTCCATCATTCAGTATGATCTTGACTGATCATCCAACTCAGTATCCTGTACCCACTTTCTCCCCATACTCTTTGATCCCCTTAGCCTTAAGAACTGCATCTAACTTCTTCTTGAAATCATTCAGTGTTTTGGCCTCAACCTCTTTCTGTGGTAGCAAATTCAACAGGCTCACCACTCTCTAGGTGAAGAAGTTTCTCGTCTCAGCCCTAAAGGCCTACCCTGTATCCTTAGGCTGTGACCCCAGGCTCTGGAATTAGAAGGTTTGTGGTCCTCTTACAAGCATGTCATGTGTCATTTCTACTCCAAACTTTGTTTGCTACAACAGATATGATTGGAAGTGTTCCTTTAAACTACAGCAGGCCTTCAAACCTTGCAACAGCATGTTACTGCATGCCCCACAACAGCTAGTCGGCCTCCCCATCTGTCATTTCTAATGCCCAGAGTCTGATTGAAATGTGATAATAGAGTTGACCCTGGAAATGATGCCTGAGTCAGCCACCATGACATTGAGTGGACATAAATAGTGCATGGCCCCATTTCTGCTTAGGCTCATGCTGACCAAAGCTGCATGACATCTTTAGTTTGATGCTTTATTGCTTTCTAAAGATGGGAGGGATCTTGTGGAAATGTACAATACTTCCAGAAGGTAAATTAATGGAAAGACTGTTCATTAGGCTGGGAAAGTTGCCAAAAGATTTCCTTGATATGAAGGCTCAAGCAGTTGCTATTAGTGGACTAGAGTGAATTTGACCTGGAAGAGTAACCAGGAATGGCATGGGTGGAAAATACTCCTTGGACTAAGTAAGTTTGAAAATAATCAAGCATGCAATATTCTTGAGTACTACTTCCAGATTTACATTTCTGAATAATTTGATTGTGATGTTGCAATCTCGGAAAGCTATGGAATTAATCAGTACAGTCTGAAAAAATCTCACAGGAAATAATAAATTGTTGATCAATAAATAAGCCAACTTGGAAGGTAATATAATATGTACCGACATAATGCAGATGTGTTTTATTGGATCTTTAACTGTGCCATTTCTAGTTGTGAACAGTTTTGGCATATCGACTGTGAATGTTTCAAAGCATCCTTAGGCAACAAAAAGTTAATATTAATGCAGGTGTTATTATTGTATTTATAAAGATTCAGGTTTTAAAACATTTTATTTTTCTTTTTGAATATCTCACGGTTCCTGTTAGCAGATGTTGCCTGTAAGATCTGATGTCAGTATGTTGTTCCTAAATATTTTTAATCAACCTGTTACAATACAGGTCAAGGGCAGGCAAGTTTTGAACCAAAGATAGGGACACTACCACTGCATCACCAAAGTAGTTTCTATTCTTTCCTTGGAGGCAATCTGTGAGTGGAACGGAGCTAGTAATTGCCCAAATTGGACAATTGGCTTTGCAGTAATCTCAGTTATTTTGGTCAACAGAATGTCACCATACAGCTTGGAATTCCCCACACGACAATGAATGTCAACATATTGTTTTGAATTGAAATCAGACAGAAAGGCATGTGTTTATTGCAAATGTAGTGAAATATTTATTTTCTGATCTCCAGCACTACCTTCTCAATAGTTTTGTCTGTAAATAATCTACAACAATTCTTGCAGCTTGCAGTGGTAAGCTGTGGAAACTCAGGATTCCAAAGAAGAGTTATATTAGACTTGAAAGATTAGCTAGCTCTGTTTCACTTTGCATAGATACTGCCACACTGCTGAGTTCCTCCAACATTTTGTATTGTTAGAGACAACACAGCAGGCCAGACAGCATCAGAGGAGCAGGAAAATTGACATTTTCGATTGGGACCCTTCTTCAAAAATAGTGAGGGGGAGGGGAGCTGGGAAACATATAGAGAAAGCAGAGTCAAAGAGGCGGGAGGGAGGATGGGTGGGGTTGGGAAAAGGTAGCTGGGGTGGTTATAGGTTGGATGCATGTAGGGAGTAGTGGGGATTCGTCAGCAGGAAGGGTAGGGCGGATAGGTGGGGAAAAGATGGACAGGTTGTGTCAGGTTATGGAGGCGGTATGAGAGGGATGTTTGGATGTGGGATGAGGCCGGTGGTGGGGAGATTTTAAAACTGGTGAAATCTATGTTAAGACCATCAGGCTGTAGGCTTCCAAGGCGGAATATGAGGTGTTGCTCCTCTAGTTTGTGGGTGGTGTCATTGTGGCACTGGAGGAGGCCCAGGATGGACATGTCACCCAGGAGGAGGAGGGATAGTTAAAATGGTTAGCAACCGGAAGTTGATGTCGTTTGTTGCGTACAGACCGCAGATGCTCCACGAAACGGTCCCCGAGTCTGCACTTGGTCTCACCAACATAGAGGAGACCACATTGGGAGTAACGGATGCAATAGACCAGGTTGGAGGATGTCCAGGTGAACTCCTGACGGATATGAAAGGTTTGGTTTGGGCTTTGGACGGAGGTGAGGGGGGAGGTGTAGCACTTCCTGCAGTTGCCGCGAAAGGTTCTATGCATGGTGGGTTAGTGGGGAATGTGGAGCAGATGAGGGAGTCACTGAGTGAGCAGTCCCTATGAAAGGCAGATAGGGCTGGGGAGGGAAATATCTCTTTGGTTGTAGGGTCGGATTGTAGGTGGCGGTAGTGGCGGAGAATGTTACACTGGATGCAGAGATTGGTTGGGTGATACGAGAGGACCGCGGGATTCTGTCTTTCCTTTTGTTGGGTGGAGGGGGTTTGAGGGCAGAAGTGTGGAAAATGCCAGAGATGCGGTTGAGGGCAGTTTTGATCACCGGAGGGGGAAAGTTGCAGTCCTTGATATAGGAGGACATCTGGGACGTCTGGGAGCGGAACGCTCCATCTTGGGAGCAGACGTGGTGGAGGCGGAGGATTTGGGAGTATGGGATCGCACTCTTGCAGGAGGGTGGGTGAGAGGAGGTGTAGGCTAGGTAGCTATGGGAGTCAGTGGGCTTGAAATAGATGTCAGTGTTGAGGCGGTTACCAGAGATGGAGACAGAGAGGTCCAGGAAGGGGACGGAGGTATCGGAAATGGTCCAGGTGAATTTGAAGTTGCGATGAAAGTTGTTAGTAAAGTTGATGAACTGTTCAAGCTCCTCATGGGAGCATGAGGCAGCGCCGATACAGTCTTCGATGTAGCGGAGGAAGAGGTGGGGGATGGTGCCAGTGTAACAGCGGAAAAGGGACTGTTCCACATATCCTACAAAGAGGCAGGCATAGCTCAGATGCACATCTGTGCCCATGGGAACCCTCTTGGTCTGTAGGAAGTAGAAGGAGTTCAAGAAGAAGTTGTTCAGGGTAAGGACAAGTTCTGTTAGGCAGATGAGAGTGTCGGTGGGAGGGGGACTGGTTGGGCCTATGGGGGAGAAAGAAATGGAGGGTTTTTAGGCCATCTGCGTGGGGGATACGAGTGTACAGGGATTGGATGTCCATGGTGAAGATGAGGTGTTGGGGACCAGGGAATTGGGAGTCTTGGAAGAGGTGGAGGGCGTGGGTGGTGACCCGAATGTAGGTAGGGACTCCCAGGACCAGGGCGGACAAAACAGAGTCATTGTTACTTCAGATCTCTAGCATTGACAGTATTTTGCTTTAGCCATAGCTTTCTTTCTATGCTGTTTATTATATTTCTCTGAAACATGACTCGTTAGTGATTTGTGTCTCAGAAGATGGCACTTTTCTTTCTGACTTGTCTGTAGCACAGTGGTGCTCGGTGACTCACTATAACGATAGCCCAGCTCCGCAGCATACTCTAGAGGTATATGCAAGGTATAGTGCTTCTTCCTCAAAGGTATGTCCTTTGTCTTGCATTTCATTATCAGCCATCTCCAGCTGGCCTGGTCACAGGATTTGTTCTCTGAAAGCATAGGTTCACATGGAGAGGGTTGGTGTGAGGAAAAGGTGGGTTTGGTGGAAAGTAGAAGGACCAACACAGTCCAAACATCTGCATCTTATTTTTAATATGAGACTGCAGGATGAGGATGAAATAGCTTTTGAAAAGATGTGTAACATAACATCATAACATGGGTGGCTTTGGTGATACTGGTTGAAATGGCCTAATTGTGGGTATAAATCATGAAGCTGGAGTAGCGTTTCCTACATTGAAGACATGCAAGTGGGCCTGCCCCCGCCAGTTCTTTGCTGCTGCTTTCTGTTATCTGCTACGTTGTTCTGAAAGAAACAGTAATGAGTGTGACTGAATGCATTGCAATGTATTTGGGTGATATATCTGCCGAAGGTGAATAGTTGGAATAATCTGGCACCTGTGAGGTGTCTGTATGAGACTTACAACAGTGGTAAGCGAGAGGGTGAATTTCAGGTGAGTTCTGATTGCTAGTGATTGAGTGATAGGAGTGTTATACATTAAGCTGGGGATAATGTTGGTGCTGCAGTTGATAACATGATGCATTCGCTGACCATGACCACTTGTGTGAAGTCCGTGAACTTTTTCGTATGCTTAATCAGTCTTGGACCCCTGCCATTGACCTTTGTGGCTATTTGTTCCCATTTCCTTCCAGTTCTGGAGAACTGTCAAATCCCTGCAGAAAGAAGACTTACCTGTCCCTTTTCTAACCCTGCAGAAGCCCTCAGTATTTGTCCAAGAATGTGGGAATCCTGCCTGCCTGGCCTGCTGCTCCATTGCTATTTCTTCCAGAATTTCTTTCACAGTCACTGCCGCAGTCAGAATGTACCTCCCCTTTTTTAGGCGTAGGTGCTCGGTTCGTGACAAATGACAACATCTCCCAGTCGCGAACCACTTCAACTCCCCCTCCCACTCCTTAGACGACATGTCCATCCTAGGCCTCCTTCATTGCCACAACGATGCCACCCGAAGGCTGCAGGAACAGCACCTCATATTCCGCCTGGGAACCCTGCAGTCCAACGGTCTCAATGTGGATTTTACAAGCTTCAAAAACTCCCCACCCCCGACCTCATTCCAAGACCAGCCCAGCTCGTCCCCACCTGCTTGACCTGTCCGTCTTCCCTCCCACCTACCCACCCCTCCCTCCTCACTGACCAACCCCCATCCCAACTCCCTACCTGCACTCACCTTTACTGGCTCCATCCCTGCCTCCTTGACCTGTTCATCTTCTCTCCACCTATCTGCTCCTCTATCCACCTTCTATCATCTCCCCCTCCTCTCTCTATTTATTTCAGAGCCCCCTTCCCCTCCCCCATTTCTGAAGAAGGGTCCAGACCTGAAACGTCAGCTTTCTTGCTCCTCTGATGCTGCCTGGCCTGCTGTGTTCATCCAGCTCTACCCCTTGTTATCTAACAAATCCTAGCTTTGCACATATTTAGGTCACTTCTAACAGTGTAACCAGCATATTTATTGCTGGTCTATGTGTCACAACTATGGAATAAGTAGGTGGCATTTGACTTACAAACTGCTTCCATCACATTCATTGGGCATGGGATAAATCAACCAGCATGACACTCTGCTCTATTCATTAGTGAGCCTTATACAATTTTAGTCTTAGACATTTGAAAACTCTGTGAAATAAAGCATGGAATGTGCTGATTTGTTGCAGGAGGCAGTTGAAAAGTAAAATTGATGATTCTACAAATGATTGTTAGTTGTGAGGTGAGACTTGTGGAGTTGAAGCAATTGTTGCTGAAGGAGGACTGATAATGCAGTTTTTCTTTAAAGCTTCTTGTATTTGTAATTGTATGAAGCCATTTAGTTTGGAATTTTAACACAAGAAGAGGATATGAATTTGAGTGCCTGTAATTAGGCTTCTACTGATTTTAGAATTTTGGTGGAACCCATAAAAGAGAATGGGAAATCAGGAATACTGTGTGATTATTCGAAGTGCAGAGTACATTCACTGTAACTGAGACCAAAAGACTTTTATCGTCTTCTTTCACATCAACAACTTGCATTTATATAGAACCTTTTGAAGTAGTAAAATCACAAGATAATTCACAAGAGCATCATCAAACATGTGACAAAGCCGCATTGAGGGAGAAAGGAGGACTGATAGCAAAAAGCGACATCAATTAAGTAGGTTTTAATAAGCGTCAAAAATCAGGGAAGTGGGGAGTTTAGGGAAGGAATTTCAATGCTTTGGACCCAGGCAGCAGAAAGCGGTGACGTAGTGATTTATTTTGCTAGAACAGGAGAAATGATGAAATCTCAAAAGATCTTTGACCCAGATGACATTACAAAAGTAAGCAAGGGTGAGGAAATTGAAGACAAGAATGAAAATTTAAAACTGAGGCGCTTGCAAGTCTGGGCTTAAATGCTGGTTGATGGGCACAGGGTTGATGTGTAACGAAGATGTGGTGTGAGAAAACATACAGCAACATTTTGGATGGGCATAAATATATACAGAGGCCAGTTAAGAGAACCTTAGAACAATTGAGTTCAGAAGTAACAAGGGCGCAGATGGAAGGCTTTGTGATCAGCAAGAGAGCTTAAGCAGGATGGAGATGAGCAATGTTTCACAGATGGAAGTGGGTATTCTTGATGATCAAGCGGACAAGTGATCGTAAACTTGTTTCAGAATTGAGTACGACATTAAATTGGCTTGTGGAATAGCAGCTTGTAAACCAAGAAACTTTGATTTCCTTAGCTCACAGAGTAGTGGCTATGGGAAATGAATCACAGAAAAAAAGCAATTATCGCCTTGTGATTAACTTCTGTTTAAGAATAGGCTGTTAGGAATGTAATTGAAGTTTATAGAAACAAATAAGAGTTGAACTGAGATAATTAACCACTGCATCGGACACAAGTCATTTTTGGTCTCACAGTTGTAAAACCAGTGAGAGGTGACTGGGGCAAAAGTAGTGACTGCCAGAGGCATTCCAATTTCTGGGTTAATTTACAAGATTCAGGGGAGCTGCCAGTGCTTGTACGATTCTCATATGATTAACTCACTGATTAGGAAATTGAAAATTAGACACTTGCAGTTCCTTAAGGGCCTGTTGCAGCTTAAAGATATATATTTTTTAAATGGCAATAGTAGGGAAGGAACACTTATGATGCTACAGGAATATGTCTGCAGAGAAAGAAGTATTCCAGCAAATGCCCAATATTTTTCAAATACACTGGGGTAAATGCTGATGAAACCTGTGAGATGGAGGAGGCCTTCTTTCATTCAGGTAATCAAGGGGTGCAAAGGCGATCTGGGATGGAACACGAACGTAAGCAACCTTATACTCCCAGACCTGGCTGCAGTGCAGAAAGAAATGCTGTTGTAATCAAGCAAGTGCCATCTGTGGAAAATAACAAATGACTTGTCCAACCGAGAGAATGATAGCTATTCTGCAGATTTTCTTGAATATTGCAACAGCATTTTGAATGGGAAGGTAAGAGAAATGTTGTGTTATTTTCTGTTATTGAGTAAATTGAACAGCCTGTGTTTGGGGATATTACACATGGCCTATGGGAGTAGTGTTTGATGCTTTGATGTATTTAAAGTAGAAATAAACCACAAAAAAAAATAGATTGGATTCTGGACTTAGAGAAAGAGGGTATATAATGTTAGAAAATTACAATTTAAGTTGTAGTTTAGGTTGCCCAGAATTTGGGATATCCCATCTTAGAAGGATAGTCATGGACAAGAAAGGAAGAACCATAGAAAGATTAAAGCATTGATTTAATAGCATGATCTGAGGACTCTGAGATTACTTAGTTCTCAATAGATAGTTCTGAGGGAGGAAACAAAAAGCTTCTGTCATTGGAATAGATATATTTAAGCAAGGAATATAATAAAGGGTATCTAAATTCAAATAGATTTGTAGTGGGGTTTACTGATTGGCAAATTAAATGTTGAGAAGTAGCTTATAGGTTTTCATAGTCATTAGAGCATTGAATATTTTGCTACATTTCTATTAAGGCAGATATTGTTGTATGGTTTAAAATTGAACTGAATAGGTATTGTAAAGGGAGAATAAAATATCCATGTGAGACAGAGGAGTGGAAATAGAGTACATGGCATCAATTGAAGAATTAACACTGTAGGTATAATGCACTGTATAGACCTCTGGTGTGCTGTAACCTGTGATTTTGTCTTCATATATTCTATTATTAAAGTCACAGTAAAACTGAAGAACTGTGGTCTACCAAACTTTGCCAGCTCTTGTTATAAAAGCTGCCTTTTGTGTCACAAGGGTTATGTTTTTCAATTCCATATAATCTTTCACAAAACATTTTTTATTGGTTCCTGCAGTCTGGAAATTAATAAAACTGATGCATATACTGAAACATCGGATTTGGGACAATTCACAGTAAGGAAGTGCCTTGCAGCTCCAAATGGCCTTGATGGTTGTGCTTTACCTGTTCAAACATTTGTTTCATATTTGCATCATTGTAATGGGCAAAAATATAACATACAAAGAACTCCTGACCTGACTATCCTTGAGATAAACTAGCTAAGGCAATTCACTTATAATAAATGCATCTTTTTAAAAAGAGTAGCACATCATAGCTATTGATGTTTTATTTGTTAGTATTTGCATTTCCATAATCCTTAAAATGAGGACCATTTTCCACAGAATGCTTTGAACTTTTTCATGTGTCATGCAATCAATGACATATCTTTTATTGTTGCAGCTGTCAGTATCTCTGACAGGTAATTAAATATCAGGTAAACTATTGGACTCTGAATTCATACATCACATAATTCTTCATTATCTTACCCATACAGATATTCAACCTGAAAGAATATGAAAGTTCTTTTATATATATGATGCTGAAGACCCTGTAGCTGTATAATGAAATGAGTGAACATTTAGGCAAACAAAAAAGTATTTCTGAAATAGCTTGTGGTTAAAGTTTCCAATTTTAGGGATTTTGTTGGGGTAGAGGATTGCAATCGTGTTGGTCTTTCCAAACATAATTAATTGGTTGATCTCAGAATCACTTTTAATATTTAAATTAAAGATTTCAGTAACACTTGAGGAGAATTTCAACAATATTTGAAGGAATGTGATTCTTTACTGGTTATTCATTCACCTAGGTAAAATTACTAATATTCAGGAATCATAAATTTGATCACTTCACAAATTATTTTCCAAAGTCATGAAAATTATTATATCAGAAGTTAAATGGATTAATATATTTGATTAGAGATTTGATCTCAATATAACATGTTTTGTTTTTATCAGGCAGTGGTAAAGATTTATCATTTTTTGAAAGTTATATTCTCAAGATATATTTCAGAATAAAACAAGTTTCAATAATCGTAATAGAAATTCTGCAACAAGTTTGGACCAAGTTAAAAATACAAAATTTAAGCCATATACCAGTAATTTGTAGAATATTCAACAACTAAAATAAAATTAAAAGTGACATATTCCCGATGACTGTAGATTAACTGGAAAAATAGCCATAGTTCTATCATCAGAACAACAGAGAAATTAAACACAGTCAATTTTCCTCATTTTCTTTTTTTTAAAAGAAGAGAGTCTCAGTCAAAATCACTAACTCCTGTACAAAATCGAGTTACAAAGATATTCTCATTGTTAGTTTTAATATTCCTTTGTTCTTTTTGTTAAAATGTAAAACCCAATTGCTTGGGACTGCTGATACCATCGCTGGCTCAGAATTACGGAACCAACGACATAAGGGAATTGAATTAACAAAACTATAGATACAATCACTTGTTTTATAGTGCTTCAGTTGTGTGTATTAATTAGGCAGCTTCGTGCTGTCAGACTAAGTAACTGTTCCAAATCAGTAAGCCCCACAATGTCATTAGTATCAGCACTCACTTTTAAATAAGCATGGTAAAAAACAAAAATCAATGAAGACTGAAATGAATAAAAGGATATCATATTTGCTTTCATTAACTCTCCTTATGACATTTTCTGTTCTTTCCTGTTTTAAGCAATTAAGTGTATATTTGTCAAATACGCATCCCCAGACAAAACTTCATCCATCAGGAACACACACATAGAAATCACATATGTGCAGGCACAATTTACAAAGCATTGATTTTCTCAAATTACACTCAAGTGTCTGGTGAGAGTTAATTGTGGAAAATTAGAACCCATGTCGACCACTTCTACCACCAGTGTGCAGCAAATGCAGTATGTGACATCTTTAAGATGCACTGCTGGAACTCAGCCAAGATATTTTGATTCTGTATCCATTGCTGCATAGTACACACCACTGAAAAGATCAGGAGCGATAATTACATGATGACAAACTCACGGGCAAGCTTCCCTTCACCAACACACCAGGTTGATTTTGGATGTATATTACTATTCCTTTAATGGGGGGAGGTGGGGGCTGTGGGGATGTCATTGTCTAGGTTAGCATCTGTTGTCTACCCTTGGTTGCACTTACAAAGTAACCGTGAGCTGTCGTCCTGACCTGCTGCAGTCCATGTGGTGTAGGTACACTCGCAGTACTGTTCGGGAAGGACTCTTAGGTAAAGTTTATGGGTTTGGAAGTGTTAAGTATAGAAACCTTGAGTTGCTGAAACATATCTTGTCACTAATACATACTGCCACTGGGCATCAATGTTGAAGGAGATGGATGGAGTGCCAGTCAAGCCAAGCTGCTTTGTGTCAAGCTTCTTGAATGTTGTTGGATCTGCAATCATCCAGGTAAGTGGAAAGTATTCTGTCACACACCTGACTTGTATCTTGTAGCTGGTAGATGAGCTTTGTGGAGTCCGGAGAGGAGTTAATGCAGAATACCCAGCTGCTGACCTGCTTTTGTAAATACAGTATTTATATGGCTGGGTGCTGTTCAGTTTCTGGTCAACAGTAAACCCCATGATGTTTATGATGAAGTATTTAACAATGGGAATGGCATTGAATGTTAAGGGATGATAGTTAAATTCTTTTCCGTCTGGGATAGTGATACCCTGACACTTGTAAGGCATAAATGTTATTTGCCACTCCTTAGCCTAAGCCTGAAACTTATCCTGTTCATGCTCCATTTGGACTTGGATATTTCAGTATCTTTGGAGTCACGAATGGTGCTGAACATTGTGCAATCATCAGCAAACAACCCACTACTGATGTTATGATAGAGGGAAAGTCATTGAAGCACCTGAAGGTGTTTGAGACTAGGATGCTACTCTGAGGAGCTCCTGAGGAGTGATGTGTCCCAGCTGAGATGGTTATAATGCAATAACCATGACCATATTCCCTTGTGCTAAGTATGTGTCCAAGCATTTGAACAAGTTGCCTTCATGTTAAGCGTAATCACTCTCACCTTTCCTCTGAAGTTCAGATCTTTTGTTATGCTTGGATTAAGGCTGTAATGAGCTCATGTGTTGAGTGCAGGGCTGGATGAACACAGCAGGCCAAGCAGCATCATAGGAGCA
>NC_063351.1:9076007-9128961 GCF_021869965.1 Rhincodon typus
TTCTGAAGAAGGGTCTAGGCCCGAAACATCAGCCTTCCTGCTCCTATGATGCTGCTTGGCCTGCTGTGTTCATCCAGCTCTACACCTTGTTATCTCAGATTCTCCAGCATCTGCAGTTCCTGCTATCTCTGAACTTATTTATGACAGATTTTACTTAAAGGAAAACAGGTATGACCAGTAGCTTTTAAATTTGTTTGCTATTAATTTTTACGCAGTCAATCTTGAGTAGATTTGTCCTTTGGTTGTTCCATATGCTTAGAAAAGCAGGTACTACTTCATGGCCAATGAATTACAGTTAGTTATTAGGACAATAGAGCAGTTCATTGCTACACAATAAGGTATTTCAAAACACATTGATATGAATAACAGATTTGTGTCTTGATGGCTTTGGTTGAGGGATGAGCAAAGGAGATGAAGGATATTTGGAGAACTCCTTGATTGTTTTCGAAGAATTCAGGGATGGTTTATGCTGAATGGATCTTAACAGGCTGGACTTCCTTCGACGCTTTCCCAAAAGATGGCAATGACAACAATACAGCAGACCTAGGTATATGTCAAAAATACTGACCATAATGATTTGTCATCTGTATTTTATAAACATTCAAAAATGAACTCAAATGTTAACTCACATAATTCTTGCATAAATCAGCATAATTAAAACCCAAGATTCAACAATATGGTTAGAGATTGAATTAATTCAAAGAACGGGGGGATGGGTCTGGGTTGGATGCTCTGAGGTTCGGCGTGGACTTGTTGGGCCGAAGGGCCTGTTTCCACACTGTAGGGATTCTATGATTCTATGAACAGATGGCATGAAATTTTATGGAAACTAAAATTACAAATGCCAACCATAGATACTTCTTCTAAATTATGCATTGATTTTTAAAAGATGTTTTTTTTTAAACAAACTAAGCACTAAAATTTGTTCAAGGTGAAACATTAAGATGCTGGAAAGCCTCAAGACATGTACTGATCTAGCAGAACAAACTGTGGGAGTCAGTGGCTCGACCTTGACTCACTCTTATGTTGTCAACTGTAGTCAGTTCATTATACTTTTACATTTTTTTGGATTCTTTATTCATCTTATTGCAACAAAGCTGCTTTTTTGTGCGTGAAATGTTCCACTGAGTGATTTCTATCTCATTAATGCGGTAATCGGAGTCAGCAACAGTTGGCTTGAGTTAATTACCATCATTTCACAATTACAGTTCAATGGGATTATTTACCTTAGAGCTGTTAATATTTGAGAATGTGTTAAATCTTGAAAAACAGTAAAGATTGGTTAGATCAGTTTTTATTGGTTAAGTGCCAAGTTATTTCTAGTAATTTTGGTAGGAGGAGTGTGATTTTTCAACCTTGTCATTTGTTTCTCACTTGTTAAATGGGTGACTGATAGATGAAAATCTGAGCGTCTTTTATAAGTACAATACAACCTGATGTGGATTGTACCTTCTCTTCAAATTGTTTATTTGAACAAAGCAACTATGCTAATATATTCTTACCAGCTGTGGAAGCATTGTATCTTGTAAATAAGTTAACAGGTGGAATCTTACAGGAGCCTGCGTGACATGGGCTATGGTGGTATGATTTTCTGGACTAATACATTGAGGAACTAACTGAGAACATGCCATCCTAGACTGGATGTTATGCATTGCGAAAGGAATAAACAAATATATAGATAGGTGAGATCCCTTATGGATGAGCAAGATTAAATTTTTAATCAAGATGCAGAGCCAGGTTGTTGATTTTGAGACTAGGGTCCTGAATCATAATAAGGCAAATTACAATGGTATGAAATGTGAGTTGGCTATGTAAGTTCAGGAAATCTTACTGAAAACAATGACAGTTGATAGGCAATGACAAATATTCAAAGTGCTAATGAGTGAACTACAGAAAAAGTTTAATTTAGTCTGCTGCAAGACTGTAAAGAGAAAAGTGGCCAAACCATTGCTATAGAGGGAAGTTAGAGGAAAGTATTAGATGCATAAAAGAGTCACGGAAATTGGCAAGAAAAACCACGGACTTGAGGACTGGGAACAGTTTATAAGTCAGCAAATGAGGACCAAGGAGTTGACTAAGAAGGGCAACATAGAGTATGAGACCAAGCTTGTGAGGAACTTAAGAACTGATTATAAAAGTTTCTATAAGTATGTAAGGTGAAAAAGATTGCAGTCGGAAATTGGGGAATTTATAATGGGGAACAAAAAAAAAGGCTGACGAACTAAATTTATACTTTACTCTGTCCTCACATTGGAGGATTGGAATAATATACCAGAAATGATGGGGAACACAGTTTAGTGAGAGGGAGGAACTGAAGCAAATCTGCATTAGGAATTCATGGGATTTGAATGCTTATAAATCCCCAGGGCTTGATAATCTATATCCCAGAGTACTTCAGGATGTGGCCCTAGAAATTGTGTGCACATTGATGGTCTTCTTTTAAGAATCTGGAACAATGACTACAGATTGGACAGTAGCTAATGTAACCCCTCTATCTAAAATGGGAGATAGAGAGGACACAGGGAATTATAGACATTGATATAACATTGATATAGACATTGAGTCTGACATTGGTAGTGGGGAAGATTCTAGAGTTCATTATCAAGGGTTTTACAGAGAAGCACGTAGAATACAGTGGTAGAATCAAACAGTTAGCATGGATTTACTAAAGGAAAATGATGCTTGACAAATCAATTGGAATTCTTCGAGGATATAGCTAGTAGAGTTGATCGGGGGAGCCAGTGGTTGTGGTTTATTTGGACTTTGAGAAGGCTTTCAACAAAGTCCCACAAAAGAGATTAATGTGTAAAATTAAAGCGCATGGAATTGGGGTTAGTGGTATTGAGATGGATTGAAAATTGGTTTACAGACAGGAAACAGAGCAAGAAGAAATGGATCTCTTTTCCTGAATGACAGATGCTGGCTAGTGGTGTACCGCAGAAATCGGTATGAGGACTCCAGACATTCACAACATCTATTAATGGTTTAGATGAGGAAACTAAATAGAACATTTCAGTATTTGCAAATGTCACAAAGCTGGACGGAAAGGTGAATTGTGAGGAGAATGCAGAGATGTTGCATGCGTTTTGGACATGCCGAGTGAATGGGCAAATGCATGTCAGATGCAGTGTATGTAGATCGATATGAGATATCCACTTTGGTAACAAAAATAGGAAGGCAGGTTATAGTGTGGTTGTCAGTGACAGTAACGACATTTAGTGTCGTAGGGAGAGGCACAGATCCACCCTTGCTCGAAAAGGTGATTCCCTGCCACTCGTATGGTATGAATTCTGCTTGCCAATTAGCAATCCTGATTATTGTCAAGGCCTCTTTGCATATGGACGCAAACTGCCTCAATCTGAAGAGTCACAAATGTTTTGTGCAGTCATCAATAAGCATCAGACTTCTTAATGGAATGTACGTTTTCAATTTAAGAGCTGAAGCTGGCTGCAGCAATGTCCCAGGTCTGAGATGATTTGCCTTCAAACACCACCATCTTTATTTGTGTTGGGCATGATTCCACCTCGGACTGTTTTCTCCCTGATTCTAGTTCAATTTTGCCAGATTTTCTTCATGTAACCTTTGTCAAGTGCTGTCTGGATGTCAGGGAGGTTGATTCTCACCATCGCCTTCTCGAGGATAGTTTAAGGATGGGCAGAAAATGCTTGCATAGCCAGCAAATCCCACATCCCGTTGAATTAAAAAAAAAACACCTTGTGAGTTGAGCCCTTTTTTTGTTGTTTCTGTTTGGACAAAAGCTAAAATATAATTCAGGAGCCAAGTAGAATCAAAACTGAGCATTGAGCAGTCTGTAAGCGCTCCTTGATAACATAGTCGATGACATATTTCACCACTTTGCTGATGGTTTGAATGGAATGTATTTGCCCTGCTATTTGTAGACGGGTGTCCCATATTGCCAAGTAGATACCAGTGCTGGAACAGCTTGATTAGTAATTAGAATGAAAATATCCTTTAATTGCAACTGATTATGGAGCACCCATCTTCAGTACTATTCCTGGGATATTGTCAGGTCCCATAAATATTTCTGTATCCAGTGCCTTCACCCTTTTCATTTCACATGAAAGAATGGAATTGGCTAAAGCCTGGCATCTATGACGTTAGAGACTTTGAGGGGGCTGAGATGGCTCAACCACTCAGCACTTAAGACTGAAGTTGGTTGCAAATGCTACAGCCTGATATTTTGCACTGATATCGTTAGACCACATTTGGAATATTGTGTTCAGTTCAGGTCACTTCATTATAAGAAGGATGTGGAAACTTTAGAAAGGGTGCAGAGGAGATTTACCAGGATGCTGCCTGGACTAGAGGGCAGGTCTTATGAGAAAAGGTTGAGGGAGCTAGGGCTTTTCTCATTGGAGTGAAGAAGGATGAGAAGGACTTGATAAAGGTGTACAAAATGATGACAGGCATAGATAGAGTGGATAGTCAGAGATTTCTTTCCCAGGGCGGAAATGACTATTATGAGGGGGCATAATTTTAAGGTGACTGGAGGAAGGTATAGGGGAGATGTCAGAGGTAGGTTCTTCACACAGAGAGTGGTGGGCGTGTGGAATGCACTGCCGGCAGTGGTAGTGGAGTCAGATACTTTAGAGACTTTTAAGCAACTCTTGGATAGGCACATGGAGGATAGTAAAATGTAGGGTACGCAGGATAGTTTGATCTTAGTAGGATAATAGGCCAGTACAACATCATGGGCCGAAGGGCCTGTACTGTGCTGTACTGTTCTATGTTCTATGTTCTATATTCTAGGTTCTGACATCATTCAAAGATGGGGATATTTGTGGAGTCTCAATCCATCATCCATGGGTTGTTTAATGGTTCACCACTAGTCACAAATGGATGTGGCAAAATTGCAGCTGGTTCTGGGATCACTTCACTCCGTCTGTCAAATGCTGCATCTGCTTTTAATATCTAAGTAGTCACTTTTGGTACCTTTTTTTCCACTGGATATCTGGCAGTCTCCTGCACTCTAAGTTAAACCAGGATTGTCACAGAGTGTAGCATATGCCCAGTCATGAGATTACAGGTTATTGATAACAATAATGAGTTGTGCATCCTGACCACATGTCTATTTCCACGGCTATGTTCATGCCTGGGTGTCCTATCAGAGGGAACATGCTGTGTCTACCAGTACCCTCTGAGCTTTTGAGACACCTTTTGGTGCGTTATTTCCCTCACCAATACAGTTTTTTGATTAGATCCTCTCCCGTTGTTTCTAATATTTTTTGTTGATTTTTTTTTTGAATTGGTGGCCTTGTTTCCACTTAAGTTTAACAGAGTGATATGATTTGAAGCGACTAAGATCCTTGATAGTCTTAACAAGGTGACCGTAGAAAGGATGTTTCATCTCATGGGTCAGTCCAGAAGTAGAAAATACTTCTTTTAAAGTTAGGAGTCACCCTTTTAGGGCAAAGGTGGGAGGAAATGTAACCTTTCTGGTGCAGGATGGTGGTGGAGTAACAGAGCTACATATGCACTCTTGGCCTGGGGCCCATCCACTCCCATCTGTTTTCCTCCTTTGCTTTACTTTGGCTTCTGCCGTTTTGTTTTGAATTATTTGCTCTACCTTTTTGGTCGTTTTTTTTTCCCCCTTTTCTGTGGCACATTGGTCGGCAGCTCCGGCGTGGCGGCAAAAGTGGGCCACATGCAGAGTGGTGGACGTGGCTTCTCCTGGCGATAGGAGGGTGGCGGCAGGGAGTGCGTTCTCCGGTGATCTGAGGCAGTGGCAGCGGGTGCGTACTCTCGCCATTCGGGGCCTGTGGTAGTAGTAGCGAGGTTGTTCTCCTGGTGTTCGGGGGCTGGCAATAGTGCCAGCTCCTCCAGCAACCAGGGACGGCGACACCAGTGGCAGCAGAGTATTCAAGATGGCGGCACTGGCAAGGTGACATCTGTAGCTAAAGTGGGCCTTAGCCTTCATGGCCCAGTGGCGGCCTGGCCAGACAGCGGAGCCAGGGACTCTTTGCTGCGGGGGAAGTGTGGGTTCAGCGGCATCAATGAAGTGGGCCCAGTGGCGCAGAGATGGCACCAAATGTGGGGCAACAGCTGTGTTTATTGGTCCAGTGCAGGTGGCGGTGAGGCGATGGAGGTCTCCCTTGAGGCTATGTGCTGGCATGGACTGAGTTTGAAAGATTGATACTCTGAACTTTTTACTTATTTATTTTTCTGATTTATTCCTATCACCTAAAGTGCTGGACTATTTATTTCTTTTCTAATTTTTTTTTGTTTCCTAAGAATTTGATCTTAAATATCTGTACCTAGGTACCATTGTACCTAAGATGGCGCTGTAATGCTGCAACTATAAACTTTTCATATGAGTACATGTGACAATGAAGCCAATTCAATTCGATCAATTCAATCCTTCCAGTGGGGGAACTCTCTGCCTCAGGACATGGTCAAGTCAGGGTCATCAAATATTTTTATGGCAGTGGTAGGTAAATTCTTAATGTGGAGCTTGTAACAAAAAAAAGATCATTCATGATCTTTACTGAATGACAGAGCAGGCTTGCAGACCAAAATTGCAATTGTTTTTATGTAAGGACTATTTAGTAGTTACACCTACTTGTATCATGGATAGTTGCATCTGTGATGAGCTGATTGTTCAGGTTAAAGTTGAGTAGATTTTTTTTTCCCCTCTCCACTTGCTATAAGCCTGGTCTGACAGCTGTGCCTTCCAGGATTTAGCCAGCTTGCTCAGTAGTAGTACTATTGAACTACACTCTGACATTGAAGGCCTTCAGCCAGAGTACATTTTGCGTCCTTTCCACCCTCAGTGCTACAATTGGTTTTCAAACTGGAGAGCATTGACCCACCAGTTTAGAGATATCTGTAGGTAATAATCACTTTTAAGGTTTCCTTGCCTATATTTGATCTGAATTCATTAGACTTAACAGGCTCCAAATGAGCTTGATAATGAGCTTCCCAGAGCTGTTCCGTGCAGACCATATATGATTCTGTATTTGTCTCTGGCCAGCGTGTCCTGCCAATAAGACTGGACATAATCAGGGTTGGTGATGGAGATGCTTGAAACATTGAAATTTATAGATCTCTTGAGAATGATTGTAACAGGCTGAGCTTGACTATTCTGTGCTTCCCCAAACTTGGCTTACTCCCAGAGATTATCTTGGTAGAAGGGGCAGTATTGGCTGATTCAGGCCTTGTGTCTGAGTTTGATGCTTTGAGTGATGTTGTGCAACCAACTTAGACCAAGGACAAATTCTTATGGTTCACTTGCTGTATTTGGGTCACCTGTTCGGAATAAAGTAAACCAATTTAAACCTGAGTATTAAGCAATGCTAAATAGGGAGATCAGTATTTTAAAATACTTAACACATTGTATTGATATCTTAAAGGTTTCATTTTAAAGTACATTACCACTGGAAACATTAGTTTAAAATGTTAGAACTCAAAATTTTGGAACTGGTTTTCATTCCTCTTTTTATAATTTTCCCATTTTCTTTCTGCTTTTCATTATTTGTTGCCAATAACAGTTGTCCTACTTTATACCTATTTGTTTAACCACTATTGATCTTGATGGTGATTGTCACCAGCCTACTTTATTGTGTTTGTCACGTCAACAGATACACATCTGTACTAAGGTAATTGTCTACTATATATCCATATTTCATGTTAATGGAAAGGTATGAGAGTGCAGTTGATGTTAACTTTGACATTGAAAGACTGAGTTAACCCTGGCAGATTTTAAGCCCGGTATGATCTTGTCCTCAATATTTAAGAAACAATCTATTATCAGCATTTTGCCTGGCACAAATGCTAGGGTAATTCAAAGGGCTCAGCATCAGCCACCTGAATGGGAATAACTTTAATAAATTGTTAAAGTTGCTTTTGAAGGTTTAGTATTATTGTCAAATTCCCTTGACTACTTTTTGAGGGGTTTGCAGAGATACTTACTTGCATTCCCTCCATGGTTTTTGCCAAGAAGTTGAATAAAAAGCCTAATTATGCTGAAAGCCATGGAAATGCAATAGAGAATCTGAAATGCACATGAAGTTGATTAAAGGACAAGAGACAGAGAATGCTGGTACAAATACTTTTATAGACTCTGGAGAATTGATGAGCGATGTTCAATGCTTGAACCTTACTTGTTTCTCAATTACACATTAATGGTGTGGTTTTGGACACCAACTGAGAGTTTAAGTTGTGGATGATATGAAGTCAGGCAGTGTATTGAAGTAGAATGTAGCCAAGATTTACAGGATGGATTTTGATCACTCAAGCAAACAGCCAAGATGAAAATTAACTCTTATATGTACAATTTTACACAATTATTGTTTTTGTAGTTTTAATCTATTAAGTAAGCTGAGACCCGATGACTCAAGGTCTTGCCATATTACATACTGAGATCAACTGTGAAAGCATTTTGCAAAATAGAATATTTAGCCAGAACAATGAAATACGCACTTATGGAGGTTAGGTTTAAGTTGCACAATCTACTGATCATCCAACAATTGCGACTTGTATAAATGCATGCTCCAACATCCGGGATGGGGAGGAAATGGAAAAGAATGCACCCATGCTTTTCCAACAAGTGGGAGCATGCATTGTGTAAGATTATAGCAAACCAGACATGTAGATCAAAAGAAATTGAGATTATTGCAAAAAGACAGGTTGGCCAGCTTGGGGTAAGGTGAGATAAGAACTGAGGCCAAGAAATGTGAATCTGGCATGTGCACAGCTCAACCAAATCATAAATGGCGTGGCCACAACTTCTGTCAGGGGGCTGTTGTGGGATATTGATACTGTCCTTCCCTCCGAATCAAGAGATCAAGGTTCAAGTCTTTTCTGCTGTGGAGACATGTTTGTAACCTTTCTGAACATGTTGATTGTAAACTATCTAACAACTGTTGTAGGGGTACTTGACTAATTGAAAAGAGGACTCTAGATAACTGGTAACCGTTGTTTTTATTTCGTACGCCTCTGAGGAGAGAAGATTTAACACAGGTCAAAGCTTACTCTGAATTATAAAACATCTTTAAGCTTTATACAGATTACAGTGTGCATATTACAATTCCCACACTTCAGAATCCATGTGTCCCATGTCATCTTTGCCTACAATGAGCGTGGGAAACATTGTCTGTTCCTCACCGAAGATCTTTGATAATCACTAACCTTGACAATCTAGAAGCTTTAGGTCTAGCTTCATTTATTTTTAACTATATGGTTAAAGCTTTAACCCTGAACTAACTTAACGTCTTCACAACCATAGGAGCTTGATCGTGGAGTGGTCAATAAGCTTGCACAAGTAGTTGGGGGAAGCACTCCTGTTCCTGTTCACCCACAAGCAGCACTGTGAAGGTATTTGTCTGGTGGAACCAGCTGTTCTCTTGTTCCTTTGGTTGCAAGGTTTCTTGACATGGGAAGCGCAGCACCCAGCTTGTAATTCTCAAGCGCAGGTGAAATATGAGGCACATAGCTAACACCCAGAGAGCAGGTTAGTCATATACTCCCATCCAACCTCCATCAAAATTAAACAAAAGTAAATTGAAACCTGATAGGGACTGGATTTTCCCTTTTTGATATCTTAATCACTGTCTCCCCAAGAGGCTAAAATGCCCTTCCCCCAATTAATAGGAAATCGTCTTTTGTGTGTGGTTGAGGAAGTTTTTAAGTCTATGGAAAACTGGTGGTGGTGGGACCTTTGGTGAATATACAAAATAAAAATTGTTACTTTTAGTTAGGCAAGACATAATAGAATCCACAATCATCAGTACTTTAAAGGTAAAGTCAATAAAAGACCAAAAAAAATTTCTTTGACAAAGGTAATGGATGTCAAGAGTAATCTCTCAAGCAGATTAATAAACTGCTGATTTGAGGATTATTAAAATGTACAGAGCTTTGGAGTGAAAAGCTTTTTACTTGACTTCACCTTACTTGCATTAATGTATGAAGCTATATTTAGTTTGTGGATGTGGGATAGAAGGAAACGCAAATATAAATGACAAAATCTTTCTTGTAAACTGGCAATTATCCATGAAATGATGAGGGCGTGAGGGCTCATTTCCTTTCTGGAGAAGCTAGAAGATCTGAAGCTCAGGGCTAAAAGTGGGAGCCCACTCCATCCCAGGGGGCAGAGAGACCCTGGGATGGTATTTATCCAGCAATGGCCACTGATGAGGGTGCAACAGCAGGGGGAGGATGGCTAGATGGAGAGGTACCCTTGAAAGTTGTTGGTCTCAGTAGAGCGAAGCTGTGGCCAGGCAGTTGGACTTTAGTTATTGGCAAGGCAGGATAGGGGAGGGGAAGGGGAGGAGGATTGGAGGGAGTGGGTAGATGGTGTGGGAGTTAGTGCATTATTGCTGCTCGGGAGTCTCAGTATGGATCCTGAGGAAACCATCAAGGATGCCCTCCTCCTTGGAACTAGGCGAGAAAACACACGGACGCTTCATCAGAGGCTGCACTGAGGATGTTACCAAGCATGGTAACGAAACGCCTGCAAAACAAGAAACCAGCTAGGTGAGCCAACCAACTTCAACAGCCTCAACACCCACAACCCGAGCTACAAACCTACTCCAAAACCTTAGATGCCCTCCTCCTTCGAAGCCACAGAGAGGCTGTTGGGGTTCTTTAGTTGTCTCCTCCATCAGCGGCTGGCTGCCCAGATGCAGGCAAAATGGCACATGGGAATGGGGCTAGCATTTATAGACCAGCCAAGTGGTTCAGTTGATAGCCCAGTGAATGGCCTTGCTGCTAAGCTTCCATCGTGATGGGAAGATGTTAGGCTCCCATCCCAGCACTTTCCCTAGCACTGTGTTGCAAGACCTCCTGCCTCAAATGGGCTTGCAAGCACAGCACCCAGTCTGTAATTCTTAAACACAGGTGAAGTTCTTAAATACAGGCTTGGAAAACTCTGCCTTGGGATTCTGATTAAAGAATTAACAGCGTCTTAGGTTTGGTTAGTACATCCTCATCAATAGTGTGAACCTTTGATCTTTTGCAAAGTCTGTGTCTGATACTACCTCTCTCCCTGACAACCTGACAGGGGAGTCCCCTCCACTCCGCTCCCTGAAGTCAATGACAAGCTCCTTTGTTTTGCTGACCATTGATGGAGAGATTGTTGCCTTTACACCATGATGCTAAGCATGAGATAACAAGGTGTAGAGCTGGATGAACACAGCAGGCCAGGCAGCATCAGTGGAGCAGGGAAGCTGACTTTTCGGGTCTGGACCCTTCTTCAGAAATGGGAGACTCTGCCTCCCCCTCTCTATATTTATTTCAATGATAGAAGGTGGATAGAGGAGCAGATAGGTGGAGAGGAGACAGACAGGTCAGGGAGGCGGGGATGGAGCCAGTAAAGGTGAGTGTAGGTGGGGAGTTAGGATGGGGGTTGGTCAGTCCAGGGAAGACGGACAGGTCAAGGAGGCGGGGATGAGGCTGGTAGGTAGGAGGTGGGGGTTGGGGTTGGTCAGTGAGGTGGGAGGAGCGGATAGGTGGGAGAAAAGACGGACAAGTCAAGGAGGCAGGGATGAGCTGGGCTGGTCTTGGGATGAGGTTGGGGGTGGGGAGATTTTGAAGCTTGTGAAGTCCACATTGATACCATTGGGCTACAGGGTTCCCAAGTGAAATATGAGGTGCTGTTCCTGCAACCTTCAGGTGGCATCGTTGTGGCACTGGAGAGGTCCAGGATGGACATGTCGTCCAAGGAGTGGGAGGGGGAGTTGAAGTAGTTCGCGACTGAGAGGTGCAGTCGTTTGTCATGAACCAAACGTAGGTGTTCCACAAAGCCTCCGCTTGGTTTCCCCAATGTCGAGGAGGCCACACCGGGAACAGCGGATACAATATACCACGTTAGCAGATGGACAGGTGAACATACGTTTAATATGGAAGGTTTTCTTGGGGCCTGGGATGGAGGTGAGGGGGGAGGTGTAGGGGCAGGTGTAGCACTTCCTGCGGTTGCAGGGAAAAGTGCCGGGGCTGGTGGGGAGTGTGGAGTGGACAAGGGAGTTACAGAGAGAGCAGTCCCTCCATAAGGGTGGGGAGGGAAAAATGTCCTTGGCAGTGGGATCAGATTGCAGGTGGCGGAAGTGGTGGGGGATGATGCGTTGAATCTGGACGTTGGTGGTGTGTTCTGTCTTGTCATTATTTGAGATCTGACCTAAAATGATGGTGAAGTGAGGAAACTTGTAAATGGAATTGGGCTGGAATTTGGCTACAAATGACTGAGTGTACAAGGAACATAGTAAGGGGCTGAGTATGCAGCCCTGTGGTGCACCAGTGTTGAGGGTTATAGTGGAAGAGATGTTGTCACCTGCTCTTACTAATTGTAGTCTATGGATCAGGAAGTTGAATATCCAGATACAGAGGGGAGGGAGCTGAGAACTAGGTCTCGGATTTGAGTTGAGATGAGTTTGTTTGGAATTATGATGCTGAAGGTGGAACTGTAGTCAGTAAGTAGAAGCCTGATGTAGGTATTCTTGTTATCCATATATTCCAGGGAGGAATATAGGGCCAGGAAGGTGGTGTCTGCTGTGGATCTGTCGCACCAGAAGGCGAATTGTAAAGAGTCAAGGCAATTTGGTAGGCTGGAGTGGATATGAGCCATGACGCACCTCTGGAAACACTTTAAAATATAGAGGTTAGAGCCACCAGACAGTTGTCATTGAAGCACACTGCAAGATTTTAATTTGGCAGTGGGATGATGGTGGTCATCTTGAAGCAGCTGGGGACTTCAGATCATTGTCGGGGGAGGTTATAGATGTCTGTGAATACTGGCACCAGCTGGTCTGCACAGGATCTGAGCGTGTGGCTGGCAATTCCATTGGAGCTAGTCACTTTCCATGGGTTCACTCACAAGAAGGCTGACCTGACATCTGGGGTGGTGACAGGTGAGGCGATGGCCTGGTGGTATTATCCTGACTGTTAATCCAGAGACCCAGATAACATTCTGGGGACCCAGTTTCAAATCCTACCATGGCAGATGGTGGAATTTGAACTAAATAAAAAATATCTGGAATATCAGAATCTAACGATGACCATGAATCCATTGTCGATTGTCGGGAAAACCCATCTGGTTCACAAATGTCCTTTAGAGAAGGAAACTGCCATCTTTACCTGGTCTGGCCTACATGTGACTCCAGACCCATAGCAATGTGTTTGACTCTA
Organism: Rhincodon typus; assembly: GCF_021869965.1. Lineage (NCBI taxonomy): Eukaryota > Metazoa > Chordata > Chondrichthyes > Orectolobiformes > Rhincodontidae > Rhincodon > Rhincodon typus. Next base: position 9,089,145 of record NC_063351.1, read on the forward strand.
AACTGCCCTCTGGGCAATTAGGGATGGGCAGTAAATGCTGCCTGGCCAGTGACACTCTCATGCCGTTAAAGAATAAAAGACTGTGGGTACAGTTGAGACTGTTGGGACAGGTGACATAATCTCATTGACTTTCTGTTCAAAGCAAGCGTAGAATGAATTGAGCTTATTGGGTAGGAATGTATTGTTGCCCGTGATTCTGTCCGACTTCACTTTGTAGCCCATTATTTCATAGAATTCTCCTCTAACCAGAGGAGGACTGCCAATATAGCACCGTTATTCAAAAGGGGACGAAAGGAATAAACCAGTAAACTGCAGGCTAGTGAGTCTAACCTCAGTGGTGGGGGAGCTATTAGAAGCAATTCTCTGAGGGACAGAATTAATCTGCCCTTGGATAGGTAGGGATTAGTCAAGAATAATGATTTTAAGGGGAGGTCATGTCTTACAATTTGGTTGAATATTACAAAGAAGCAACCAGGTACATAGACGAGGGCAATGCATTCAACATAGTTTATCAAAAACCTTGTTGAAGTCTCAAAAGTTCCCACTTGGGAGACTGCTAGCCAAGGTAAGAGCCCATTGAACCCAAGGAATATTGACAATTTTGATCCAGAATTGGCTGAGTAGCAGGAAGTGGACGATGATGGTTGAGGGTTGTTTTCTGACTGAAAGCCTGTGTCCCAAGGGATGTTGCACGGATCCACGTTGGAGCCCTTCGTTTTAATGGTACACCTAAATGATTTAAACTTGATTTGTAGGAGGCTCGATCAGTGAGTTTGCAAATGATATGAAATTTGGTGTTTGGAACATGTAAACAGTGAGGTGAAAAGCCTTGCGTTACAGGAGGATATAGATGGACTGATCAGTGGCAAATAGAATTCAGTCTGGATAAATATGAGGTGATGCACTTGGGCAGGACAAACAAGGCAATGAAATACATAATGAACAGTAGCATCTTGAGGAGCATTTGTTATCAGAGGGAACTTGGTATCCATGTCCAGCAGTCCATTAAGATAGCAGGACAGGTAAATTGGTTAAGAAGGTAAATTGGATACTTATCTTTATCAGCCGAGTCACAGAGTTAAAAAGCAGGAAGGTTATGTTGGAACTGTATAAAATTTTGGTTAGGCCACAGCTAGTGTATTGCATGCTGCTCTGGAATCCACATGATGGGAGGGATGTGATTTCACTGGTGAGGGTGTAGAGGAGATTTACCAGGATGTTGGACCGGGGTGGACAAAGTCAGAAATCATACGACATCAAGTTTTATATTCCAACAGGTTTATTAGAAAACACAAGCTTTCAGAGCCTCAGTCCTCCTTCAGGTTTCAGTGAGAGAGGTAGTATCAGACACAGACTTTATAAGTGAAAGATCAAACATTCACACCATTGAGGATGTACTAAACAAACTTAAGATGCTGATTAAAGATTTAACAGCATCTTAGGTTTGTTGTTTAGTACATCCTTATCAATGGTGTGAACCATTGATCTTTCACTTATAAAGTCTGTGTCTGATTCTACCTCTTTGACTGAAACCTGAAGGAGGACTGAGGCTCTAAAAGCTTGTGTTTTCTAATAAATCTGTTGGAATATAGCTTGATGTCCTATGATTTCTGACTTTTTCCACCCCAGTCCAACACCGGCACCTCCAGATTATAAAATTTAAGAGCATTGATAGGGTAGACAAGAAGGAACTTTTCCTTTTGGTAGAAGGATTATTGACCAGGGAAATAGAATTTGAGGTACGTGGCAGGAGGTTTAAAGGGTAAATGAGGAAAGACTTTTTTTCTCCCAGAGGGTAGTGGGAATCTGGAACTCACTGCCTGTAAGAATAGTAGAAGCAGAAGCCCTCATAACATTTAAGAAGTATTTAGATGTGCACGTGTGATACCAAGACATAGAAGGGTGTGGACCAAGTGCTGGAAAATGGGATAAGAAGTGTTGAGTGCTTGTTTTTGACCAGTGAAGATTTGATGAGCCAAGGAACCTTTTTCTGAGCTGTAGACCTCTATGACTCTATCTCCATACCTCAAGGGCTTCCTGGACCTCATTATGAATAGGATGCGTATCCTCAATGGGTCAAACGATGGAATATGTGGGTTCCAAATTTCTATGTGCACTTAATTCTGCTGGATGTATTTGAAATCATTGAAGTATTAATGAAATTGTTGGTGAAAGACAGCATAGTGCAAGTCCCAACAAAAATTAATTATAACATATCAATGAAAAAGAGATTAAATTTAACAAGCAAGCAAAACCAACCAAATCATTATATTTTTGATTTACCAGTGTTCATGTAGTAAAGTTGAAAAGTGTGATAGGATCATTAAAATTAACAAGAGAAATTAATAGTACTTCCATCTCAAACAGCTGCCTATGTTGTCAGCAAAATAATCTACCTTTACAAGTATTTTATAAGTTTAACAGGTTGCATTGACTTTGAGCTGGAAAGTTGGATGCAGTGGTTGGGACTTTTTGGATTGACTTTGAACCCCAGTGATATAAGTTCCACCTATAAAAAGCTGTGAACCAATCTGAGCCAGCAGCTCTTCATTGCTGCTTGTGGGGTCAGTGTCTGCTCATGGCACAACTCAAGGTGCAGGGCCCAGAGGTGAATAATTGGGAGAGGGAGAGTGTCATAGTGTGCAGAAAGCAGTCTGGAAGCAAGTCTGGCTTTCAAAGATGACCCCTCTACTCAAAGCAGTGTCCCTCAATGTCCAACCCTTTTTGGTGGTAGGAGAGCTGTAGAGCCTCCAACCAATCCCTGAGTCACCACTAAGACACAGCGAGCTCCCACATAATGGATGACAATTGATGTGCCCAATTGATGTCTTGCCAGTGGCAACCAGGAATTCTGTGTCAGCTCTTCTACACTGGTGGAGCTTTTCTCACACTGAGATACTGATGCTAGACCTCTCCCACATTTAAGTGGGTCCACCTGCTACAGTTCTTGCTCAGGAGGGTTGCAAAAGTTCTGTCCAATATTGTTACACAACAGTGTGACTTGAATTGCTATCCTTATATTGAAGTCTTAATCCACACACACCAGTAATATGTAATGTTTAATATACTTGATGTCAAATTTCTATTTCAGTTTTCTTTTTGAAATACCTTTGTTTAATCCAAAGGCTGTCATGCCTGTTCTACAAACATGTACAGGGATTAAATTGAATGAGATCCAAAATTGAGCACGGGTATCACAATGCACAATTAATCTGCTCCCGTTCGTTGCATTTCAGGCAACATAAAAGAACAGGTAGCTCAAACTTAAACAATCGCTTCTTGCACATTCTTCATTGGCTGCACACGTTGCAGGACTTTGCTACACAGCTTAAAGCCAACATCTCTTACGTTCTTTCATGGCGTTCAGTTTCCATTGGCAAACTCAATATTTGCTGCACATCTTGAATTGCTGTTGGGAAGGTCAGCGTGTGCAGTCATCCTCAACCGCTGTACCCTATGTGGTGTAGGTGCACCAGACTGATGTTAGAAAAGGAGTTCCAGTATTTTGAACTGATGACAAGTGAAAAGAAAGAAAATGGATTTCCAAGTCCGGATGGTGCAAAATCTAGAAAGAAACGTGCGGGTAATCAGGCAGATTGAATTTGTCCTGCTTTTTTTTCCTCTTAAAGCTGATGCAGCAGTCAAGAGGCACAACAACGCCACCTCTTCATCAGGAAGCTAAGGAAATTCGGCCTGTCTGTAATGACTCTCACCAACTTTTACAAATGCACCGTAGAAAGCATTCTATCTGGATGTATCACAGCTTGGTGTGGCAACTGCTCTGCCCAGAACCCTAAGAAACAACAGAGTTGTGAACGCAGCCCAGTCTATCATGCAAGCCAATCTTCCATCCATTGACTCCATCTACACGTCTCATTGCCTCGGAGAGGCGGCTAATGTCATTAAAGACCCCTCCCACCCTGTTATAATCTCTTCCAACCTCTTCTGTCAGGCAGAAGATACAAAAGCTTATACATACGTATCAACAGATTCAAGAACAGCTTCTTGCCTGCTGTTATTAGACTTCTGAATGGACCTCTCAAATTTTATATCTAACGTGCATGTTGCATTTTGTGCACCTTCTTTGCAGCCATAACTTTGTATTCATTGCTTTGTTCTATCACTGTATCATATAGAATCCCTACAGTGTGGAAACAGGCCCTTTTGGCCCAACAAGTCCACACCGACCCTCAGAGCACCCCACCCAGACCCGTCACCCTATAACCCACCTAATCTAAACATCCCTGAACACTATGGGCAATTTAGCATGGCCAATCCACCTAGCCTACACATCCTTGGACTGCGGGAGGAAACTGGACCACCCGGAGGAAACCCATGCAGACAGAGAATGTGCAAACTCCACACAGACAGTCGCCCGAGGGTGGAATCGAACCCGAGCCCCTGGCACTGTGAGGTAGCAGTGCTAATCACTGAGCCACCGTGCCACCCAAAATGATCTTTGTATAGTATGATCTGCCTGTATTGCATGCAAAATAAAACTTTTCACTGTACCTAGGTACATGTGATAATAATAAATCAAATCAAAGTAAAGAGCGATGCATTGTGATTGCAAGGAATTGGTGATCATCTTTCTGCAAAGTGAGTCACCACTGAGATCCTTTGAAGGATGCCTGAACATGCGAGAGGATGAGCAACAAGTTTTATAATGATTGTATTAAGCTCTTCAGTGTGAGACATTGAGAGTCGGAGAGATACTCTGTAACCACGGGGCCCTGGGCAATGCAGGTGGTGAGAATGGAATGAATGCTGTCCAAACATATATTTTCAGGAGGAAGGAGTAATAGCAGATTTTATTCCTGGCACCTGCCATGGATGGAGTGCAGCAAAGAATGTAACAGTCTGACACCCATTATCTAGGGGAGTTTGACCTTCAAATTCAACAAGACAGGCAGGGGGAAACAAGACCAGCTTTGAGAGTGCAGAAGCATAATTTGAAATTCAATTGTATTTTGAAATAAGTGAATTTGAGATTTGTCTTGAAATGTTCATTTTCTGCTTTTCTCATTTATGCATTTTCAAGAGCAAAACAGCGTGACTTGTGGTACTTTACCAGGTAGTCACTGCAGGCATCTTGACACAGTGATAATTATTGTTTGAAGTGGTGTGCTACAATCAACCACTTTTCACCTTTAACAAAAACAAATCGCTGGGAAATCTCAGCCAGTCCGTCAGCATCTGTGTAGATAAATCAGAGTTAACGTTTTGGGTCGAGCGAACCTTCCTCAGAACTGAGGGTGGCTAGGAAAAGGATAGTTTTTATGCAGAAGATAGTGTGCGAGGAGAGTAAATGACGGGTAGGGACAAAGGAGTGGTTAAAGGCCAGTCTCGGGGAATGGGTAGCTGCTAATGAGGACAATTTATGGCTGACAATGGGTAGTGTGTGGTAGCAGCCCATGTGATGACAATTTTGATTCTGTGCGTAATAAAGTTAGGTGTTCTTTTGTTAAAATTACTTTGACAGCTTATTTTGAATGTTTAGTGACTGACCATCCCAATAAACAAACGTTGGGGGGGCGGCGGTGGTGCTGGAGAATGGAAAAACTTACGGTCCAACAAGCCTGGTTTCATTTAGCGATCAAATTTGTTGAATATTACCATCAGGTAAGGCCATAAGAGATGATCTCACTCGGGTAAGATGCTGAGAGATTGTTTCCTCTGTCTGGAGAACGCTATGACCAGGAGGGTTTGTATTAGGATAAGTCATAGACAACTTAGGAATACAGTGAAGAGAAATTCGTTCTAAGATTCATAACTATTGCAGTGGAGCCCTTTTAAAAGGGCTGTGGATACATTAAAGACTGAGATAGACAGACAGATTCGGGAGCTGAGCGAGAATGGGGTCAGATAGCATACGGGGGTAAGATTAAAGATCAGCTGTGAAACTTAAGTACCTTCTGCTCCACCTTTTGTTTTGTTATGGCTGTATCCTTTAAGCATATGAAATATGTGGCTCAGCCACGCCCTTTGGCAAAACAATCTGCTGTAACAACTGTGCAAATCTCTCCAACATCTCCCACAGTCAAAATTTCTCAATTGTTATAGTGCAGATGGAGACCATAGCTTGTGTCAGTATCAGCTGTCTGAATGAGAATTATGACTTCATGCTATTTTTTCCTGACCTTTCCCCATAACCCTGAGCATTTGCTTTTATTTAAATCATGATCCAATGTCCAATTTGAATGCCTCAATTGAACCTACGTCTACGACACTTCAAGGCAGTACATTCCCCCACTCTCTCAATGATAGTTTTATGTTGATGATCATCTATCATTATTGTTCCCTATCACTATTTCAAAACTCTCAATGCATGAATTAGATCTCCTGTACTGGCATTTTGGGTGTAATGATATGACATAGAGTCATACCGCACAGAAACAGACCCTTTGGTCCAGCCTGTCCATGCCAAACCTAATCCCAAATTAAACGAGTTCCACCTGCCTGCATCTGGCCCATATCCCTCCAGACCTTTCCTATTCATGAATTTATACAAGTGTCTTTTAAATGTTTTAACTGTACCTGCATCCACCACTTCCTCTGGAAGTTCGTTCCACACACTAACTACTCTCCGTGTGAAAATGTTGCCTCTCTTGTCCTTTTTTAATTCTTTCTCCTCTCACCTTAAAAATATGCCTCCTAGTCTTGAAATCCTCAACCAGAGGGAAAAGACACCTATCATGCACCCTATTCATACACCTTATGATTTTAAAAACCTTTATAAAGTTGCCCCTTAACCTCCTATGCTCCAGTGAAAAACGTACCAGCCTATCCAGCCTCTCCCTATAACTCAAACCTTCCATTCCTAGCAATACCCTGGTAATCTCTTCCGAACCTTCTCCAACTTGATAATATCCTTCCTATAATGGGGTGCCCAGAACTGGACATAGTACTCCAGAAGAGGACTCATCAATGTCCTGTACAACCTCAACATAATGTCCCAACTCCTGTACTCAAAGGTCTGAACAATGAAAGCAAATGTGCTAAACACTGCCTTAACCAACCTGTCTACATGTGATGCAAACTTCAAAGAATTATGTACCTGAAACCCTAGGTCGCTCTGTGCTACAATGCTACCCAAAGCCCTACTTTTGCAGTCATCAAGATAGCCAGCTTCTTAGAGGCAACCAAAACCTGCTTCACCACTGTGTATAGGTATCATGGCTGGGTTCTGGGTGCTCTTGACAGATGAAAGCTGGAAACTGTATCAATACAAACTAAACTTTTTTTTAGCTATTTACACTATTTACAGAGATGTGGTTCAGCAAGGCTTCAGTAGAAACTTCTTCCCTGGAGTCCCAGTTCTGTGTGATCTGACATCCCTCCAGCTGTTAGCATAACAGTTATTAGCCACTTCATGCTGCACGCACGTTTTGTTTTTAATTGCTGGAACAAATCTGGCAGCTATCAACAAGGGACTGCTCCTTTCCTGAAGTTGCAGGGCAGCAACTAGACAGCAAAGGTCAAATTGTCATTGCACAGTTCAGCTGTGACCACATTGGAGCTTGCCTGAAGAATGTGGCTGCCCATTAGTGAAAGCTGATCCACAGCAGCAACTTTCTTTACCCACCACCGCGCCCCCCCTCTGCCCCCCACCATCTGTCCTGGTGCAGCTCATGAAACTGCAGTTCATTATTGTTCTGCATACCTCTATCGAGGTATTACTCAGCTTGCAGTATACAGTCATTACTTTGTGCATCTTGTTAGATTTATACCATAATATCTTACTTAGTAAGAACTTGGTGCTTCAAGAATTCAAGCACTGCTTACTAAATACCTTGGTTTTGCCCAGTACATTTATGTTTCTCGCTTTTATCCTTTTCCTTTCTCTGGATAAGTTTTTAGCTTTCGATTTGCAGACTACTGCTGTGCCTTCATTTCCTATACCCTGAAGACTGATCCAGCTGATCTCATATCTAGATGAAAGATTAGTGTACCGTGGATAACAATGAGCTCAAGTTAAGATTATTTTAGTTATCATTTCTATTCCACATCTCCCCTCAGGACCACCTTTTTACTTCAGAAAGAGCAGAATAAATGTACACGTTTCAGGTATTAATTGTAAAGCAGATTTATTAAATAATTAAATGAATAACAGCAATAAGAAAATGTATCTTTACACTTGTTAGGGTTCACTCATATAATAGAAAATGGTTTGCAACACTTGTATTAAACAATACTATAAATTAGTTTCCTTAAGTGTTTGTAGCATTCATGGAAATTATAGCATAGCTTCTTTTCTCCAAAGGGACATTTAGTTTTCTTTTGAAGACAATCGATAAATCATTGGTCTATTAGGAAACTCCAGATCAATGTTTCAATGTTTAGAAAAGATAGCACAACTGATGCCTTGGAAACTGTTCTCAAGAGATTGAATTAGCACTCTGCTAAAATAATCAGTGGGCACCAATCAAACAAGTATGACCACTCCCATAAACATACCGAAGAAACAACAGTCTGAGGCAGGGCCAAACCCCACAATTCAAATAGAATGAACTGGAACATTCTGTAGGAGAAACTAATTTTAAACTGAGATAACACAGTGTGGAGCTGGATGAACACAGCAGGCCAGGCAGCATCAGAGGAGCAAGAAAGCTGACGTTTCGGGTCGAGACCCTTCTTCAGAAATGGGGGAGGGGAAGGGGGCTCTGAAATAAATAAGGTGGGGTGCGGTGATAGCAGGTAAATAGTAGAGCGGATAGGTAGGAGAGAAGACAGACAGGTCAGGGAGGTGGGGTTGAAGCTAGTAAAGGTGAGTGTAGGTAAGTAGAGGTGCGGATTGGTCAGTGAGGTAGGAGGAGCGGATAGGTGGGAGAGAAGACAGACAGGTCAATGAGGCAGGGATTGGGGGGGGAGCTGGTCTTGTGATGAGGTCGGGGGTGGGAAGATTTTGACGCAAGTAAAGTCCACGTTGAGACCATTGGGTTGTAGTGAGGAGTGTGGAGCGGACAAGGCATTCGCGGAGAGAGCGGTCCCCCCTGAAGGCAGATAGGGGTGGGGAGGGAAATATATCCTTCGTAGTGGGGTCAGATTGCAAGTGGCAGAAGTGGCGGAGAATGATGCGTTGAATCCAGAGGATAATGGGGTGATACATGAGGACATGGGGAATTCTTTCTTTGTTTTTATTGCGGGGAGGGGGTGTGAGGGCTGAGGTGCGGGAAATGCAAGAGATGTGGTTGAGGGCGTTTTTGACCACTGAACGGGGGAAGTTGCAGTCCTTGAAATACGACGACATCTGGGATGTTTGGGAGTGGAACACCTCATCTTGGGAGCAAATGCGGCGGAGGCGGAGGAATTGGGAGTAGGGGTTCACATTCTTGCAGGAAGGTGGGTGAGAGGAGGTGTAGTCTAGGTAGCTGTGGGAGTTGGTGGTCTTGAAATAGATATCAGTTTGGAGGTGGTCACCAAAGATGGAGACAGAGAGATCCAGGAAGGAGAGAGAGGTGTTAGAGATGGTCCAGGTAAACTTGAGGTTGGGGTGAAAGGTGTTAGTAAAGTTGATGAGCTGTTCGAGCTCCTCGTGGGAGCATGAGGCAGCGCCGATACAATCATCGATGTAGTGAGGAAGAGTTGGGGGATAGTGCCAGTGTAGCTGCGGAAGAGGGACTGTTCCACGTATCCTACAAAGCTGATGTGTGTTGTGGCATTAAAAGAAGCAGTATTAAGCAATATATTGTGTCAACGTGAGAACTAGATGCTGAAGTAGACCATTTGACTCCTAGCCTGCTCTGTCATCCAGTAAGATCATGGCTTGTCTGATTGTTTCAAATCTGCATAATACAGCTGGAATTTAACATTCGCACAACAAGAAACATTCTGAATGCTGGTGTTTTCAGGAAGTAAGAGTTTGCTTCAGTGAATCCTTATGCACAATCAGTGGTGCCTTGTTCACTTGCGAAGGAGTACGTTGGCTGGATGCTTGCTGCTAGAACTTAATGCTGAAATGCATAGAATCAGTTGTCAGTTTTAGCAAGCTATCTGACATTGTGGATGCATTCCTAAACTGAGCATAACATGTTTTGCTAAATCCCCTGTTGCAGCTTGGGAAGTCCTTGATACATTAAGTAGAAACCTGTGCTAAGTTCCACAGGTTTATTTCTGGTGATTACAGCTGCGGCTTGTACATTGCTACGCGAGTGTTCCATGCTCCTTTTTTATAATTTTATCCAGTTAATTCATTCCTGAGGTGGCAGAAACATTTTTAATGGATTTTGATGGCAATGAAAAAAATAAAAATCTAGTTTGCTGCACATTTCAATGCTATTCCAGCAGTTTTTTTTTCTCTTTGTAGGGATTGCTAAAACAGTCATTGCTTCAGCAATCACTATAAATGCAAAAATGGAGAAGTTGGTGGGGAGATGCAGATGTAACAAACTCAAATCTTGCATGAGGAACAATTCCGGACCCTGTCCTGAAATAAACCTTGAAGAATCTTCTTGAAACAATATTCAAAGAAATTACAATTGTAATTAAATTTTACCTCTTGTAAAATATGACAAATACAGCTTACTATTAATATTCTGTTTAATAATCTTTGCCCCATTTGAGAGGTGACAGCCCAAATCATAGGTTGATTAATAACGTGATTTATGATCTATCTCTTCTATCAAAATTTATCAAAATCACTGTCAAATATGTTTTATACTCAGAATACTATATTTATATAGTGGCATGAAAAATACTGAGGAGCCAGTTATCATTTGATGCATATTTAATTGTGTCCAGCACTGCATTCACCATTCATAATTTGAAATCATGAAGTTCCTTTTGCTGTTGGCTGCAATCTTTATAACACTTGTTCCTTACATCACTTAATTAAGAATTGACTATTCTTTTGAGTTTAATTTCCGATTCATTGTGTAAGTTGCAACTGGCAGATTTTCATGCAAGCAAAGTGCATTCTGAATGGCTTTCCCTATAATTCCTCATGAAACATAGAGTTTTAATTTTTTAAAGTCTGTAATCACATTTCCTGAGTGTCCCAAAGTGTACCACATCCTATGTGCAGAGAAAAACCTACAGCAACCAATTAGCATCAGCGAAGGTTATAAAAATGAGTGACCAGTTAATATTGGCTAATACAGAAATACTGTTCCCTACTTCTCTTCAAATCGTGCCAGAGAATAATGTACCTTATATGTAAGCCAAAGTTGAGGCCTTTGGAACTGAAGGTAAAATATTGACTTACTTGGTAAATTAACTGAAGAGTGAGTGGTAGTGTAGAGATGGAATAAGCAAGTACTCTAATTGGTAAGGTATGAGCCATAAGGATCCCAACTATTCACTGTGTTTACCAATGAGCTTGATATGGGGAAAAAAGCCAGATATCCAAGTTTGCCAATAAGACAAAAGTGATATTGCAAACAACACACATGAAATCAAGTTGTTATTACATTAATCAATTATGTGAGTTAGGAAAAAATATGGTAAATGGTTAGTGTAGGCAAGTATAAAGTAATGGAATTTAGACATAGGGATTCCTACAATCTATCCTATTTTTGAAAGAAAATCTAGAATCACCAAAGGTTCAAACTGTGGATTTGTGTACCTAGATTATTAAAATGTGAACCAGCGCAGTAAATAATGCAAAAAAGACAGTAGGATTCAGGCCATTATATTGAGAAAACTAGACTACAAGTTGGTAGAAATAATGCTACAACTATATAAACAATTAGCCAACAGCTATGTTTATTTCTGAATGCTACACTGGTCTTGTAAAGGGATTCACCTGAAATTCAAGGGTGAAATTACAAGAACTGATTATGAGAAGTTTTGTTGTATTGTCTGGAATTCAGAAATTTAAAGGGAACAGACATGTATTTTAAGTGCTGTAACCTGGGACTATAGTCCAGATGCTACAAAGTGGAATAAAGTGGCTAGCTTTTTCCTTTGTTCAGTTCAGACGTATTGGCCAACTGATCTCTTTGTAATGCTGTAACCTTTCTGCAGCGAGTAACTTTGCCTGCAAGGTACAAGTTAAAAATATGATGAAATGCTCTCCTCTCACCCGGTTGATTGCAGCTCCAGCAACACTCAAGAAACTTAACATGATCCAGGATGAAGCAGCCCGCTTGATTGGTCCCCCCAACCACCACCTTCAACGTTAACTCCTTTCATCCATGGATCAGTTTCAGAGCTACAAGAATGTTGCAGTAACTCAACAAGGTTCCTCTGACAGCACCTTCCAAACCTGCAATCTCTATAATCTAGAAGGATAAGTGCTGGAGATGCATGGAGTTCCCCTCTCAGCCACCCCCATCCTGATTTGGGACTATGCTACAAAACCTTCACCGTTGCTGGGTCAAAATCCAAGATCACCCTTCTTTACATTGCGGTTATCCCTTACCCCAAGGAGTGCAGTGGTTCAAGAAGGCAGCTTATCACTATTTTCTCCAGGACATTAAGGGATTTGCAATAAATACTGGCCTTGTCAGTGGTGTACACATCCCATGGATGAAAAGAAAACAAAAAAAAACAGTAGTCTCATTGGATAGAACTAAATTCCAGACAAAACTGCAAGACCAATGTCAAATTATTGGATGATGTTGATCAAGGGTGGAATATTGGCCAAGGACTTGGTAATTCATTAATCTAGTTCAGGTGAGCAGAGATTTGATGCAAATATATATTGAATGCACTGAATCCATTATTTCAGTTCTTACTCAACTCTACTCCCTTGCTACTGATTCCATCTCTCTACATTTCAGTAGAATATCATGAAGCCAGTCTTTGAGATTCTCCTTAAAATCTGCTCTTTGACCAAGCTCTTAGTCATCTGACCTAAGATTACCTGCTATGGCTCAGTGACATAGTGTACTCCTGAAGGGCCTTTTTAGAGGTTTTATGTTGAAGCTATTATATACAGTCGGTTCTGCTGTAACACGATAGTTGCGTTCCTGTGCAACATCGCGTTATTGAAAATCATGCTGTAGAAATACTGAGCCTATGGGAAAAGTGGGGTTAGGGGCAGACCACCAAAATATGCCACTCAAAATTGCTTAAAAATCACTCGAGCGGAACACAAAGGATAACATAGTTTGAATAAATGTTTAATTTGTATCTAATAATGAAATAAAGGTAACTTTAACCTTACCTTGAAAAAATGTCAAGATGACTTGATTGTGTGTTTCAGGACAAAGCCCATGAAACAACCATGTGATGTTGACACATTCTCCTCCGCGCACCAATTGAATCACATTATAGCCAATACAAGTTTGCATTTCACAAATAGCGTTCCCCTATTTGTCAGTCGCATTGCAGCCAATTTGTGTTGCCAAAACACACATTATGGCAGAACTGACTATATATATATAAGCTGTCATTGAGTCTCATTCTCTTCCATTTAGATCTGTATCTTAATTTCTTTTCAAAGTAAAACTCTTAGTAATAACATTGGTTTATGATGTAAGGATTGGAACCAGGGCCAGGTGGAGCTTACTGACTGAGATCCTTGATTGGGGTTGTTAACCTGGGCCAATCAGAGAGCCCTGACTGACAGATATAAACAGGAGTTTCAGAAAGTTTCCTCAGTCTATGGACTGGCTGCTCACCGCTCACCGCTCACCGCTCACCGCGCATCGCGCACCGCGCACAGTGGTGACTTGGGGAGAGGATACTGGCTTCTCTGCTGTTATTTAGATGGTGTCTCAGTAAAATAAACTGCAGTTGAGTGAAGCCATTTTCCTTTTACCTTTACACACTGGGGGACAATATACTCCAAGAGTATTCCACACTCTTGAAGTTAAAAGTTTTCTCAGTGGCACAGCTGATCGCCCCACTGAAATATATTGCAGAACGCAAAAAGCTCGTGTGGATCCTAAAATCATTTATGAACATTATGCTGAAATCCTACCTGAGCTAAATGCTGTTGCTAGAGAAACCTGAAGCCCAGCATAGTGGGTAATACATTAGTAACAACAATAGAAGGTGCTGGATACCTCCACAATTTTAATCATTGTTGGTCACATGAATTGTTAGAGCCTTCCAGCATTTTTATTAATGATCAGAAGTGTGCAGTTTTATAAACCTATTACTGCCGGTAATGTCTCAATTATGTAGCACAACCCAAACATGGATTACTGTTGGAAATTTTAAGTTGACAATAAGGAGGAATGTGTCATACTGCAGTTATGTTCCATTGCCATAAAATGAAAGGGTTTTTCAGCAAACATGTACGCTAAAGCTTCTTTGAACTTAGTTAAGTTCTTATTTTACATAATACAAGTCATAATCAACTTTTGATCAGCATGAATATATCTGGAACATGGCAGTTTTGGGCACTTGCTGTGATTATAAGTTTTACAGCTGATTTACAAAGATTTTTTTTGTTTATCATGCATTATTGTTCTTTGTGCAAACTTTCCAGTAGCAGAATGGCCGCAGGACCATTTTTAAACTATCATGTAATGAAAATAACAGATGGTAGAAGCAGTAGAAAGTGAGTATTGAGGACATGGAAACACAGCAGTATGCTTATGTGCTGCCCCAGGCTAACGTGCTAATCTGCAAGGAAAAAGCTACCCAGAGCTCGCTTTGACTGTTAAAGCTTTTGCTAAGCAACAAGCTGCTAATGAGTTTTATGTTCAGTGTAAGAACATATCAACAAAATCGGTGATATTGTCTGTGGAAACACTGCTAAATTGTACTACTGATGTCACTTGTAAACTTCAATGTTTTTCTCTATATTCCTAAGTCAAGTGCTTTATGCTAGGATCCCAACTACTGATCTCTAGGAGACATCAAATCACTACCCATCTATGATTTTGTTTCTTCCACTCTTGTCTCCCAACCACACATAATTTATCCATCATATCAGATTACCTTCAATTGCAATGCACATCAGCTTTATTAACTGATTTAGATCAAATGTTTCAGAAAAATCTATGTATATAAGATCCATTAATCCTCTCCATAACACTTCAGTGAGTCTGTCAAAGAATTCTATTAGGTTAGTTAGACTTGACTTACCTTTCATACACCTTTTGCGTGCTCTCCCTAATTAGCTCCCAAATGCTCACTTACTTAGCATCTAATGATGGATTCAGCAATTTTGCTCCTAACATGCAGCTCACTGGTAATTACCTTGTTTTTCACTACCTTTCTTTTTCCAAACAAAATTGTACTGTTTGCCTCTTTCCAGTCCTTGGCTGCAATCCATTAATCTGTTGCATTTGGAAGATAATAGCTCGTATAACAAAACCTCCTCATCTACTTTAATACCTTTCTTTGCTTCACTGGTCTATAATTGTCTCTGCCAGACATTGTGTCCTTCTCCTTCACTGTGATAATCAAAACAGCTTAGCAATTTTTGATGTCTTGTCTTTGTTTTCCTATTCTCTTCTTTGCTTTCCATTTTTGTTAATGATCCTCATTCTCATTTTTGCCACTATCATTGACCCTTTTCAGCCTTTTCCTTAATACTGGTCCTAACGACTCTCGTGGTTCATTGTTGCATTTCCCTAGATGTTTGTATTTGCCCATCTGGGTTATATATTGTCAGAATTTACTGTGATACTACAATACAAGAGAGTGTGAGGACATTCCGCCATATAAACAAGGTCAGTTTAATATCAGTGGTGGATTAATTGTGGAGAAATTGTATTTAGGGAAAAATAAATCAAAAGGCACTTAGAGGTTTGAGTTAATTAAGGTGGGACAACACAAATTACTAAAACGCTAATTGTGCTTCACCACTTCAATTGAATGTTTGATGAAACATGGAAGGACCTTTTCTAGACAGGATTCAGTAGAACAGAATTCGGTCCATTGAGTATGCCCCACTGTTCAACATAATCATTATGATCAAACACTTTAATGCCTTTTACAAACTCCACCCCCATAACACTGTAGCCCACTGGTAATCAGAAATCTATTAATCTCCAAACATACAGACTGAACATCCATAGCCTTTTTATGGTAGAGAATTCTAAACGTTTACAAGCCTCTGAGTGGAAAAAAAATTCTCCTCAATTCAAATCTAAGTGGCATCCCCTTCATTTTTAAATTTGACATCCCTGGTTCTAAGTTCATCAACCAGAAGCAACACCTTGCTTGCACCTATCCTGTCTATCCCTTAAAGTATGAAGTTACCTCTCGTCTTAAATACTCTAGAGAATATTGACCCAGGCTTCCCAATCTCTCTCCATAGGACAGTCTTGCCATTCCTGGGAACACAACTGGCGAATAAATATTATCAATGATTTAGTGAACAGACGCATTTGATATTATTTGTGACCGCACCCTGCCTTGAAGAAAGAGAAGCCACTTATTAAAGTAGCTTCAATATCTGAGTTCCTATGGAGGAGACGCTTTGGCAGCCACCTTTGAAAGAAAGGAGCGGGTATTTCACTATCATTTGGCCATCCTCCATAATCCTCGAGTACTGGAGGGTCAGTACTGTTCAGAAACACCAGGCTCAACAGAATACCAGGCAGCCCAGTAATAACGAAAGGAAGAAGTTCAACAATGGTAGACCAGGCAACAAGGTAGAGACAGAAGACTGCCCTGACATGCCTGTGGACCAGGATGATGATGCTAAAAATCTCAGCAATACTGTGTCTGAAGTGACCACTGTCTCCTTGGAGATGGTCGCAGAACCATGTGCCCTAATGCAGAACAATCTGAGTCCACAGGGATATGGTCAGATGCTAGATGTTAGTGGCATTGACCAACAATCATAGACAATAAAAAGTAGGATCAGGAGTAGACTGTTCAGCCCCTTGAGCCTGCTGTGCCATTCAATAGGATCTTGGCTGCTCCAAAATTCTTGATGTCCACACTCCTGCCTTTTCCCTTTAATCTTTGATTTCCCTACTGATGAAGACTCTATCCATCTCAGCCTTAAGTATACCAACGACTCTGCCCACATGGCTTTCTGTGGTAAAATGTTCCGAAGACACTCGACCTTCTGAGAGAAGAAATTCTTCCTCATCTGATTCTTAAATTGGTTCCCTTTTATTCTGAGACTGTGCTGTCCGGTCCTAGACTCTCCCATGAGGGAAAACATCCTCTCAGCATTTATCCTGTCAAGCCCCTTAAGAATCCTATATGTTTCAATAATATCACCTCTCATTCTTCTAAACTCCCATGAATAGAGTTGCCCAACCTGCTTAGCCTTTGCTCATAAAATAAACTCTGTATAGTTGCGAACTTTCTCTGAACTGCTTTCAATTAAATTGAATCTTTACTGAAGTAAGGGGACAAGATGTGGTCTCGCCAGCACCTTACACATTTGCAGTTAAGACTTCTCAGCTGCCTTGAAATAAGAGCCAAATGTCTAGGTCATTTGTGCAGATTGTAAATAGTCAAGGACTAAGGGAAGTTCCTTGTGGCATTGTTCTAGTCACAAGTTACTAAAAGGATTTGCATAGTAAATCGAGGGGGGAATATCTTTGCAAAAGGCTACAGTGATAGACTAGGAAAATGGAACTCATTCTCTACAGATAGTTGGCTTTATCTTGACAGACTGAATGGCTTCCTTCTGTGATGACTATCATTCAAAAGTTGTAGATTCAATTTGCAGATTAACAAAATACACCAATTCCTTCTGACCTTCCAACTGTGTGCCATTTCAATAAACTGTTTTGCTCCCGTGTTAACAAGGGATGACTTGGCCTGAAGTAACATTTCAACAGAGCTCAATGAAAGCTGGAACAACAAGAATTCATTTCTCTCGTAGGTACTTTACAGCTTCAGGAATCACCATTAAGCTCAACAACTTCAGAGTAAGACCCCGGTCCTCTATTTTAATGACAACATCCTCCCCATCATTTTTTGTCAGCTGGCTGAACCACTTTCCTCCTTTTTTTTAACCTTCATTTACATGCGTTTCACACTGCAATCTTTCCTTTGCCACCATTAGCTGTATTGTGCCCTGGGTGCCCTCACCATCTTTCCCACTTATTGCTCCACCTCCTTTGTCTACAGCATGTATCACTATCTTCCGGCCCCTTTCAGTTCTGAGGAGATTATCAGAATTCAAACGTTAATTGTTTCTCGCTGACAGACGTGTTGTTTCTTAAGCATTTTGCATGGGATTACTAACAGATTCATGGGTCAAACACCACAGTATGATATATTCTTAGTGCTTCCATATTTATTAACTCATGTGAGACAGATGAATTGATATTTGTTAACATTAAGTACTTATGTTGTAATTAAAAACTCAGACTTGCACTGTCTCCTGTTCTCTCTGACTATATCCACTAAACAATAACTGCGATAACAATGGTAAAGACTACTTGAAGGTGAGGTGGGTACTTTTTTTATGCTGGAATGTCACATGTTGTGTGATTTAACTGTCTAGTCTCTAACGTAATAATACCACACTTACTACAGTTTTAAATATTACTCCTTCCAATCTACAAGCCAGCTCTACTCTCTCCTATTTGATTTGTTTTCCACTTGAATAATAAGTTATGGTGGTTTTGCCTCCCTTTCCAGCAGCATTTTCTTCCTTTTTGTTACCACTTGCTCAGGTTTCTGGGAGGCAACACGCATCGGGAATTTGTCAGTTACAACTGCTGAAAAGGTAATCAATTATCTGTAACAATTGTCATCCACTGCAACCACCTACCTCTGCTGAGTTCCTTAAGTTTTTTTTTCTTCAAGAATAACAACTTATTTCATAATACAATGAAGTTTGTTTCAATTCCCCTCTTTTATTTCAACCCTGCCACGGAAGAGATGTTGGCATTACATAGCTCTTTGACAAGTTTGAGTTGCAGTTATTGTTTCAGCTCTCTCCTAACATCATGATTGTTAGTCACCCATTTCCCATCTTTAACTTCATCAAAACTTCTCTTCAAGGCTGAATCTGTACTTTAGAGGTGACATTTTAAACACCTTGTACACTGCAAACCTTATGCAGTGGTTGCTAATTTTCATTGAGCTTCATGGCTGACACCTGTGAACCACAGGGAGTAACATCCACAGGCATCTATTACCTCCTCTACCAACACTCAGCAGCAGCAGTAGTGTATACAATCTACAAGTTGCACTGCAGAAATTTCCCAAAGAACCTTAGACAGCACCTTCCAAACCTATGACCACTACCATCTCGAAGGACAAGAGCAGCAAATACATTGGAACACCACCTGCTCCATGTTGTCCTCCAATCCATTCACCATCCTGACTCAGAAGTATATCACCATTCCTTCACTGTCACTGGGTCAAAATCCTGGAATTCCCTCCCTTGGGGTATTGTGGGTGAACCTACAGTATGTGGACTGCAACAGTTAAAGAACGCAGCTCACCACCACATTCTCAAGGGCAACTAGGGATGGATAATTAATGCTGGCCAGTCAGCAGCGTCCACGTCCAATGAATGAATAAAAAAAAAATTCTCATTATGCTCGCCTATCTTATTTGTTAAAAACAAGGGTAGGATAAGAAACCAAAGGAGTGAGAAAATTGACTAAAGTTATAAAGTCTCTCAAGCTTACAAAAAAGTACAGTTGTGTGGAGTTGAAAAGAAACTGGTGATTTAATTGTCAGCTATTTTGTTTTACATTCAAAGACCTTTTTGTCTCCTTTATCTCAACATGCCAACATTTGTATTATGGCCAACAGCGAACTGTACGTCACTGCACATTTTCTTGGATGGTATTTCAATCTCTGTCTTCTCTCTTGCTCCCTACTCCACTAAAAAAAAATGCAGTGAACCTGGAGACAGCAGACATTTAATAAGGCAGAGGAAGGTAAATGCAGGGCAGCTTTCCCACCCAAATACTAATTGAAGTCTTTAAATAGGCAATTAATGACCGCTGAAGAGCTTCATTCTGCACTGCTGGTATTCAGTCAGTGACAGACAAGGAAGTTATCACAGGTAAAGCCTAAGAAGCAAAACCTTTTCATTTAAGGCACTCAGCACTCAGTCAAGGAACTTAGCATGGGGAAAGGGGCGTTCACCGAGAGTCAAATCCCTCACATTTTCCTCTGAATCACCATCCGTCACCTCTGTTGGCACTACCCCCATCCAAACCTTCATTCATCAGTGGCCTGGGTTCTTTGGTGAGCCAATGCATCTGCTGGTTGCACTACGAGCAGTTGTAATGGAGAGCTGCTGGATTTGGAATAAAGGGTTAAATATATCTTTGCTCCAAGTATTGCTACCTGAACATGTGTGCCAGGGATTATGATGTCGTGGCATCAGATCCAATGGAAATGGGACCCAGATCTGCAGGAGAGACAGAGGGAGATGTTTGCTTGCTTACCGTTTCTTACCATTCCCTGTATGTAGCCCTGTTCAATAAAACCTGGTAATATTCACAAATCTGAACAAAGATCTGATTTTACTTCGTTGGCCACTACTTTGCAGACAGCTTCCAGGGAAGGGGAGTGCAGGACCTTTACCTCACCCCCATCCTAATTGGCCACCACCAACAGGCCTCCTTCAATTTGTGATGTGATGCACTATAGGAGACAGCCATCACTGTGGATAGAAGTGCTCTCTTGCTGTGAACTATTCCTGTGTTTTTTTCAACCTTTTTTGTTCTGCAGACCATATCAATTAAGTTGTTTTGTGTAAATAAGTCATTACCACCAGTTTTAATTATTCAGTTCCTCTACTGTTAATGTACAAACTTAGTTGCTTCCACATATTTGTTGGCTGTTAGTAGACCCAGTGAAGTTTGTAATTATTCATTGGCTCTTGGTCCACAGTTATTTAATGTTGATACTGTAATACCATTTATTTCAATCAAAGCCACTGTGGTATTTATTCTGTAAGCCTGTCTTTGACAGCTGGCTGGACCAGTTCTGTAGCGATTAATTTGCTTTAAAGACAGAATGCTATTTGTTGAACCCCAATACCAACAGTAATTATTTAATCCCTAGTCCTAATATTGTTTGTTTAATTCCATTCTTCTAATTATTTAAATCATTATTTAATTTGTGTTCCAATATCATTTATCTTGTCCATGCCTCTTTATTTAATCCTGATAATTCCCTTTAATTTATAATTAATTTGTTAATTATTATTTACTGATGTCCATGAATGAAATGAAGGCAATCCATTCTGCTCCAGTACTATTTTGTTTGTTGGAAGCTAAGAAGTGACATATTGTTGGACCACCCACTGCTTTCGTGGTGATTATGCTTTCACTGCTTCGGTTTCCAGATTATTATTTTCCCTGTTAGCAAACAGTTTAAGAGGTGAACTACAATAGAATGAGGGAGGACTTGGCTAAAGTAGACTGGAAACAAAGATTTTATGGTGGAACAGTTGACGAGCAGTGGAGGACTTTCAAAGCAATTTTTCAAAGCTCAGCAAAAGTATATTCCAGTGAAAAGGAAGGACTGTAAGAAAAGGGATAATCTGCCATGGGTGTCTAAAGAAATAAGGGAGGCTATCAAATTGAAAGAGAAGGCATACAAAGTGGCCAAAAACAGCATGGAACTAGAAGATTGGGAAAACTTTAAAGGTCAACAGAAAGCCACAACAAGAGCTATAAAGAAAAGTAAGATAGAACATGAAAAAAAACCTAGCACAGAATGTAAAGACAGATAGCAAAAGTTTCTATAAATATATAAAACGAAAAAGAGTGGCTAAAGTAAACGTTGGCCCTTTAGAGGATGAGAAGGGGAATTTAGTTATGGGATATGATGAAATGGCTGAGGCATTGAACAGGTATTTTGTATCGGTCTTCACAGTGGAGGACACTAATAACATGCCAGTAATTGACAAAGAGACGAAGGTAGGTGAGGACCTTGAAACAATCATTATTATGGAAGAGGTAGTGTTGGGCAAGCTAATGGAGCTAAGGATTGATAAGTCTCCTGGCCCTGATGGAATGCATCCCAGGGTACTAAAAGAGATGGCGGGAGAAATAGCAGGTGCACTGATGGTAATTTTCCAAAATTCGCTGGACTCTGGGGCAGTCCCAGCAGATTGGAAAACAGCAAATGTGACGCCACTGTTTAAAAAGGGAAGTAGACAAAAGATGGGGAATTATAGACCGGTTCGCTTAACCTCTGTAGTGGGGAAGAAGCTTGAGTCTATTATCAAGGAAGAAATAGCAAGGCATTTTGATAGAAATTGTCCCGTTGGGCAGACGCAGCATGGGTTCATGAAGGGCAGGTCATGCTTGACAAATCTTTTGGAATTCTATGAAGAGATTACGAGCAAGGTGGACAATGGGGACCCAGTGGATGTGGTGTACCTAGACTTCCAAAAGGCCTTTGACAACGTGCCGCACAAGAGGCTACTGCATAAGATAAGGATGCATTGCGTTAAGGGTAAAGTATTAGCATGGATAGAGGATTGGATGACTAACAGGAAGCAAAGAGTGGGGATAAATGAGTGCTATTCTAGCTGGCAGTCAGTGACTAGTGGTGTGCCTCAGGGATCGGTGTTGGGACTGCAATTATTTACAATTTATATAGATGATTTGGAGTTGGGGACCACGTGTAGGGTGTCAAAGTTTGCAGATGACACTAAGACGAGTGGCAGAGCAAAGTGTGCAGAGGACTGTGAAATTTTGCAGAGGAACATAGATACATTGAGTGAGTGGGCAAAGGTCTGGCAGATGGAATACAATGTAAATAAATGTGAAGTCATACATTTTGGTAGGAGTAATAGTAAAAAGGATTATTACTTGAATGGTAAAAAGTTGCAGCATGCTGCTATGCAGAGTGACCTGGGTGTCCTTGTGCATGAATCACAGAAGGTAGGTCTGCAGGTACAACAAGTAATTAGGAAGGCAAATGGAATTTTGTCCTTCATTGCTAAAGGGATTGAGATTAAAAGCAGAGAGGTTATGTTGCAGCTGTACAAGGTGCTGGTGAGGCCACACCTGGAGTACTGTGTGCAGTTTTGGTCTCCTTACTTGAGAAAGGATGTACTGGCACTGGAGGGGGTGCAAAGGAGGTTCACTAGGTTGATTCCGGAGTTGAGGGGGTTGGCTTATGAGGAGAGACTGAGTAGATTGGGATTATATTCATTGGAATTCAGAAGATTGAGGGGGGATCTTATAGAAACATACAAAATTATGAAGGGAATAGATAAGATAGAAGTAGAGAGGATATTTCCACTGGCAGCTAAAGCTAGGACAAGAGGGCATAGCCTCAAGATTAGAGGGAGCAGATTTAGGACTGAGTTGAGAAGGAACTTCTTCACCCAGAGGGTTGTTAACCTATGGAATTCCTTGCCCAGTGAAGTAGTTGACCCTACTTCAGTAAACGTTTTTAAAGATTTTTTTTGAACAATAAAGGAATTCAGGGATACGGTGAGAATGCGGATAAGTGGATCTGAGTCCACGAAAAGATCAGCCATGATCTTATTGAATGGTGGAGCAGGCTCGAAGGGCCGGACGGCCTACTCCTGCTCCTAGTTCTTATGTTCTCTGTTCTTATATCCATCTGTTTTTGCAGTGAAATCTTTCAAGAAACATTTTAAAGAGATTATACAGGAATGTAACATTTGGAAAATACAAGTTCACCGCAACCTAAAAAATAATTTGGAAATCAAGTGATTCAGTGCATTTTGAAGGTAACAACAGGCAACTAGAAATAACTGGTTGGTGTTTGCCACATTCTGTAACCATAGTCCTTTAATTAGCACCAACATTGCGATCAACCATCAATCTCAGAATGACATGTGGATATATTAAACAGTTGAAGCCAATTATAAGATTTAATGTTCAGCAGTGCACAGAAACATGACAGATGTGTTCTGCTTACATGCATCATTCCTTATGGATCTGACTGAAAAAAAATGAATAAGATTGGTTTAAATATGTGAAATAACTGACAAGTATGCTGATGTGCTTTTCAGGTAGATCCTGCTAAATAAGCTGATTCAGGGTTAATTAAGCTTGGAGGAATGCAATTAATGGCAGAAATATAAATGCAGTCCATGTATAAAAGCAAAATCCCTTCCTCGATATGCCATTGACATTTGAATTCTGATTACCTCAACTCTGTTACATGCTTGACTCTGAATCACAATGTCGTAGTTTCAAGCTTCACTCCAAAGATTTGAGCACATAATATGGGCTGACACTTCAGTGAAGCATTGGGGTAGTGCTGTTTTTTGTCAAATGAGTCTCTCGAATCTCAGTTATCATGGTCCAGAAGAAGACCATTGAACCCATTGCATCTGCACTGGTTCTCTGAATGGGCATCATAATTAAGTGTAATTCTCCTGTCTTTCAGCTGTAACCTTACAGATTATTTGAATAGAAACGACCATCCAATGCTCTGAAACATTTCATTCCAGCACTCTGCCAGGCAGTCCATTGCACAGCATATTCTAACTATTCATTGTAATAAAAAAATTTTTTCTTAACTTGCGTTTGCTTTGTCTGCAAATTACTTTTAATCCATGCACTTTGTTCTCCAACCCTTTTGAGTTCGAAATGTTCCTACCTACTGTATCCAGGGCCCTTGTGATTTTGAAAACTTCTGTCAAATCTCCATTTCGTCTTCTCATGTCCAAGGAAAATAATCCCAACTTCTCCAATATATCTTCATAACTGAACATTTTCATTCTTGTAAACTTCTTACACACTCTTGAATGAATTCCGATCCTTCAAAAATGTGGTGCCCAGATCTGTATGCAATACTCCAGCTGAGATTTATCAAGTGTCTTGTATATGTTTAGTATAATGCTCCCTGCTTTTGAACTCCATGCCTCTATTAATGAAGCCTAGAACACTGTTTTAGGAACTCCTGTCTCCACCAGTCCTGCCACGTTTATTGACTTACACACATATGCACCCAGGTCTCTGCCTCTGCACATCCTTTAGAGTAACAAATTTTTATTCAAACCGTCTCTTAATGTCCTTTATAGCAATTGTATCACCTTACATTTTTATTCACATTGAACTTAAATATTTCATTTGAACCTGCCTTCAACGCACTTCCATCAGTGCATTGAATTGCAATCCTAACTACTCACTGTTTAAAGAAAAAGATTTTTCTTAAGTTGCATTTTCTTTGTTTGCAAATTACTTTGAATCCATGCCGTTTTGTTCTTCGATCCTTTTGTGTTAGAAGCATTTCTGCCTACCGATCTGCCTACTCCACCAACTTGCCAACTGCCCTCTTCACAGTTTATAGTTCTTCAAAGTTTTCTATTGTTCAATAACTTTGAAATTGTCCACTTGACAGAGCAGCAAAGCTGTTCTGGTTAACATTTATCCCTCAACCAACACAATCAAACCAGATCATTTGCTTATTTCAGTTTTTAAAATTTTGTTCTAAAATTGCTTTGGAACATGCCAAAATCAGGAAAGATGCGGTAGACATAATGAGCTTCCAACTATGCAGTGTCTTTCATGACCTTATGTTGTCCAAATCACTTCACATTGAAATGGTTCTCCTTGGAATGAAATTGCTGTAGTAACTTATGGAAACAATTTGCACATACAGTCCTTCCAATGAGATTAATGACTGATTAAACAGACACTGTGGTGTAATTTAAGGAGAATTTTTGGCTAGTGCCCAAGGTGAAAATACTGCTGTTACTTTAAAACAAAATGTAGTTGGGGTTTTTGCAGCCAGGTAGTGTGGATAAGATCTTAGTTTGGTTTTAATATATAAGATGAAAGTCTGCACCTCAAAGTACTGCACTTTTTCAATATTACACGAGAATGCCATTCAACATATGTACTCTAATCCTGGAGTGGGATTGAATGCATTGTCTTTTGACTTGAAGATAAAACTGCAACAACTGAGCATACTAAAAGATTTTTACTACTACCAACTCTGATGTTGCTCGAGGATTGACTGGAACGAATATTTCCAAACTGGTAAACAGATTTCAACAAAATGTGGTACCCAAAAAGAGTATGGTCCAAAGAAGAACTCATTAGTTTCTGGAAAAGATGCAGATCTGGATCTTGCAATATTTTTAAAGGATCTGTTAACATTGTGAGATAGAGTGAATTGACTTATTAAGAATATTGTGGGGGTTGATTTTTCAGAATGTTTGTATTTTAGAATGTTGTCAATCATGCTAAATAGCATTGTAAAATTTGTCACAGATGCCTTAACGTGAGCAGAGTCCTCACAGCAGGTTATTAGATCTACATTGGCTTGAAATTACCTCAGTGAGATGAAAGTTGTAGAACATTTTCTCTGTTTTCACTTTTGTAGTTGCAGACAAGGAAATAAACATGGAGCATTGCATAATCAGTTAACACATAGTGGGGGTATGGACTCAAAGCGAAGAGGACACTCATTTTTGTATGTAGGTATTGTAATGTAGTTGCTATGGTAGGGCAGGCTTTACATTATTGGATGCCTTCACATGAAGTGTTCTGAGAAGGAAAGTGTGAACAGGTTTT
Organism: Rhincodon typus; assembly: GCF_021869965.1. Classification (NCBI taxonomy): domain Eukaryota; kingdom Metazoa; phylum Chordata; class Chondrichthyes; order Orectolobiformes; family Rhincodontidae; genus Rhincodon; species Rhincodon typus. The sequence continues at coordinate 9,115,448 of NC_063351.1, forward strand.
CTATCCTCAATTATAATAACAGGAGCTCTAGATTTATGGCTAACCTGGGTGAGTGGTGTTACTGAACATCGGTCAGGAATTTTGAGAAAATATAAGCAAAGCTTGTAAAATTTGAAGCTTGCCAATCTATGCCATCACAGCCTAGTGGCAATGAGGCATGAGATCCAGGGCAAGGTAATGCCAGTTATGTCCATGTGCAGCTATGTTCAACTGACCTATTCCAAATTAAAAGAATCTGTAAAATGATAATGCTGGACCTACAATGACTAAGATTTTGCTGCAGGCGATATGTTTGCTGGCCAATCCAGTGGTGCATTTATTTGTTCCCTGTGGAAAAACATCATACAGAAGGTGTCTCAGCATCAATTTGGGTAAAGCAGAATCATCTGGCAATAATTTGATTTTCCAGTTGCTTTATCATCCGTGATTAACACAACAAGTGGAAGCAGCTTTTGTCAGTGGAGTACATTTTTTTGGTCCTAAAGTTAAAGGTGAAATATCATTCCCGCATACACAGTGCACGTTCACTCTGAGCGCAAGGGTGTAAGGCACTGTGGAACAGAGGCCAAATGCTGAGATGAGTTGGAAAAATATTTCCCTGGGAGCTACGGGAATGGAGAAGGGTCACAATCCTCTGCAGTGTGAGCCTGACTAAGCCTTTCAAAATTATTTAAATCATGGCCTCCCTAAACTGCATTTCCCTGTGGGTGTGGGTTGCTCCAGAAATATAAATTTAGCATAAGCCACTGTATAAAACCAGGAACGTTTTGCAAACCCAGACTCTCCAGAAATGTTTTCCTTCAATCTGAATTTCTTATTATCAGAGCTTTCTATTTTGGATACATGCTTTCTGATTTTCATTTGTAAGATTTATTTCATGGCATCGTTTTTCGAGCTGTTTTCACAATTCAGGTTTTTTTTTAAACCCACAAACCACTCATTAGTTAGGGGTGTGTTGCTTTGATGAGGGTCAATTCCTGTTTGTAGAATAAATGTCCTCAAAATATATCTTGCCCCCGGATGCTGGAGAGTATGAGGGATTTCCAGGGGATGCTGCCTTCTACATGAGGCAAATGCCCCAATGACCTATTTTCTCACAGAATCAGAGTCCCCATCACACCTGACCTGTATCCAAAGTGTCCTGGGACTATATACAAAGGATACCCTATCTCTTTGAAGAATTCTGATAGGATTTTAGACCATTCCTGATATCTAAAGGACACAAATCAAATTTCATCCCACATGTGAAAATCAAGTTTGACTTAAGGCAGCTGCATTTTACTGTCAATAGTTCTCCCATGTATAACTGATGTACAAATTACAATCTGTCCCGTTTCCAACCTCTACAAAAATGGAGGGGACAAGTTTGGGAATGGTACTCCTGGATTCATTTCTCCAAGGACTATTTTCAATAAAATGGAGAACTCCTCCATCTAGGAAACATTTCTGGCCTTAAATTTTAAGCATTGGTATAAATATTTTCCCTACTATTGGGGAAGTATTTTAATTATAATCGATGCTTAATCTGAAATGTGCACATCTCTTTAGGTTAAATCTGCGGACTCCAGAATTCTCCTTAACCCTTGGGCCGCTTTCTCATATGAAACTAAAACTTTAGCCATCACCTCTTATCTCTGTGCCGGTGGTGACGATAATGTAACAAATTTAGTGGATTAGTTATTCAGAGACCTTGGCTAATGTTTTGGGGATACTGTTTTAAATTGCACCATTAGCAGCTGCTGGAAGTTAAATTTTAAAAATTCAAGTTCTGGAATTGAAACCTAGTCTGTGTAATGATTACCATGAAACTACCACCAATTCTCATAAAAACCCACTTGGTTCAGCAATAACATGTTAGAGGAGGAAATCTGCCGTCCTTACCTGAGTGTCTTATTATAGTATATACTAGCTGATAAATGTCAGTGTCTCTGGATGGGCCAGCATTTATTGCCTGTTAGGGTGAACCACATTACTGTCATATATAGGCCAGACCAAGGAAGGACCAGAATTCCTTCCCTAAAGAGCATTATTGAACTAGATGGGTTTATACAATAATTGGCAGCAGTGACATGGTCACCATTAGGTGAGCTGTTTTATTCCTGATATTTATTCAAATTCCATCATCAATTGTAGTGAGATTTGAATCCATGGCATCATAGCAATGGCCTAGGGTTCTGGATTGCTAGCCCAGACTGCCTCCCTTTGGCCTGGCCTACATATCTATAGACCGCAGCAATGTAGTTGACTCTTAACTCCTCCCTGAAATGACCTAGCAAGCTGCTTAGTTGTAGCATTTACGGATAGATAACAAATGCTGGCTTTGCCAGCAATGCCCACATCTCGCGAAGGAGTTTCAAGCCTTAATTGCCATACAAGTTGTGATGAAGTCCATTTCCAGCATTCTACAAGAACGTAACCTTCAGGATACGCTCTCTCAATAGTAAGGGTGCTACATTTGACTGTTTCAAAATGCCAATAACATTCAATTCTGCCCAGCAAATAGGGGAGGGTTTTATAAAGAGTTGACTAGCTCACTCGGAAACTGTAGTCATGAGGATCTGTGAGGATGACAGGAACAAACTCCAGGTTAGCAGTATTGCAGTTAGCTGTATTACTGGGAACTACATGGATTTAGTGTAGGGGACTCAGTGAGAAATTAAGAACAGTTGGATAGCTCCATGCTGTTGAAGTGGAGAAGTTCTAGAAATTACTAAACAATTAAGTCTTGAAGCCAGGAATTGGAAGTTCTGGGGAGCTGGGGAAGTGGGAAGATCACTGGCTGTGATATGCTTTGAAGATAGACCATTCAAGAAGATACACAGGCAGACAGACTTGTGCAAAGGTACAAATCAATAAGACTGGAATTTCAGTCTGAAATTGGTTAATGTGAGCATTAATACTTTGGTTTTACTAAGAGAGCAAGAGTTTAAAAGCTTACAAACAATGTTTGTGTAAGATTGGACCTCGGGGAATACCCAAGGGGCAGAAGCATCTTAATGGAGCTAGCAGTAAGTGAAAAGTTGGAGGCATTCCTAAGAATAAATATTGGAGTTCAGTTTTTGGATTCTTGGGAAGTGGATACCTAAGAAAAGATGATGATCAACCAGAGCAGGAGCAGTCAAAAGGCATTATGAGTGACTCTTATGAAGAAGTTTCAAGGTCAGATCAACAAAAGTGAAGAATTATGATCCCTGGTGAAGTTTAAAGAGATTTGCTGAAACATCATTATTAACATCGGGGATTGCTATGAAATCCATGGGATCTATCTTGATCCTAATTGTCATTTGATATGTGCTTTGGCAAATTCGATCAATCTGTTATCCATATTTACCAAATTGTTAAACCTTGGTGTTAGTCATTAGTTTTACATGTATTTCAAGTTATATTGTTGTTGTAATGGTGAGTTGTAAAAGTTATTGTTTGTTCAAAACTGTGAAATGTGGCTTTTTTTTGGATGTGTGATCTCTCACATTGTTTACATTTTCCTAAAAAGAAATGTTGGTCGCTAGTCAGATTTTAACCAATTTCAGACTGAAATTCCAGTCTTATTGATTTGTACCTTTGCATAAGTCTGTCTGCCTGTGTATCTTCTTGAATGGTCTGTCCACTATTTTAATCCCTCCATTTAATTTATATCCACGCGTACAAAACACCCTGGTTTTAGAGTCATTGCTGGGTCTTCCATACATTCCATTGTCAGAATGAGGTTGCATATTTCCTACTTATATAATTGATTTGACATACAAGAATCATTACTGTATATGAATAAATGTACTTATAACACAAGACATCTAGGAAAATATTGAGGCGTGAAGCTAGGTAAACTTAATCACCTGTATTTGTACTGTTGGTTGATCCTTGATTCAGGGATGACATCTACACAGGATTAAGAGTTCCTGCCATGGGTCTTCATGAAACTGAACAGGTTGACTCTTGACCTTCAGTTCCCTTGATACCTGGTGCAGGGTGACTCCTGAATAAGTAGGATTTGGAATGAAGGATTTATTTCCTTCTGTACCACTGCTGAGACTCAACATGAACATGCTGGGACTCAACATGATGCAGTTTGATGGACATTTTGTTTTTTTTTGTCATTTGAATGGTTGGGAATAAGCTCCTCTCAGTCCTCAATGTCAACATGGCCTTATTTCAATGAGGACTTTAGAATGATCTTCTGAAGTGGTTTTTTTGACCTCACTCGAATGTTGGCCGTTTTGAGAGATCAATGCACAGGATGTGATGGGCAATGTTTCTTGGCCACCTAGACACAATGTTTGATTTAATAGAGTTGATTATGCTGGAATTTTACCTGCATATTGTGAAGCTGTCTCCAAGGAAAACACATGTTTATTAGATGATCCTCCAACTGGATCCAATGTAAGCAAACCTACCTCATCTGTCAATTATTCCACCTCCCATATATGTTGAAGACGAGACTCTGGAATACATTCAACACTTCACGTTTTGAGAGATGTAGAACAAGTTATGTGACCATTGAACAGGAGACCGAACATGAGACTAGCTGACCCATTTCCCACGCTTCTGCTTTCACACTTTCCCATCCCACCCATACAACAATAAGGTCCCCCTTGTCTTTAATTTCTACCACAACAAAGACACATCCAAGGGATCATCAGTGGCTATTTCTGTCATCTCCAACATACTCCCCTCCCATGTCAGCATCGCGCAGGGATCGTTTCAGAGTTCAGGAAACTTCAGAGTGCTCCAGTGCAAAGGGATCTGGCTGTCCATGCACATGAATTGCAGAAAATTAGCATGTAGGGACAGCAGGTAGTGAGAAGGCAAGAGGTATTTTGCCATTTATTGCTAAGGGAATACAGTATAAAAGTAAGGAAGTGTTGCTGCAACTGTACAAGGTGTTAGTCAGACCGCATCTGGAGTGTTGTGTACAGTTTTGGTCCCCTTGAGGAGGGATATATATTGGAGGCAGCTCAGAGGTATTGTTTGTGCTTTGGACACTTAGACCAGTTTATGTATTAAAAGCACTTTACCCAAACGCTGTTGTCGGCGAGGCAGGTAAAGAGACATTGAATTCAGTTTGTGGTTCAACTCTGTTTTAGTAACAAAATATTCCTTATTAAAACACTGAGCATTTCCCAAATTCCCACAATATTTACTGTCTATCAAGCTCTATCTGTCTGAGAAAGGATATTACCTGCAAGTAGAATAGAATAGAAATTTATTGTCACGCGTACGTCTACATGAAAAATACAGCAAAAAAATTTTGTAGGTTGCCCCACCATGGCATCTACATCAATGAGAGAAGTTGTACATAATTTTTTAAGAAAAAGTAAAATTAAGACAAAGTTCATCACAGTTCAGTTAATGGCTCCTGAATTTGGGGAAAGCTGATTAAGGAATACCCTGAAGACGCAGTCGGGATAAGACTGCCTTTCCAGGACACTGGATACTAGACTGGAAGCCTCCACCAAAGAAGACCGCCAGGCCTGGCTGAAACTGCTTCCCAGGCCACTGGAATAGCTAGACAATGAAGAGAGAGAAGACCTCCACACGGGGACAAGACCTCCACACAGGGACAAGAGTGCTGGGCCTGGGAAGTCAGCCTGGAGCCTGTTCCTCGCTTGCCAGGAGACCCCGGGCTGGGGTGGAGCCATGTCTGGCTTGCCCTGATGTTGCTGCTGCTGCTCCCTGAGGTGTCCAACCTTACCTACCACTTTCCAGGCTTAAAATAAAACAAAGAGAAAAAGAAAAAGAACAAAAGTAGAAAGAAAACAAAGAGAGAGAGAGAAAGCCAACAGAAGCAGACGAGCCCACATGCTCTATGCCATCTTTGGGGAGAAAAAAATCCACATGTTTAAGGTAGACTGTTGGAATCTCCATCCTTTCTGACGTAGGGCTGCCATAGGGTTTCCTCTGGGTGCTCCGGTTTCCTCTCTCAGTCCAAAGATGTGCAGGCTAGGTGGTTTAGCCATGGGAAATGCAGGGTTACAGAAATAGGGTAGGGGGATGGGTCTGAGTAGGATGCTCTTTGGAGGGTCAGTGTGGATTCTATGGGCCAGATGGCCTGCTTCCACACTGTAGGGTTTCTATGATTCTAACATTTATGCTGCAGTGCTCCGGTGTAGCTCAACACAAGCTGAGGATTAATGCCTCATCTTCCACCTAGGTATCTTACAACGTTCAGGATTCAATATTGAGCTTAGCAATTTCAGAGTGTGAACAGCTTCCCCCGTGTTTGTTATCCATCCCCATGCCCCCAGTTTCTGTTATTTAGAGGTTGCTCCCAGCACAGCCAACTCATTTTCAACTATTCGCAATTCCCGTTATTACAAATTCAGCATTTTTCTTCCCTGGCTTACTATCAGCAATCCCTTTGTCAGCTTCTCTTTCTCTTCTTCCCTCTCTCTCTCTATCCCCCTCCCCTCTGCCTCTCTGTTTCTGTCTCGCTTTCGCTGTCACATGTGCTCTATCTCTCTCTCTCACTTGTGCTCTCACCCACCCCTCCCCTGATCAAGGGTCATTGGGCTAAACGGGTTGAGTCTATTTCTCTTTCCCCAGATACAACCAGACCTGGTGAGATTCTCCAGCACTTTTATTTTAGTGTCAGATGCCCTGCATCCTCAATTGCTCGTTTTCTGTTACTGTACAAGATCAGCTGTGTCAATTCAAACAGCAGTACGGCAATGCAGTGAGTATTTGACAATAAAGGCCTCCGCAAGTCAGCAGAAGTCTCAGTGTGCAGAGCATGTATTATTATTTTGAGATCTGGGCTGTGTATCATCAAGACCTGAGTGCTCATGGAATTCTACAATCTATAATAAGGAATAATTTAATGTCCTGAACATTTCATTTTATGGAGCTTTACTTATTCAATTTTATATCGGTTGAAACTATCATCATAGAAACCAAAGTTTTTAACACTTCAGTGTGCCGGATCTGAATTTTTTTTCTTGGCAGATACCCTGTTGTATGTGAAAATGCAAAGTAAACCCATGTCATTGAGGAAATGGCTCTAAGAGTCATGCTGGAAGCAGACTACATTGGATTACCATCTTTTAATAAATAAATTGTAAACACTACATTTTGTGCTTTTTTTGCAGTTCTGGATAATGCAATTGTGAGAATGCTAAATGACAATGCTGTACAGATATACAATTAAGGTAAGTTGCCCAATTTGAACTTTGTACATATATTTAACTGAAATTTGTTTTGTTATATAATTTAAAACAATAATGGATTTTAAAGCCAAGGGTATTGTGCTGCAAGAGCTTTTTGATTTTCTTAACATTTCAGGGTAAAACACGTCTTTAAATTTATTGAGTCATGTCACAAACAGATTTATAAATTCAATGAACTTTGTTATATTGTAGTAAACTGATGTTTGTCTTAATTTATCTTGTTTCAACCGAGAACAGCAAGGAGCTCTGTCATTCAACAAATGTACTGATGATAAGTAGACAAATTAATGCACAGCATTTAGTGCTTTTGTTGGAAAAAATACACACATTGAGTTGTTTGTTGTGTTATAATGATGGGTAAGAACTCCAAAATACTACAAGTGTGTTAAGCCCTTAATTTCAAAATATTATTTTAAAAAGAAGTCTGCTCCAGAGATAAAATAGCAACTGCGATATAAAAATAAATTCAGTAAGTTATCAAATAAACTTCAAACAGACTGGACTGTGATCTCTTGTAACAATGAAGTTAACAAGGGGGCCACAACCACCTTTGCAGGAAGTCATCCCTGCAGGTAATGTCCCAAATATCATCAGACACTCTTTGCTTTTCTCTTCTTTTATGTATTCTTCAAAGACGGATTTTTTAAAAATCCCACATCTCCGTTGGAATGTGCTAGTGGTACTGACTACCCTGTATATACCAACCTGTGGTGTAACGTTAGTGTGCTATGAAAGTCATGGTTGAGAAACTACCCCTAGTCACCCTCGTATTGCAGGTAAAAGATAGTCCTCCCCAGTTTTTTCTCGAAAGGTATCAGGGCAAAGAACCTTCAATCAGCCGACAAAATCAAGCATCCCAAAAATCGTCTGTTCACCTACCACTAAAGTGGCCACTAACTTCCACTGCAAAGGCTACCATATTCGAGTATTGGCTCTGAGTGCCAATTCAGAAACTGTTCATATACCATTCTTCTAAAACTCTTTTTATCCTTTTAGACGAGCCACTTCATTCTAATTTGTGCCTATGTGTTACATTAACATTTCTTCCTGTGGCTAGCAACTAATAACACACATCTTTTTGTTAACTCAAGAAAGCTTGGTTAAATTGCCTCCTTTTGAAACATAAATTAATTTTCATCTGGGAGAAAGGTGTTCACAAAGGAAGGCATCCTGACTAAATTATCTCGATGCAACCAACCACGGCATTTGGTGAGTAGAAAAAAGGAGGCAGTTCGTTCTTCCCACTTCAACCAGGAGAATAAAAGTTGAGTATCCAGTCTGGAACTGGAACAAATTGGTGAAACTCGTCCAAGTCTGGTGGTAATAATCGTCATGTATAAAATTTGCAAAATAATTATTTGATAATTGTAAGAAATACATTGGGACTTGCCACCATTCAAAACTCTGGATGGAAAAGCACCAATTAACAAGTCAAATAGAATGATGAGTATGGCTTATACAGTTGTACAAGTCAATGGATGTCATGCTCCTTTTGAAATGTGTGATCAGTTCTTGCCTGAGTACTGTCCGTTACTCTCGTTGACACTCCAGCTAATAATTTTCCTCCATCTCTGCAAAGCACAAATCATTCTAGGCATCATGTTTACTATCCTGATAACCACTGTAAACCAGTGAGGAACATCCTGAAATCACCTTGCAATACCATAGATTAGGTCGAACAAACTACCGTGTGAGTGTGGGGAATGGTGTTGTTCTGTTTCAGCTTCATCTAATTATTGCAAACCAGCTATTCAGTGAAATACTAATTTATAACTTAACTTATTATGCCCTCTTTTAACTGCTGCTGAGTCAATATGCAATAACATTAAACAATGTTGTTATAATTACGGTGTAATTCTTCAGATAAGACACTGAAACAGATTGTGAACAGCAAGGCTGTACCTAGTTTTGATACTTTTACTGAATGATTGACAGACTATTTGTGGAGAAGAATAGGTGTTTTATACTGCAAAATATAGAGACATTTTACCATTAATGATTTGTATGGCAGCAGGGTGTGTCAAAGCTATGACATTGAAACAAGGTATCTAGTACAGAGAAGGATTGAACAGCTGCATATCACACAGGGTACAGTATTGTAATTTTGGAGCCCAGTATTGATTACAACAGATTTTCCTATTTTCTGCAAGCAATCAGAAAATGTCAAGTAATGAGTAATATGATGATCAAACTCAATTGAGAGTGCAAAAATAATATTGTAATACTGTCCTTTGCCGCAGTTGTTTCTTTATCATGGTTTGGTTTTTATCATCTCTCAGATGGAGCATTGTGTCACCAACTCGCCATAAAGAACATGCAAGAATCATGCCATTTTTCAATTTCATTCATATGTTTTTGAGTGAATGTTCAACTGACACAAAAGGTTAGTCCATAAGGCCATAAGAAATAGGAACAGGAGGAGGCTGTTTAGCTCCTTGAGCTCAGCCCACCAATAATGGGACCATGGCTGATCCGATATTCCTCATGTCCCCTTCCCTGCCTTTTCCCTGTAACCCTTGACTCCCCCATTGGTCAAACCATCTATCCCAGCCTTGAATATACACGGATATTCAGCCCCCTTGGCTCTCTGGGGCCTAAGTTCCTAAGACTTTCAACCCTCTGAGAAAAAAAAATTCCTCCTGAGCTCAGTCTAAATCGGTGTCCTTTTATTCTGAGACTATGCCCTCTGATCATTGACTCTCGCATGAGGAGAAATATCCTGTCACCCTGTCAAGCACCTTACAAGTCCTATATCTTTTAAAGAGATCATCTCTCATTCTTCTAAACTCCAGTGAATAGAGTCCCAGCCTGTTTAGCCTTTTGCTCATACGACAATCCCTACATAGGCAAAATGGCACTGTAACAATCAGTCCACGCCAACAGAACTATTTGTAATGCAAAACTTGTTAAAAAATCTGTTGACAACATAAGATACTATAGAATTTATTTTTCTTTTGTGAGCAGGATAAAATTATTTCAAAACAGATATGCTTCTAAATCTGTTTTTTCTTGGCTTCATCTGACACCATTTCAAGGGAACACTATTGTGCAGTGAACAGTAGAAACTTAATGAATATATTCATGCATCCTAAGTAATCTCCAGTTGGAAAATAAGGATGAAACAGAATAACTTGAATGGTAATCTCAGTTAACAATTTGCATTTACTTCCCAAGCATAAATATCAAACAACTTGAATACCATGACAAGTTGAAAGGCATGAAATATGGACCAACATCTGCCAAACTTACTGAAATACAGAAATAAATTGTTTATGGTTGTGTAGCAGTGCACAGTGCCTTATGCGCAGAACTTGCCTTGGACCTTGAGAAAATCTGCAACAGATCTATAACAGCAGTGATTCAAAATTATAATTTTGTCACATTCTTTCCACAATTTATTCAGTTCTGAAATTCAAACAAAATATTTGCAAACGAATAGTGAGAAATATAAAAGCATTATCATCTTCATGCAATGACCAGCAAGAAAGCCTTGTTTGTTTATTTTTGGTTACAACGCAGACAGGATTAACGTTTTTTCCCTATTGACTATTTTTATAAGCTCCAGAGAATTTTTTTCTCTATCCCTGGAACCTTCTGTATTCCTCTGTGTCCCATCATTGGTGGCTTTATGTCCCACCATTTCGTCTTTACATTCCCTTCCATAATCTCCCCACTACCTGCACCCCTTTATTGTTAAAATTTATTTCACCAGTCACCAATTCTAATGTGCCCTCTTCAGATCTGTCAAATTTTCATCATGTTCTTATGGAATATGGTCCAGTGTTTTATTCTTAAAGGAAATAGGAGAATGCAATTACATTATGATTTGACTGCACATGCTAAATGCATTAATATTCATCTCTAAATTGTTCTTGTGGGTTAAAAAGGTTGTTTAAATTGTTAATGCCTGTTGTATGCGGGCTGTTATAACTTTGTTATGTCTATACATTGCTTTTGAACTGGTTAAGTAAGTGTTCAACGTAGTTCAAACACCTCAATAGCTTTCTCTCAGACAAAAGTCGATCTGTTTCATTCAATTACGATTGGCTTTTGGACTTTTTACCATACCTGTTGTTTGCCAGCAGCACTGATGAGAGCACCATTCTTAATCATGTGAATGCCCGATTTCTCTATATCTAGCTATGAGAAGAACATGCTTTTATTTCCCTTTATTCTCCAATATATTCAAAAAAACTTACTGTACTATACTTAATGATATTTTCTGGGTAGCATAAGAGCAAATGGGTTTTGGCTAGCATTGTTGGCTAAGATGACTGGAGTTTGGTCTAGAATAATGCCTTCAAATATGGTTTTGATTCCCAAATCAGCTGAGAGAGCTTTTTTTAAGGTCTTGAGTTGTGTAGTGGGATGAACGTAATGGTTCAACACATACTAAGGGATTTTCTGGGTAACAGTAATCAGATTATAATAGAATTTCAGATTGAGTTTGACAGTAATGTGGAGAGGTCTGAAAGTAGCAAACTAAATATTATGTAATTGCCTTAATTTATGACCAGGTTTGGCTCCTGTTTTCAACCTCTCCTGTTAGTTGCAACAAATCTTTGAGTTCTTTTAGGATGAGTTATACTAGAGTTAACTAATTTCTCCTGTGGCAATAAGGAACCACTTGCAATATTTTCCTGAGTGAAAGAACAGGTGCAATTATTAACAGCCAAATTAGGTGGGTGTGAAATTGCATGCATGCACACGTGTAAAGCTAAAAGGTGTATTGTAGACAGTACAAAAATAGAGATAAAAGAATGTACAGTTTAGAGTGTTCTACATAAAAACATAGAAGATAGGAGTAGGCCATTTCACCCCTCAAGCCTGCTGTGCCATTCAATATGATTATGGCTGATCACCAAGCTCAATATCCTAATTCCTCAATCCAACCTCCTCAACCCCCACCCTCCCCAATATCTCTCAGCCACAAAAGCTCTCTAACTCTGTAGTGATTGTAATGCAGTCAGCCAAATGGACCTCATAAAATAAATTCCCTGATTGGACCAGGTTAACAGCCCCAATCAGAGAACCCTGGTTGACAGATAAAAACAACAGTGTCAGAGATTCTACTCACTGAGAGCTGGCATAGGGAGCTGGATCAGTGTCAGGGACTCTGCATGTATAAATAAAGAGTGACTTGGTGATGGGATACTGGCCTCTGTGGAGTTATTTCAACCTCTTTCTTGAAAACACAATGTTTTGGCCTCAACTACTTTCTTTGTTAATGAATTCCGTAGATTCACCACTCCCTGGGTCAAGACATTTCTTCTCATCTCTGTACTAAAAGGTTTACTCCTTATCATTAAACTATGACCCCTGGTTCTGGACTTCCCAGTGTCAGGAATGACCTTCCTGCATCTAAGCTTTTAGTCCTGTTCGAATTTTCTGGGTTTCTATGAGATACCCCCCATCCACCCCCCACCCCCACCTCTTTCTTCTAAACCCCAGTGAATGTGATCCTAACTGATTCAATTTCTTCTCAGGAATCAATCTGATAAACTTTCAAACCTCCACTGCACCCCTCCATAGCAAGAGCATCCTTTTCAGATAAGGAGACCAAAACTGCACACAGTACTCCAGTTCTAGCCTCACCAGTGCCCTATATAATTGCAGCAGGAGTATTCTTCAAGCGTAAGGTTTTAACCTGAGACAACGTTTGTTTACTTAGTGTCTTAGACCATCAGCAATAACATATATTGTACTTATTCTTTTGAGTTTTCAGTACTGTGATGTTTCTTTATAATCCATGTTGTTACTGGATGCTTTTTCTTCGAGTAAAAATATTCAACTTTTCAGCTCTACATCCTTAGTCTTTCATCAGAGAAGAAACTTTCTTGAAATAGCTCATTTGTGTGTTTCTATGTTTGAGTTTGTTCTCTCCAGGCTTGGTAATTGCAGGTGATGCTTTCATCTCCAACTTGAAAATATTTTCATCAAGATGCAAAATAAAGATTGGAAATGAGTTTCTTTTCAACCACCATATGCCCCCGCCCACCCCAAAAAAAATCAAAAGCTGGCTTCCTTGTGCCTGGATACGGGCTATCTGTTGTCTAATCCAATTGAAACTTCACTGCTGTTTGTCAAGTGATGCTTGTGTCCATTTTAAGTCACGTTTTTAGTTTTTTTTTGTTTAAGCCATTTCAGTCCATGAATGTCCCGAGCATTAAAATGGATGATGGAATTCAAAAATCAAAAGCCCTAATTCACGTAAATCATAACAATAGGTTTAAAGATAGTAGGAACTGTAAATGCTGGAAAATCTGAGATAACAAGGTGTAGAGCTGGATGAACACAGCAGGCCAAGCAGCATCAGAGGAGCAGGAAGGCTGATGTTTCGGGCCTAGACCCTTC
>NC_063351.1:9129361-9220649 GCF_021869965.1 Rhincodon typus
GGATGAACACAGCAGGTCAAGCAGCATCACAGGAGCAGGAAGGCTGACATTTCAGGCCTAGATGAAGGGTCTAGGCCCGAAACATCAGCCTTCCTGCTCCTGTGATGCTGCTTGACCTGCTGTGTTCATCCAGCTCTACACCTTGTTATCTCTTAATAGGTTTAAAGGGCAGTTTTTGCTGAAGTAAGTCTGGCAATTAGATGATGAGATGTGGTAGAAAAGCAATGATGAGTATTTAAAGATATATTTTGAAAACTCAACAAACATCCATTCCTTTGAGAGGTAAAACTCTATTGGAAAAGAGATCCATTTGTGGCTAACTCAAAGGTTCAGAACAGTATTAAACTAAACTATTAAACTAGAGGCAGCATGGTGACTCAGTGGTTAGCACTGCTGCTTCACAGCGCCAGGGACCTGAGTTCAATTCTAGCCTCGAGCGACTGTCTGTGTGGAGTTTGCACATTCTCCCCGTGTCTGCGTGGCTTTCGTCCTGGTGCTCCAGTTTCCTCCCACAGTCCAAAGATGTGCAGGCTAGGTGGATTGGCCATGCTAAATTGGGAGAGTTTGAGCAGAATGAGTCAATTCTGGTTGGAGTTTAGAAGTACAAGAGTAATCTCATTGAAACATTTCAGTGTTGTTTGCCTTGGCGTATTTTGTAATGATTCACTGGGTCATTTCGGTCAACCATGTTACTGTACAAGCCAGAATGCAAGGATAACATATTTCCTTGAATTTGAATGGTGTGTTTTTGTTTTTATTTAGTCAACATTACTGATTTTTTTTAAAAAAAACTTCCAGTTTTACTGAATTGCACAAATTAGCATTCATCAACTGCCTTGGAGAGATTTGAACTTGCATTTTCAGTTTATTAATCCAGGCAAGAACGTCAATGTTTCGGGCTGAAACCCTTCATCAGTCCTGTCTTACTGTCTCCAAGTTATTAATCAAGGCCTCTGGATCATTAGTTCAGTATATATCCACTATGCTACCATATCCATGCGATTAATTTTTGCCATATCAACATTTTATTTTGTCTTCTGACCCCTAACTCCACTGTATAAAGGAATAGAAAATTGATCCTATTTAATAAAAAAAACTAAGATTTGCCTCTACATACTACAAAGCTGACCTTGGAGGCAGTTGATTGGCAATGTGAAGCTGGATATGTGGCTGAGCTGGTGGAGTGTGGGGTGGGTATCAGTGCTAGAGTTTGCAAGGATACATCTAGTGGAAGAAATGGAGTCACCAGCATAGTGAAGGGTGTGCAACAGCCAATAACCATAAAAATAAGATTTTTTTTGAGGTGCCACTAAAAGTTATTATGGAGAAAATAATGTTCTGTAGATGCACCAATTTTCAAATATTCTAAATGCAATGATATGTCTAGAATTTGACTTCATCACCATTCTTCTGTCGCACATTGCATCACACTCTGCTATCTCTTTATTAATGCAAATTATCTAATTTACCTGTACCCTAATTTAATGACTGATTCCACCTCTGCAAATATATTTCACCTCAATTAAAACTACTTCTGGCAGATTGGTTGATGTGCAAAAATATGATTTGTGGTTTGAATTTATTGATTAGCAGTTCAATCGTGTGCAACTGCATTTGTCGCCTTCTATCAAGTTATTCAGATCACCTCTTTGAAATAATTTTCATTAGCATTTCATAATGCTAAGTAATAAAAATAGAATTTGTTTCTTTTCAGTCATTGTAAGTTAATGGCTTTGGTGATGTGTCAAGTGTAACAGAAGATTATATCCCTGGGTGCAAATGATAATGGTAAAGCATTTCTCACTGCAGCCCTGTCATTCCTGCCTTTAATGAGACCTGACCCTCAGTGGGCCAGCCTTCCACTGGCATTAACAGCTGAGTGACTGGCCTTCCTGTCAGCCTGCCACAAAGGGAGAACCTACACCAGCAAATCTGTTTATTCATGGTAAGTAATACAAGGGACGAGCCACTAATATTTATTCTTAGAATTCTATCCAACATCTGTTTTATTCCTCTCATACTCCCGAAAGAATGCCTGTCATAAATTTTTTCTTTAATTTATTCAAATTTCTATCATATGTATTAGCTGGTACTCAAATCCTTCTGGTTAACTTATCGAATTTTGTTCAACCTTTTTGGTTATTTTTTGTAATTTGTTCAGAATTATATTTAGACTGATTTTAGCTTAGGTCAATGGTTTAACCCTGTCTGGTGGATGTTCTGGGACAATTTGCAGACAATGCAATGGTCAAGAGCTGTGCTGATTAGTTCAACTTGAGTGTTGTCAGTGCACATCGGGAAACTGATATCACCACAGGATACCATGTTGAAAAGAAAATAATAAATCAACAGTAGGTACCAACTTTTGACTTGAATTTCAAACAGCTATGGAAGCCTCTTACTGCTTGTAAAATTATAGCAGAAGCCAGTGAACATCTATCATTAGCTAATTTAAATATTTTGAATGACCCTTTTTAGATAACCGGGTGCTGGACCGACCTTTGAGCTGCTGATGCATGTTCAATTGTGCATGTTAAAAGGGACAGTCAAATGATGGGACGTTGATCTAAAAGCATTGTCTCATTGGTGTCAAATCAGCATTACATGTACAGAATAGGCACATTGTAATGGATAAAATGAATATTATTAATGATTTGATTTATTATTGTCACATGTACCTAGGTACAGTGAAAACTTCTGATTAGATCATACGATACAAAGTGCGCTAGAGTAATAGAGCAGAGCAAAGAATACAATGTTACAGCTGCAGAGAAGATGACAGACAGCGAGATCAACATTGTATTTAAAATTTGAGAGATCCACTCAGAAGTTTAATAACAGCAGGGAAAAAGCAATTCTTGATTCTCTTCATACACGTATGCAAACTTTTAAATCTCTTGCCTGACGGAAGAAGATGGAAGAGAGTACAACCAGGAGGGGTCTTTGATTATGTTGACGGCTTTCCCGAGGTAGCAGTAAGTATAGGTGGGGTCAATGGATGGAAGGCTGGTTTGCTTGATGGACTGGGCTGCGTTCATGACTGTGCACTTTGTCTATTAATAATGTTAATGTTGTTAAAATAGCTTCTGACATGGCCACTCCAGAGTTTTGTAGATTCTACATTGAAAAGAAAACAGCAGCCAAAACAAACACGGGCTCTGCATCTGAATGTTGTGACCTTTAAAGTAGTTGCATGACACTATCTTATGTTTCATTATTGTTCAGGATGGGAGCCACCTAATCGCATTGGGGTCTGTCTGCAATCAAAATTTTCTGCACCATTCTCAAGCAACCTTGAGGAAATACTTTTTATCTCAAATTTGGAATGTGGGTGTCACTGGCAGAGACCCGGTGTTTATTGCTTATCTCTAATTGCAGTTGAGGAGGGAGTTGTGAGGTGCAATCCAGAACTGCTGTAATCCATGGGCGGTGTGTAGACTCATAATGGTGTTAGGGGAGAGTTCCAGGATTTTGACCCAATCAGGATGAAGGAACAGCAAAAGATATCCAAATCAGAATGGTGAATGGCTAGGAGGGGAGCTTGCAAGTGGCGTTCCTGTGTTTCTGCTGCCCTTGTCCTTCTGAACAGCAGCGGTTGTGAGTTTGGAAGGTGCTGTCTGAGGAACCTGGGTAAATTTCTGAAGAGCATCTTGCAAATGGTACACACACTCTGCTACTGAGCGTAGGTTGTGGCAGTACAGAATGGTGGTAGATGTGGTGCCAATCAAAATGTTTGCTTTGTCCTGAATATTGTTGAGCTCTTTGAATTATGTTGGAGCTGCATTCATCCAGGCAAGTAGAGATTATTCCATCAGACTCCTGACTTGTGACTTGTAGATACTTGTCAGGCTTTGGGTAATCAGGGGGTCAGTTACTCGCTGCAGGATTTTTAGCATCTAACCTATTGTCATAGCCTGAGTACGTATATGGCTAGTTCAGTTCAGTTTCTGATCAATGGTGATGCCCAGGATGTTGGTACTGAGGATTCAGTGACCGTACTGCCATTGAATGTCAAGGGGGCAATGGTTAAATTCTCTTTCAGCGGTGATGATTGTCATTGCCCCGGTCATGAGGAGCAAATGTTACTTGGCACTTGTCAGCCCAAAACATAGATGTGAGCCAGATCTTGCTGTATTTGGGCACAGACTGCTTCACTATTGGAAGAGTTGGGAATGATGTGAATATTGTGCAATCATCAGCAAAATTTCTCATTCCTGACATGTTTGATGTTTGGGAAGATCATTGATGATACAGATGGAGATAATTGGGTTTTACACTCTTATTCCAAATCAGAATACAGTAATTAAACGATGGGCCATATCAGATACCAGATAAAATAATTAAATTTATGGTGTGACTTCTGGAACAGTGGAACTAGAAAAATATGAGTGATGTGCACTCTTGATTAATACTGCAGGTTTGTAGCAGACATCCACAATTTTTAATGCTTAATTGCAAATGGGTTAACTATTGACCAAGTATAACAGTAAAGACTCCTGTTAGCTTGTGAGACATTTAGCCAAAAATGGCTTTGACACTAGATGAAACTTCTCTAAAGATCCACTCCCTGCATTAGTAAGAACTCACATTGTGAAACAAAAGGCTATGAAGAGAGGTTGAATAGACTTGGGTTGTTTTCTTCAGAATAGAAATTGCTGATGGGGTACCTGATTAATGTATGTAATATTGAGGGGAATAGACACTGTGGATAAGGAACCATTGTTCCCCTGAGTTGAAAGGTCAGTAATGAGGTGGCACAATTTTGTAGGGAAGGGTGGAAGGTTTAGAGGGGATTTGAGGATTTTTTTTTACCCAGAGGTTATGGGCCAAGTGCTGGAAAGTGGGTGTTAATATAGGTGGGTCAGCACAGAATCAGTGAGCCAAAGGGCCTCTTCTGTGCTGTATGTCTCTGATTCTGCTCTAATATTGCAACACAGAGACAGAGAGTGGAGATGGCTCACCATCTGATTTGGTCCACAAATTCAAGCCCTGTTTCTGTCAGACCCTGTAAAACCCATGAGGATAGAGGTGGGAAAAGTAAAGGGAAGCTAAGTAGCCAGGGACATGAAGAGACAGCTGGTAATGTCTCCAGATCTTCTCCACAGGTTTTCGGATTTCACTTCCATCCTCGGCACCCTCCTTTCTGGCTTAAATGTTTCCTTAGTCACACAGAGAGAGTAGGTAGGAACTGCCGATGCTGGAGTCTCAGATAACGAGGTGTGGAGCTGGATGAACACAGCAGGCCAGGCAGCATCAGAGGAGCAGGAAAGCAGATGTTTCAGGTCTGGACCCGTCTTCAGAAATGGGGAAGGGGAAGGGGGCTCTGAAATAAATAGAGAGAGGAGGGAGGCGATGATAGAAGGTGGATAGAGAAGCAGATGGGTGGAGAGAAGATGGACAGGTCAAGGAGGCGGGGATGACCAAAGTGTTGCAGTGGGAGAGAGATCAACTGAGGTCTTTCCAGAGGGAGGAGAGTAACTTCTTCAAGGTAGGCATCCTTAGAAGAGGCTTCGCAGTAGTGTTTGCATTTTCATGCAGATTGCTGGAAGTTTCAGTGTAAATCTGTGGGATTTGTCAGGACACACAAAGTCAATAGAGAAATTAGCTCTGATCTAGAATATAACATATGGAGTTGCAGCTCTCAGGTTCCAGGATAATTTCTTCACGTACAGTGACCGTGCAATGTCTCAACAAAATCCATTGTTAGAATTCCAGTTAGCACCTATTATGATCCCAGCTGATGTTCTACTGGACAGGTCAAATCCAATAAGAAACCTGTCTTTATAAATCACATTTTTATTTGCTTTAATGGAGTGAGGTCTCGATAAAACAAGCAATAGCGTAGATCTTGCTTTTGTTAATAAATTTCTGGTTTATTGTTTTAAAAAGATGATAAAATAAAATAAACCAAACCATCTACTTTGAATTTATAAGATTTAAAACGCAGTTAAAGTAATCTCATTAATCCCCAAACTTCCTTCACAAAAGCTGTTTCTCTTTTCAGTTTATTTAGTACATGGAAAACCACTAGTACAGTACATGCACCAGTGTTCCTGTATCTAACACCTCAGTCGGCTAAAGTAACTTCTGACTTCAGCTTTTAGACGAGACTGCCATTTGTTTTTTTCCTAGAGCTATTGTATACCAATCTTAAACACACTCATCATTAAGTAACTTCAGAGTTTTATTCCTGCACTTCTGGCCTGGATCTAACACAAACTCTTCACTCTAAGGTAACCTAGTTCTTTATGTATCCTTCTCATGAGCATTGATCTATACAGCAATCCGTTTCCAAAGTCTTTGCAGTGCTGCCCAAATGCAAAGTGAATCTGAAACCAAAAATCTCAGTGGGTATTTCTCTTAAATGTGAAGAAACCAAGTTCCAGAAGTTCCTAATAAACTTTGAAGTCCTGTCATTTATCTTTCTATCATAAAATAATTTAAATGAAAAATCCATTAGTGGTGCATAAAACTCTTTCTCTAATGCCAGGTCTCAAAAACTGTTTTAAATAGTTTGTTTTTGCACAACCGACAGGACGGAGTAGAAGGATTAGACACATTCTTTTCATAGCTAGTTGTTCAGTGTTATACTTCAGGTAGAATGGTTTCTAAGTCACCAGTTTCTTGAGCAAAGTCAGGATCCAGGAAACATCTTAACCCAAGGTGATTTTCTAAATAGCATTGAATAGGCTGAGGTTATTTTCCCTGGAGCATCAGAGACTAAAGAGTGACGTTATAGAGGTTTATAAAATCATGGATAGGGTGAATAGCCAAGGTCTTTTCGCCAGAATAGTGGAGTCCAAAACTAGAGGGCATAGGTTTAAGGTGAGAGGGGAAGATTTAAAAAGGACCTAAGGGGCAATATTTTCATGCAGAGAGTGGTGCATGTATGGAACGAGCTGCCAGAGGAGGTGCTGGAGGCTGGTACAATGACAACATTGACTTTCACTAAGTTCTCTCTCAAGAGATTAGCATGTAAAATTTAAAGCACATGGTATTGGAAATAGTGTGCTGACATGGATAGACGACTGGTTGGCAGACAGGAAACAAAGAGTAGAAAGAAATGAATCATTTTCCAAATGGCAGCCAGTGACTAGTGAAGTACTGCAGGCATTAGTGCTTCGACCCTAGCTTTCACTACATATTAACAATTTAGTTTAGGGAACTAAATTTATATCTTCAAGTTTGTAGCCAACACAAAGCTGTGTGGGAGGGTGAACTGTGAAGAGGGTGCCAAGATAAATGCGATTTGGACAAATTGAGTGACTGACAAATGCATGGCGGCTGAAGTACAATATGGATAAATGTGAAGTTATCCACTTTGGTATTACAATCAGGAACGCCAGTTAATATCTAGAGAGAGATTGAGAAAGGGGTAAGTGCAACAAGACCTTGGTGGACTGGTACACCAGAGATAGCAAGAAATGCAGATGCTGGAGTCAGACACAACACAGTATGGAGTTGGAGGAACACAGCAGACCAGGCAGCATCCGAGGAGCAGGAAAGTTGATGTGTCGGAGGGTCCTGACCCGAAACGTCAACTTTCCTGCTCCTCGAATGCTGCCTGCCTGCTGTGTTCCTCCAGCTCCACGCTGTGTGGACTGGTACCCCAATTGCTGAAAGTAATTATATAGGTGCAGTAGATGGTGAAGAAGGCAAATGGCATAAACACAAAGAACTGGGGATGCTAGAAATCTGAAACAATGTGCTGGAGAAGCTCAGCACTTCTGGCAGCGTCTGTAGAGGTAAAAACAGCCTTTACATTTCAAATCCAGTGATCCTTCATCACTTGGATGCTTAGAAAAGGTAATATTTATGATGATGACTGGTGTGGTGGAGAGAAATAAATACAGTACATGGAGATGGTATCCAGAGAGAGAGAGAAAAGGGAAAGGCAAACAAAGATATAACTTCTGATAAACTGAGAGATTAATGTTGGGCGGGGTGCTAACAGGAATGTAAATGTGTGAAAATGGGTTGGCTGTGCTGGGAGCAACCCATACACAACAAGACCTAGGGGTGTAATGATAAGTAAAGAACAAAGAAGAGGATATTCATGTTCTGAAATCATTAAACTCAATGTTGAGCCCTGAAGGCAGTAAACCAACTTGGTGGCGGATGAGGGGTTGTTCCTCCAGCTTGCACTGAGCCTCACTGGAACACTGCAGCAGGGCTGAGATACATTTATTGCCATGGGAAGACGGGTGGTGTCTTGTAGTAGCCAGGAATTGGAAGCTCCATTTTTACAGACAGATCGTAGCTGTTCGACAAAGCAGTCACTTAGTGTGCGTTTTGTGTCCCCAGTGCAGAGGAGACCACATTGAGAGCAGTGAATACTGTAGACTAGATTGAGCAAAATGCAGATAAATTGCTGCTTCACCTGAAAGATGTGGCTGGTGCCTTGAACGGCAAGGTGCAAGGAAGTAAATGGGCAACTCATAGTCAGACAGCACAGAAACAAACCCTATGGTCTGACCAGTCCATGCCGAACGTAATCTCAAACTAAACTAGTCCCACCTGCCTGCTCCTGGCCCATATCCCTCTAAACCTTTCTGATTCATGTACTTCTTTAAACGTCTTTTAAACATTGTAACTGTACCCACATCTACCACTTCCTCTGGAAGTTCATTCCATACACAAATCGCCCTGTGCACCTCATGTCTTTTTGAAACCTCTCACTGCACCTTCTGCAGTTGCTGTTAGGAGTGAAAGAGGAATGGACCAGGGTATTGCAGAGTGAATGGTTCCTGTTCAATGCTGACAAGGGAGGGTAGGAAATATGTGACTGATGGTGGCATCCTGCACAAGGTGGTGGAAATGGTGGCTAATGATCCTTTGGATATGGAAATGGTGAGGTAAAAATTGGGGATCCCTACTGGTTTTGCCAAATGGTATGTTGGCCTTCACAGTGAGAGGATTTGAGCAGGGCTGGCTTTGATGCAGTTGTCCAGAGCCTTGGAGGGAGCACACCTGAGTATTGTGTGAAGTTTTGGTCTCCCTATCTGAAGAGGGATGTTCTGGCAATGGAGGGACTGCAACGAAGGATTATCAGAGTCATCCCTGGGATAGCAGATCTGCATTATGAAGAAAGACCGTATTGGTTAGGACCAGTTCTGAGAAAGAGTCACTTAACCTGAAACGCTAACTCTGATTTCTTTCCACAGATGCTGTCAGACCTGCTGAGCTTTTCCAGCAATTTCTGTTTTTGTTTTTGGTTAGGACTATATTCACTGGAGTTTAGAAGATCAGGGGATGTAGAGTCATACAGCGCGGAAATATACCCTTCAGTCCAACTCATCTATGCCGACCAGGTATCCTAATCTGATCTAGTCCTATTTGCCAGCATTTAGCCCATATCCCTTTAAACCCTTCCTATTCAAATACCTATCCAGATGCCTTTTAAATGTTGTAATTATACCAGTCTCCACCACTTCTTCTGGCAGCTCATTCCATACATGCTCCATCCTCTGTGTGAAATTGTTGCCCCTTAGGTCCATTTTAAATCGTTCCCACCTAATTTTGGACTCCCCTACCTTGGGAAAAAGACATTGGCTATTCACCCTATCCGTGCCCTCATGATTTTATAAACTTCTATTAGGTGACCCCTCACCTCTGATGCTCCAAAACCAAAAGCCCTAGCCTTTCAGCCTTTCCCTATAGCTCAAAACCTCCAGTCCTGGCAACATCCGTGTAAATCTTTCCTTTGCACCCTTTCCAGTTCAACAACATTCTTCCTAAAGCAGGGAGACCAGAATTGTACGCAGTATTCTAAAAGTGCCTCACAAACATCCTGTACTACTATGCTCAATTCACTGACCAATGAAGGCAAGTGTGCCAAATGCTTTCTTCACCACCCCTTTTCCCTCTGACTCTACTTTCAAGGAACTATGAACCTGCACCCCCTCTCTTTTGTTTGGCAACGCTCCCCAGCGCCCTACCATTAAGTGTATAAATCCCGCCCTGGTTTGACTCCTCACATTTATCTGAATTAAACTTCATCTACCATTCCTCAGCCCATTGGCCCATCTGATCAGGATCTAAGATAATCTTCTTCACTTTCCACTACACCATCTATTTTAATGTCATCTGCAAAATTACTATCTATACATCCAATATTCGCATCCAAATCATTTTTATAAATGATGAAATGCAGTGGATCCAGCACCGATCCTTGTGGCACACCATTGGTCACAGGCTTCCAGTCCAAAAAGCAACCCTCCAGCACCACTGTCTCCTATCTTCAAACTAGTTTTGTGTCTAATTGGCTAGCTCCCCCAGATCCCATGTGATCTAACCTTATTAACCAGTCTATCATGCAGGTAGACTTGTTGAACACTGATCTGAAGTCTATATAGACAATGTTTACCGCTTTGCATTCATCATAAAAACCTATTCTAACAAGACTAAAGATACAGGGTAGGCAATTCAGGGCTGAGATGAGGAAAAATTTCTTCACCCAGAATGGTGAGCCTGTGAAATTCTCTTCCGCAGAAGGTGGTTGAGATCTAAACATTGAACCTTTTCAAGAAGGAGTTAGATATAATTTTTAGAGCTAAAGGAATGAAGGGGTATAGGGATAAAGCGGGAACAGGGTACTGAGTTGGAAGATCAACCAAATAGTCTAGTCCTATTTTTTGTTTTTATGAAAATATTGGGAATGGCCTGGACACATTGACAGCATCTTGCAAGAGAACTAGATGTTTGACCAATTGCCGGAAAGGTGTTTTGGTTTCACTCATTGGCTTTTATCCAAATTGACCTCATAGCCCCAGGTTCAATTGCCGGATTGCAGTCCTGAAGCATTGACACTGTTCCTTTCTCCATTGATGCTGCCTGGACTGCTGAGTACTTCCAGCAATTTTTTTTTAACTTAACCTGTTTGTCCTAAACAACCTGTTCAGAGATGTTATTGGACACCTCAGGAACAGCTGGGACTTTAACATGCGTCTCTCGGTCTAGGGGTAAGGACCCTACCACTGCACCACAAGAGTCAATTTCCATCATTTTCTGTTAATATTTCAGATTTGCAGCAGCCATAATACTTTGCTATCCTACTATATGATCTGCTGATATTTGTAAGTATGATTACTTATAATTTAAAATGGGAAAATCTTTAACATTCCATGCAAATTTATTTTTTTTCTTCTGTTTAAAGCCCAATTGTGGGCAGAAAGAGTGCAGATGAATTGTTAATTTACTGGAAATTGTTGCCATTTTTAAACCAGGAGCTTTGTGCCAATAGAACAAGTCTCCGAGCTCAAGATATTTTCATTTGTCCATGGGATTATTGATTGCAATATCCAGACAAACATTACATTGGGTCATTTTCAAAAAACAGAGCTGATTATATTATTATGAATGACCAAATTGTGTGCAATTTTCTGACATAGCTGTGATTATAAAGTATATCACATACTGAAACCTACACTTTTTGATGGGCTTCATTAATAAAGGTATAGTGTTCAGAAATATCACTCCCTGATATTATTGTGGATACAAATTCAAATTTGTCTTCAAAATGATATTAGACAAATACTGGAGGAAAGACAATACAGAATTGAGGGACAGGATGGTGGTGGTTGTAGGACAGTATGGTGGCTCAGTGGTTAACACTGCTGTCTGTCAATGCCAGGGACCCGGGTTTGATTCCACCCTGAGGTGACTGTCTGTCTGTTTTGAGTTTGCATGTTCTCCCCAAGTCTGCGTGGGTTTTCTCCCACAGTCCAAAGACATGCAGGTTAGGTGGACCGGGTGTGCTAAATTGCTGCAAAGTGTCCAGGGATCTGTAGGTTGGGTGGAGTAGACATGGGAAATGCAGGGTTACAGGGATAGGCTAGGGAGGTTGGTCTGTGTGGGATGCTGTTCAGAGGGTTGGTATGGACTCCATGGTCTGAATGACTTGCTTCCACACTATAGGGATTCTATGACTTGATTTCATTTCAAAAGAATTGGCACAAAGGACTCAATGGTATCCTCCTGCGTAGTACCTTTCTATTCGGCAATCATCCAAAGCTTTGAGGGCTAAAAACAGGGATGTTTTTGTTAATATAGCAAGTTGTTACATGTACTTGGGATTGATTGATCAAGTTACTATAAAGGGGAACAGTTGGGACTGGTTTTTGGAAAACAGTAAGATTGAACAGTTAATAAGCTTAATCCATAAAGAAAGGTGTTTTGGTTTCACTCATTAGCTTTCATCCAAATTGACCTAATAGCCCCAGGTTCAATTTGGACCTACTCCAGAGGTGTGGAATAACATCTCTGAGCAGGCTGTATAGAAAATATCTGATCCAAATTGACTGTGGATAAGGGGCCCAGGATTTTCGGCACCAATGCCCTTGATTTTTCTCCCTGGCTCTGATTGTAATGTTGATTTGAGGATAAACATTAGCCTGGTTTTTCATCGAAATAGTGCAGTGGAACCTTGCATCTGAACACAGAGATGGGGTCTTAGTTTAGTGTCTCATTCAAAGGACCCATATTCAATGGTACAGCACACCTTCGGTACTGCGAAAAGGTCTGAGACCTGAAATGTGACTCTGTTTTTTTACTCCATACTGCCTATCTGGCTTGCTGAGTATTTCCAGGGTTTTTAGCTTTTATGTTAGAGTTCCAGCATCTGCTTTATTTTGTTTTTGTTGCATTTGTGAAATGAGATGGCTTTAGCCTCAGTAGTTAGACCAGGAATGTCCTTAGTGCCATAATTATTTTGCTTCATTGGAGGTCACTTTGCCCACAAATTTGTGGATTTGTAGTATTTTGTACCGCTGTGTCTAGTAACTTTCTGGAACTGTCAGAGGTTTTCAATTTCTTATTGACCCAGGGAAATAAAAGGTTGTGAGCAGAATTGTTGAATTTTTGATGTATTTAGCTTTTTATCTTCCTGGTTATCTAAAAAATTGCGAGTGACTGCAGAGAAGAAAAATATCAATTTTGTTGAAGGTCTTCAATGATGAATTTTTGCAAGATTTTATACTTGCTTTAGACTGCTGAGTACTTTGCAGTCGATGCACTTACTGAGTAATTCACAGCATTACCTGAAAAATGTGAAAATTGAATTGTACAATGCAGTATTCTGCCTGAGACCGATGATGTTCTGTATTTAAAATACAGTGGAACAAAGAATTGAAGAAAGAAAGAGCACATTCAGGATATAGAAGATGAACATTTTTCAAAATGGTGTTCTTTGTGCAGACCGTGAGGCTCCATATTTGTTGTGAGGGAGCAGTGTGTGAGGAGGTTCAGTTTCACCAGGAGATAGCCACTGAGGTAGAATCATAAATCCCTACAGTGTGGAAGCAGGCTATTCAGTCCACACCAAACCCTGAAGAGCCTCCCATCCAGATGCATCCCCCTACCCTATCTCTGTAACCCTGCATTTTCCATAGCTAATACACCAAGCCTGTCCATCTCAGGAAACTGTGGCGATTTCCCATCGCTGATCCACCTAACATGGACATCCTTGGACTGTGGGAGGAAACCAGAGCACCCCAAGGAAATCCATGCAGACACAGGGAGAATGTGCAGACTCCATACAGACAGTCGCCTGAGGGTGGAATCGAATCCGAGTTCCTGGCACTAGCTCTCAAAAATCATCTTCTAAGATAATGAACATCTGTAATCATTGTCATTCACGGTGAAGGCTGTCACTTCCCTTAGCAGTTTTGAAATAAAGACCCTTTTCAAGGACATTTGAAGAGTCAGCCACTTTATTTGTTGTGCTTTGACAGTTGACAGTTCACTTACTGCATAATGGAAGAATAATGTGTTTGAGATTATCTTGATGGTGAATTAATTATTTTACTTTGGTACAGTGCTGGCGATGCACTCTTGTTGCTATGCTTGTTCTCCTTCCTTGTGATTTGTTGAAAGCTGGTTCTGGATTTGCGCCAAAATGCTACACTAATGAAAGGAATAGCTTTAAGGGATGGATGCATCGCCAAGTATCAAGTTTCAAGGGACACAAGGCCTTCTAGCTACATCTGTGACAAACCACTATCTCTGAACCTTCATCAGTGTTCGGGGATTCTGCCACTGTTGCTTTGATTTCTTCTGTCATTTGTTCAGGGCTATTTGACTGTGCCAATTGGCTCCTCCACACACATCACTGCTGGAGGGTGTCTCCTAACAAAAATCACTGATTTGCATTCACACAAAACACATGCCACTAATGAGATCTTAAAATTTCTTCTTCAATGTTGCCGGTAGCTAGTAGCTAACAAGGAAGTTAAGTCCAACCATACCTGCATGTTGGACTTTAATATTAATATTGGAAGCTCTTATTCTGCTGATGACTTGTACAAGTGAACTTTGTGCACAGATCCACAGTAGCAGATTCTTATACAGACAGCTAAATTCCCACTCATGTTGGGAATGGTACTTGTTGGTATTCCTGGTTTTGATTCCTCAATCAATCACTTTCTAATTTGCATGAAAGTGCAAGTGAGCTGCCAATGTTGTTGCCTGTATCCCTATCCTGCTTCAATAGACCCGTGATTCATTATCAATGCAGCTCCTCTTCATCAGTTCTGTGATTGAACCTGAATACTGTGTACTTGCGCACATGTAACATCTGCAAATTATGGAATACATGATTCAAACAGTGCATATCATTAGATCTTCCATAAATTCCAGTTGCCATAATCTCAAGACTTTCATAAATGCTGCTCCTTGTGCAAATTTACAAAAGCTTGCTCATGTTGGAACGAGCAAATTCCAAGCTTCACCATATATTTTACTCTGTAATCCTATTATTAGCCTGCCTTTCCTTTAGAAATAAAGCAGTGGGAAATGTGACTTGGTGATGAAAATCTCTTCCTGCAATAAATCCTCTTTTACTGTTTCGCAGCTGCTGAATTTGCGTATTCCTGCCAGCTCTACTACATTGCTCTCCACATCATTAGCACGATGTTTGTGTCTATTGTAGACTTAACAACCACATGACATCCGCCATCTATGATCTCCCCTCCTCCTCTCCCCCTTCCCCCCGGCCACGCACATATATATGCTCCTCATTTATAGCAATACTCATGCTTTATTTAAGTCAGAAGTCATCCTTCAGATATTCAGGTGAAAACTTTTGAATGATGGTGGAAGTGTTCAGCTGAATGACACACATTGCTGGTTCCTTGATTTCTTTGCATTTCTGGCAAAGAACCACCTTCGTGAAGAATGTACTTGTGGTACTGCATTACTGTGGTTGCCAGCACCTTAAGCCTGCTCAACCATTTAGTCAGATTTAGCTAATCTGAATCTTAACTCCACTTCCTTGTCATGGTTACATAGTTTTTGTTTGTCTGAAAAAAGTGTGAGAACTATCAGTCTGTTTTTATTAATTTTTCTTTGCTCAACAGCTTTGCAGTAGGGGTATGGAAAGGTAAAACTGGGTGGAAATTGAGGATCTTTTTGATATTTCAATGGTGTTGCGATGTTTGTTTTTGCAAAAAGTTGGCACTCAGCTGAATTTTCAGTAGTTATATGACTTCTTGTAAATTATTAAAAGATCATTATTTCGACTGTGTTGTGGCTGGCTGTTAATAACTTCTAACACTGACAAAATTACTCATTTGATGAATGCAATTTACCCACAATTTCATTAACTACCCAACAATTTTACTGAAATACAGACTTATAGCTACTGGACAAAGCACTCAAAGGCTGAGAAGATAATTCTGAAATGTCGTCACTGCTATAATTTAGGAAAGATGGCCCCCAGTCAGCACAACAAATTTGTACAAACAGCAATGTGTTGATGACTGGATAATGTTTTGTTTGTCTGATGTCAATTGTAGGATAAATAGTGGACGAGAGACACGGGATAACTTCCATACATTTCTTCAAAACAGTGCTCTGCATGCCTTTTACATTCTCCTGAACAGGCAGCTGGGGCCTTAGTTTAATGTTTAATCCAAACATTGCATATCCAACACTACAGCACTCTGCCAGTGGAGTGCCAGCATGGATTTTTGTGCTGAAGCTATGAACTGGGACATTTGCTGCAATCCTGTGACTTGGACCTCCTGTTTCATGAATCATGGCTGGCAATAAACCTAACTAACGAAGCCAAAATCGAATGATAAATGTTCATCTCCATGTATGTTTGAGGAGAAGCTGGAGAATTATCCATACTTCCTTTATCACTGCACATTTCGGGTAGGAATATAATGTTTAATCTTGTATGTTAAAATAGTTTTAAGTGCTGTCTTGAATTCTGCACTCTAATTTCTTTAAAATGGATTGACAATTCTCCTCCATCTGAGTTTTCTGGAGCCAGGTGAAGTTGAAAGAAAAGATGCTTGCATCACCAGTGCTACTGGACCCAATCTCATCCAAGCAGCTGAGTGTAGACCTTGACCCAGCTATGCAGAAACGTCTGAGGACGTTTCTTCCCAAAAAAATTAAAAAATAAAAGATCAAGTGGTAACATCTGGTAGAATCTAGTTGTCTTTGGTGCAGGGTCTTGCAATCTTTTCTGGTCTATTACAGATATCAACTTACACTTGATAGTGTCAGTTGCTCCCTTCAGCAGAATTCTTATTTTTGTACAGAAATGAAACGATCCTACATTTGACAGCAGAGCAGTGAAAACTGGAACAGTAGAAATGAAACTCTCTTGTGATTTTATAACGTATCTCCTCCTCATTTCTGGTATCCTGTCGATCTCTCCAAAGGCGGCCCTAATTACCACAAATCATCAGATGTAGGCTACTCTATTTCACAGTACGTAAATTGTGCACAATGCCACGTGGGATGGAAATAACATGCCGCCATCAATTCAGCTTCTGTTTATGAGCCATTAAATAATAAAAAAAAAACCTGCCAGCCAAACAAATTGGAGTGGATTTTGCTTAATGTAGAAAAGTGATTCTGCTATCTGATTGACAGAAAATACAAACTATCCCTGTTCCCAACTTGTTCTGCTGCTTCCCTGACTGTGAGCAACTGCCTCCCAGATATTAGGCGAACTCTTCAGGGATGGGTTAGATTGCCTGTTAAAATGATGAGGGAAAGACATTTGGGAGATTGAAGTGTCAGTTGTCTTTCTGTCAATATGCTGTTTCTGGGTATGGAGGATGGAGGATGGCCCTCCTACCCTGAGGTAATTTGAGCTACTTAAGTGAGCAACTGTGAGCCTCTTCTTGCTGCTGCTGAGATTTTACCAGCATTAGGGGAATGGTCAACATGATCTGGAGATCTATTGATGAACCCTGATGGCCTCCTTTGTTGGCTCAGAGGAGAAAGTCCTCCTTTTGGGGCAGCACAGTGCCTCAGTGGTTAGCACTGCTGCCTCAGTGCCAGAGACCCAGGTTTGATTGTTGGGAGTTTGCACAATCTCCCCGTGCCTGCATGGGTTTCCTCTGGGTGTGCCAGTTTTCTCTCCCATTCCAAAGCTGTGCAGCTTAGGTAGATTGTCCATTGTAAATAGCCCATAGTGTCCAGGGATGTGCAGGATAGGTGGACTAGCCGTGGGAAATGCAGGATTACAGGGATAGGGTCGGGCTGATGGGTCTGGGTGGGATGCTGTTCAGACGAGCAGTGTCGACTCGATGGGCTGAATGGCCTGCTTCCACACTGTAGGGATTCTACAATTGTATTCAGACAGGGGTCCTCCGTGCTTGATTTATTCCATTGTCCCAGACCTCACTTTCCTCCGAAGGTGGGCCTGCTTTCATCACATCTTTCTCTTTCAGTTACAGCAGCAACTGTCACCGTTTCTGGTGACGCTGACTGGGATTGTAATGCTGCCAGCCCTCCCAATTTACGTGGCATGCCCCATTCTTTTAATGCCCGTCCTGACCTTTTTTTTTATATAAAGTGACCTGGATCACTACAAATCACTATGGTTTGTTGGGCCTATTCTACCCCCTCAGCTTTCCGGCACACTATTAGGCCCCTGCCATAAAGATAAAATGAAGGCCTTGGAATCACATGGCTCAGAACAGAGCAGGATATTGACAGAAAGGGAACTGCTGAAAAATCTTTGAAAGCAAGTGTCACAACTCCAAGCTCTCATTGATTTTTAAGCCTTTGTTTAGGTCACTGACCTATCAAATTTACTAATTGTTTCAATCAATATGCAGTATAGTGTGGCCCATTACACATTCGTCAGCATTATCCTCTGCGCTATGTACCATGAAATGCATATCCTTTGAGCTCCTGTTACTTCATTGCATGCCATCAGAAGGAAATAATATGCAAACATCTCTTAAACATGTTCTGAGTGTTTGTTGCTGCCAAAAGTGGAACAATTAAGAAACCCATGAATATAACAATGACAACTCTTATGATTGAAACTGGAGGTGTTCCCACATTCCAATCCAATCTTGTATAGAAGGGAACAGTAGTTTGTACTTAATTTGTAACGCTGGTTGTTACGGGTCTCAGTGGTAAGCACTGCTGCCTCACAGTGCCAGGGAGTCGGGTTCGATTCCAGCCTTGGGTGACTACCTGTGTGGAGTTTGCAAATTCTTGCTGTGTCCACATCGGTTTCTTCCGAGTGCTCTGGTTTTCTCCCACAGTCCAAAGATGTGCAGAATATGTGGACTGGCCATTCTAAATTGCCCATACTATCACAGGGATGTGTAGGATAGGTGGATTAGCCATGGGGACTGCAAGGTTCCAGGGATAGGGGAGGCGGATGAGCCTGGGTGGGATGCTCTTCAGAGGGTTCAACATGGCATTAATAGGCCGAAAGGCCCGCTTCTACACTGGAGGGATTTGATGATTTTATGACTATTAGCACATTGAGCTAAATTTGAAGTCTTACTGGAGGCTTTCACAATGGCTGGAAGAGGGCAGCCCAGAGAGCACCACCCAATCTGGCAGTAATGCTAATTGAGGCAGTAAAGAGCTCATTGAAGCAATATTCAGATTTTAATGAGGGCACAAGGCAACGCATGCTATCTGAGCAGACTAGGTGCATGAAGATGGGTGAGGACCTCAAGTCATCCCAGCTTAATTGGGAATCCATCTGAACAAAAGGAAAGCAGAGGCTGGTGATGAGAACATGACATTACAGATTTTGAGTTCAATGGCACTGAAAGACAACATCCCCACCAGGAAGGGCAAAACCCTGGGCATCATGAGGACAGATGAGAGGGACAAAGGACAGAAGGGAAATAGAATTGACCTTTTTGTTTTGAAAACAGGACTGCTGTGAGGTGATGATGAACCAGTGTCAGAGTATACCCTACCCATATAAGAAAATGATCATTGAGGTTTGTGTCGTGTTCACAAAACACCTCAGTCGTTCAGCTCTGCTCATCATGCCCTCAAGCACCATCAGAATAACTACAAACACGATTATCTTCACTTTCGACTTTTTCCAGAGATCAGTTACGAACCTTGGAGGTGTCACATAACTGATGCACATCATGGCTTCTCACAGCTCATTGGTTTTACCCTTTTGCACTAGCTCAGCATCCCTTAAAATGTTTAGCAGGTGGCACCTCACACGGGAGCAAGATTAGTCTCCATGGCTGGATTTGCCAGTTGCAGGGCATCTGCTGTGCCCATTGAGCCATTATGGCACCACATGCCACCTGTGAACCAAGGAATAGACATAATTCATGAAAGAGGAGGAAGATTCAGAGTGTAGAAGTACCTTCCCTGTTCAGGGTGATGGCTGAAGCTTGTATGAGGCTTGAGGGCCTTGTCAGGATCACATCAACAATGTGGATCATATGAATCCGGCTCTTTTTTGTTGAATCCCTCTGACTTGGGGAGAATGGCATGGTGTAGAACTTTCATTGAGCTGTTTGTGTGTCTATGACAGTTGAGGGCTGTCTGGAAAGGATCTCCTGGAAAAGGTGGAGATGGGATGGATTAAGGATGACTGGAGTTGGATCTGCTGTGTGCCACACTGGGTTCACCCCAGTTTTAATTGAAAGCAAAACAAACAGTAGTCTACTCCCCAGTCACCCAACTCCACCTTGCAACCAAACCCTCACTCACTCTCCTCACCTGCCCTATCCGTGCTGACTCATTCCCTCCCACCCACCTTCTATGAATTCTTATGCCAAGTTATGATACTTCCATATCCATTCACCCACTATACACATTCTGTATAGAACCAATTAATCCTATTGTAACAATGGAATATGTTTAAAATTAGTTGTTCACTCAACTTTTTTTTTATCTTAGCCCTATGTAAATGTCCAATATTAGAAACAGCAATTACTTGAAACCTCTTATCTTATTTAAATAAATATTGTGTAATTGAAAGAATAGCTCACATAGGAAGAGCTGTCAATAGAGACGTGCTTTCCCTGGGTGGAGCTATTTCAGCAGTGTCATGGAATTTGGTGTGTGGAGGGGCGTAGCTTACCTTGAGAAGATGGGGGTGGGGTGGTGAGGGAGTGAAGAGAGAAATATTTTATATTCAGCATATGGGAGGACAAGGGCTGGAGTGGGTGGAGGGCTGTAGTTTGAGATGGAGAGTATGAGATGGGTGGAGGGACACTATTTGGCATTGGAGGTAGGATGCCTTGGGGAGCATTTCAATAGACACAGTCTATATTGAAGGGTAAGAGGGGCCATGGGAGTGTGAGAACATGGGATAGTACGGAATGGAGGGCACAATGAGTCAAGAGGGATGTGGTGGTGTGTATAAAAGATCATGGCAAGACAGTGGCATGGCAGGACTTCTTTGAATATACCCTTCAAAAGAGTCACTCTTCCAGACCCAGAGGGCAGGAAGACTTTTTTTAAAAAACATTATATTATCTTGTGTAGATATTTTTGTTTTCTAAAAGGACTCTGAATAGAATTTAAATGGCTACCAAACACCAAATGCAACATTCTCTACTTGTGGAAATTTCCAGGGATTATCTGGACAAAAAAAAATCATCAACTCCTGAAATGTCAGTCCTTGCACTGTATGTGCTTTCCACTCGAATTACTTCAAAGGAAAAAGTACACAAGATGTTTACCTCAGCCAACTCTGAACAAGGAGACTATCACAATCCATTATTGTTTGACTTGGTGTGAATAATTCCATAGTTAAACACACAATTGGTTTTCGCCAGGATGTCAAAATCCACTTCAGCTGAATGGCTAAGTCAGCTCCATTACAATTGCTTGAAACATTTGTCATTTGAAAAATGTTAGTCTTTTATAAAAGATATAATAGAATAACATTTGGAAATACACAATATGATAAAGCAGAGTCAGCATGGATTCTTGGAGGGGAAAGTTTGCTTGACAAATTTATTAGAGTTCGTTGGGGAGGTAACAAACAGAATAGCTAATAAAGAACCAATAGATGTCATAAATTTGGATTTCCAAAGGCATTCAATAAGGTACCACACAAGGCTAATAAGACAACAGCCTATTGTGTTGAGTGTATTACATTAGCATGGCTAGAGGATTGGCTAACTAATAGAGGACACAGTTGGGTTGAGAGGGTGATATATGTGTGTGTGTGTGTGTGTGTGTGTGTGTGTGAGAGAGAGAGAGATATATATAGAGTGTACATGCACACAAATATATATGTAATATGACTTGGATGAAGAAAGTGAATGTACAACAAGGCACATTTGTGGATTAGACAAAAACAGTTAAGAAGGCAAATAGCGAGGATGACAGGGGTATAGGCTGACTGTGAGTGGGCAAAACATGGCCGATGGAATATAATGTGGGAAAATGAGTTTATGTACTTTGGCAGGAAGATTGCAAGAGCTAAATTTCATTTGAAGGGAATAGACTGCAGAAGGCTGCAGCACAGAAGGGAATAGGGAATCCTTGTGCACGAATCACAAAACACTAGCATGGAAGTTTGGTCGGCAAACTGAACGAAGTATAAAAGTATGGAAGACTTGCTAAATCTATACAATCAGACCACAGTTATAATACTGCCAACTATTTTGGTCCCTTTATTTAAGGAAAGATAGACCCTTACAGTAAAGAAGAGGCCCTTCGGCCCATCAAGTCTTTACTACCAAAGCCTCACTAAATCTACACTGGGCCCATAGTCTTGAATATTATGACATTTCAATGCTTATCCAAGAACTTTTTTAAAGGTGGTGAGGTTACCTGCCACAACTATTGCCCCAAGCAGTGTATTATAGACCCCCACCACCCTCTTGGTGGAAACAAACATTTTTCTTTAAAAATCCTCTCTGCCTCCTGCCTTTCACCTCTAAAATTATGGCCCCTTGTTATTGACCCTTTGATAAGGGGAACAGCTGCTTTCTATCCACCCTGTCCATGCCCCTCGTAATCTTTCACACCTCAGTCTAGTCCACCCTCAGCTGTCTATGATTTAAGGAAATCAACCAGAGCCAATCCAGTATTTCTTCATGGATAAAGTGCCCCAACTCAGGCAACATCCTGATGAATCTCCTCTGCAGCCCCTCCAGTTCAGTCACATCCTTCCTATAGTGCTGTGGCCAAAACTGCGCACTACTACAGCTATGCCCTAACCAAAATCGTATAAAGCTCCAACATGAGCTTTGTGCTCTTCTAATTTATGCCTCGACTAACAAAGGCAAGTGTCCTGTATGGCACTTTATCAACCCTATTAACCTGCAATGCCTTCTTCAGAGATTCGTGAACATCCCAAGATCCTTCTGTTCCTCTGAGCTTCCTACTGTCCTGAAATTCATTGAGTGCCCCCTTGTCTTGTTACTTCTTCCAAAGTGCTTCACCTCACACTCAAGGTTAAACTCTATCTGCCAATGATCTGTCCATTTGATCAATTTGTTTACATGCTCCAGTACCCCAAGACCACCTTTGTCACTGTCAACCATTCAGCCATTCTCGGGTCATCTGCATAGTTATTTACCATCCTCTATGCACATTGGAGGCAGTCCAGAGAAGGTACACTGGGTAAAGATGAATTTTCTTATAAGTTGAGAAGATTGAACTTGTATACATTTCAGAATAAAAGATTGAGAGGTGACCTTATTGGATCATACTATATTCTTAGGAGCTTGACAAAGTAGATGCTGAGAGGTTATTTTCCCTTAATGAAGAGTCTAGGACCAGACATCATAACCTGAGTAAGGGGTCACCTCTTTGAAGCAGATGAAGAGGAATTTCTTCTGAGGGGAATAGATCTGTGCAGTTCTTTACGACAGATGCTTACAGACGTTGGATTGCTGAATAGATTCAAAGATGAGACCCTAATTATTTTGATCAGTAAGGGAACCTAGAGTTTGGAGGATAAGTGGAGATGAGGATCTCATTTTTCGGTGGAACAGACTCGATGAGCTAAATGGCCTGCTACTGCTCCCATGATGTCTGGTCTTATAGTCTGCTTAAATCATCTTTTAATGATATAGCTTTTGACTTTGTTCCTTAGTCCGCTTGTGATACCAAAGGTGCAAGCTCCTCTGACCTTAGCTAATGCCTGACCTCTGACTTCTGGAAGGATGCAATGAACTGAACCCATTCCCACCTTACAACTACTGCACTTTTGGCAATTCAATGGCCAATGATCTCCTGTAAAAGGGACTTCTGCATACAGCCAACTGAGAGAACCTCCATCGGATGTTGAATTACTGGACTCAAGTTAATGAAAACTAATTTCACTACCTTTTGACTTTGAGTAATTTGTAGTTGCCTTTCTCTCTCTCTCTCCCTCTCTGTCTCTACTTTACTTGGATACATACATTTGTGAATGCATGTTGAAACTCCTTCCTTATTGTTGAATGCCACAATGGCCTTGTGGTATTATTAATAGACTATTAATCCAGAGACCCCAGTAATGATCTGAAGACCTGGGTACCAATCCTGTTGTGGTGCATGGTGGAATTTGGATTCAATTAAAAATCTGGAATTAAGAGTCTAATGATGATCATGAAACTAGTATCGATTATCAGAAAAAAAACCATCTAGTTCATGAATGTCCTTCAGGGATGGAAATCTGCCATCAATACCTTGTCTGGCCTACATGTGATTCCAGATCCACAGTAGTGTGGTTGACTCTTAACTGCACTCTGGGATGGGTAATAAATACTGGCCTATCTGGCGATGCCCTCATCCCATGAATGAATTTTTAGAAAATTAAACCCTTTAATTAACTTTAAAAATAATGCACAGCAAATTCTTTAAATTGGACTTCTCAAATAGGGTTTTGGAAAATGCACTGAACCAAAGAACTGCGGATGCTGGAAATCAGAAACAAAAACAGAAAGTGCTGGAAAAACCCAGCAGGTCTGGCATCTTTAGGAAGAAAGCAAAGTTAATGTTTTGGGTCTAGTGACCTTTCAGAACTGATTGTAGCTTGGAAAAGATGGGTATATATGCTGAAGATGGGGAGAGGGGGTGCGGAACCGTAGGTGGAGATGGAGCCCAGAGAGAGAGAAAACAGCTGGGCAGACAAAGGAATGGGTAAAGGTCAAACTGAGAGAATGAATAGCTGCCAGGAGACCATCAGTGTCTGACAATGGGTATTGTATGGTAGCAACCCATGTAATGACATGGCCTGGTGTGTGGGGATTGGGGTAAGGACATGTGAGAAGGTGCTCAAGCCCTAAAACAATTGAACTTGACATTGAGTCTTGAAGGCGGCAGAGTTCCCAAGTGGAAAATGAGGTTCTGTTTTTCCAGCTTGCACTGAAATTCTGGAGCTAACCCGAGTCAGAAATGTTGGCTAGGGAACGTGGTGGTGTATTGAAGTGGCAGGCAACTGGAAGCTCAGGGTTATATTTTCTGGACAGAACATAGGTGTTCTGTAAAGCAGTCGCCCAGTCTGTGCTTCATCTCCCCAGTGTAGAGGAGACCACATTGTCAGTAGTGAATACTTCAGTCAATCTGGTCTGCTGTATAAAATACACCACTCCCTATTCTTAAAAGGGAACTGAGAAATAAGAGAAAAAAAATTAAATTCTGTTGCAACTGGAAGAGGAAGACACTAAAAGTAATTAGATTCATCTCTCCCTCTTGGTGGTGATCCAGACAATGGTTCATGATGTCTGTGAGGAGCTGTGAACCATGAGACCTTCAAATACCATCCCAATTCTATGAAAATTCCAGAGTTTGAGCATGCCTGTCCCCACAATGGAGCCAACCAGGTAGAGTGGCCCAGCTCCAGGCTTGTCACCTGCGCCAGCCTATACTACTAACTTGCGCCTGTGTAAATTGTAGATGCTGGGAATCCTAGAATCAGCTCCCGACTATCATTTTCACAACTAATGGAATCTCTCGAACTCTGCGCGCAATTTCTCCTTGAATCAAGGGACAATTGATAGAGACCAGTTTTTAAGGACCTGCATTGCTCCTGGCTAATCTCTGTTTACTAACAAAGTTCAAAATGTTTTTACAGATTATCCATTGCATGTTTCTTGTACTCCTGTTTGTAGTTGCTTAGATCTATTTTTGTCAAAATTTGATATTCTTTTTACCTTTCACATTCACCAGCATGTACACTTTCTTTTGCCTTTTGACCTGCTGCAAATAGGAAATAACATGAGTCAGCAGTCATAAAGGGCAGTAAACAATGTTGAAAGGGATACGGCTAATTAAAGATACTTGTCAGATTGCCTCGTTTGGTATCTTTAATTAGCCAAACCCTTCAAATGTTGTACTGTTCATACCCACACAAGGAGGAGAGTGCAGAGCACAGAGCTTCTTCCAGTTTCTTTCTGCAGTCGCATTAAAAGTCTGCCACTGCTTCAAGTTCTCTGCTGCTCCACAAATTCACAATTTGTTGGCAGCCCCCAAGACACATAATATGTATCAGTTGAGCAGAACTTGAAACATTCTGCACTGTCTGATGAAGGCTCTCCAGTGCTGTTCTTGTTCCCTCATTGTTTAATCAAGCACACTGGAGAGGTGTGAGCCACCAGATGAAAGCCTGCCTGTCTTACTGGTTCTTCTGAAGTGATATCTGATCTGACACAGTGTCCTGTGACAGTGTCTCTCAGAGGGACTGACCTCTACCAAGGAGATGTCAACAGCACTAGTGAACACAATCACTTTCTGAAGAATACAGAATGATCTTTTGGGGGAAAAAATGAATGGGTAACGTGAAGGCAAGATTTGATGTTATATGCATATGAGCATATTTCACTGTCTAGCATTAAGTCAACATATGCAATATGTCTGTTTGCTATTTAATGCTGTCAACTAGCAGCTTAGAGGGCCTCTTCAACATTCAGGTGTCCAAAACTTCTCTGATTCCTTGTACTTCATTCTGTGAGGTTGTTAGCTTTGAGATCTGTTTCTCCTGTATGTTCTGCGCTTTTCTATTCCAGCAGCGGTGAATAAGGATGCTTATGAATGTGTGTTGAAAGAATGTATTTGTTTTAAGCTAGAATGAGGGTGCTGCATGAAACTGCAGTAACTAAAGATGCTAAACTTAATATTCCCAGTCACAATATGAGTCAGGGAAGAGCAGTGAGCTTCCTTAGCATTATGGACATCATTGCTCCCTCAAGCTGCAGGAAAATATTGGTAGATTATTCATCTTTATTTTCTGCTTTTAGGGATTTGTTGTGCAACACATTGGCCAAGTACATCCTCACGTATTGCTTGCATTTCAAAATAAATTAATTGAATTTATAGTGTGATAGGATGTCTTGAGGTAAGTAAATTCTCAAAAATATTTGAATCTTCCATACAATGTATGAGCTAAAAGCATTGCCAATAAACATGTAAGAAGTAAACTGAAATTAGAGACAAGTGACAGAACAGCATAACCCCCTTCAGCTTCACTTCTCCCACTTCTTACAACCCCCCTTCCCCACCACCTCCAAAAAAATCAAAACGATGAAACAGAGATGGCAGTTAATCAACTGGATGACCCTATTTGCATTATATGGTACCTTCCCTAAAGGTTACAAAGCAGCATATCGGAGTCGGGATAAAGACTAGGTCAATGTAGTGTGCACT
The DNA here is from genome assembly GCF_021869965.1 of Rhincodon typus. Lineage (NCBI taxonomy): Eukaryota > Metazoa > Chordata > Chondrichthyes > Orectolobiformes > Rhincodontidae > Rhincodon > Rhincodon typus. Next base: position 9,156,197 of record NC_063351.1, read on the forward strand.
AGACCCAAGGCTAGGAGAAAATATGGAATAAAATGACATGCTTTATAACATATGCATGTTTGACTGAGATCACTCAACTGACTGACCAAGTAAGTACTTAATGTGAGATTAAGTATTACCTGTTGTTAACCCATGTCAAGTCCTTGCATGCAAATAGGGTCTCTGTCACATTTCTGGCAATGTTCTAACTGTAGACTGGGAAATTCTGGACTTGGACCATATACGATCTCTTAAATTATTTTTTGAAAGATGGTTTTAACTGTCTGTGTGCATTTGCAATGTCTGGTGTAGAAGCAGGTATGCCATGCGAGTGACAAGTGGAAATCCCTGAGGGCAAAAATGCAGTGAATGCTGGATGTGATGGGAATTTCATTGTAATAGCTTTGTGTATAGCAAAAAGGATAATGCAAAGGGTTATAATTTAAATTGAAACCAAGCACTGTATCATTCCTGTGCATGATTCATTGGGTTTCTGAGAGGTGTCATTTGCCACAGTGACATCCCCTCTGGCAAAGGGCAGAATTTCATCCCCTGTATTGTCAGCTTCACTAAAGGTGTTCGGTTTTAAGCATCTTACTCGAAACTTAGGCTATATTGCTTTTCAGTTTATAAGTGGAAGAATGTTACAGAATGTTAAACAGAAAATCAAGCAGACAGCAGAAAACGTTAAGTGTGAAAATCAGTTTGATACTGACAAATGCATTTTGATTTGTTTTGGAAATGAAAGCTAGTTTTTATTAGACACCAATTTTTGCACATCTGATCAACTCTTGATGTTGCATTCATATTTGAATCTAGCATTATGTCTGGAATATGTCATTCAACTTATCAAGCCTGTACTGCCATTTTTTTATTCATTCACGGAATATCGGCTAGGCTGGCATTAAATGTCCATCCCTAACTGACCAGAGGGCAATTGAGAGTCAATAACATTGCAATGGATCTGGAGTCACATGTAGGCCAGACCAGATAAGGAAGGCTGTTTCCTTCCCTAAAGGACAATAGGGAACCAAATGGGTTTTATGGATGATCAACAATGGTCATCATGAGACTCATTATTCCAGATTTTTGTTTATTGATTTCAAATTCCATCATCTGCCATTGTAGGATTTGAACCCAGGTTCTCAGAACATTACCTGCGTCTCTGGATTAATAGTCTAGCGATAATACAACTAGGCCATTACCTCCCCTCATTCAGTCAGATTGTGGCTGATCAGCACTATATGCCTAACATGGGTCAATTTCCCTTACCCAGCACAAATCTATCGATCTCTGTCTTGAAAGTTCTAGTTGTCCATTTTTCAGGGAAAACTTTCAGATTTCTAATACCCTTTGTGTGATTAGATGGGAGCTCATAAACAAAAAAGGGGGCATGCTGAAGTGGTAGTCATCAGCGGTGAACAGTGGGATGGAAGGGAAGTTGTCAAGGTGGGGCAGTGGTGGCTTGTGTTGCTTAATAAAGATCTGTGCTTGGAATGTCACCCCTGGAGGGACAGCCCTTACTCCTGCAATTTTCTTATGGCTCATCATTGAAGGAAGTATCATTTTTAGAAGCATTCATTTTATGGTGATGGTCCTTGGTGGCCAATGTGTAGGTCAGGTGTAGACATGACTTTCCTCGACTGCACTGACCCATCTTTACCGGTGCTTGTTGCTGTCCAATTGGATCAAAATAAGCCCTGAGGAAGTATTAGGCCCTTTTTTGACTTCTGCGAAGGGTTAGATGACTGTTTCATGCTCTGGTTTGTATGCTTACTTTGACTTTTTTTAACCCAATGTACCAGGCAATGCACCTCCGTTGTGTATGTGCACATGGCCTGCAACATCAGAAATTGTTGCACTTGTTTCACACAGAATGCATGTGCTATCATTATGTCATCACTACTCACATTTGAAATTAAATTTTGAGCACCTACAAGACCTTTCATTAACTTTTTTGTGTCTTTTACAGGTTGCTGTTATATTTACTCTAGTAATCCAAAAACTAAAAGTTCTTAGTCAACTTTTTTTGGTGAAAGCCCTTCTATTACAATCTTCTTCCTTGTTACTCATGGTAACAGGCACCTGAATTTGAGCCATGGTTAAATTTGCTCTGGTGTTGCCATTATGTTATGCTAATACAAAGGGCAAAATATCTTAGGAATCCAAACTTGATGAAGGGGCCTGACCCGAAACGTCGACTGTCCTGCTTCTCTGATGCTGCCTGACCTGCTGTGTTCCTCCAGCTCCATGCTGTATTGACTCTGACTCCAGCATCTGCAGTTCTTGCTATCTCCAGTCTGACGCCCATCTTGACATCAGGAGCATCAACTAGTGTTATTCCTGAGCAGCGAAGCAGCTTTTCTGCTAGGCAGTGGTGAGTTTCCAATTAAGGGGGAGTCATAGCTTGTTAAATGCATAGTTGACAGCCCAATTTGCCTCATTAATATTCAGCTCTCTATCTCACCTAATGCTCCAAAGAAACTAGACATCAAGAAAACGCGACATCAGCACGGATACTTGGCGAATTCAGCACACTGCCTGCTCCAAAGGGTCTGCATGTTGGGTTGGACACTGCGATCCAAGATCTGAAGGCATTCTCCATAGGCATCAGCAAATCACACCCCTACCCCAAAACCTCATGTTTGTGGACAATGGCATCAAATGTGCGCCGGCATCACATGTGCACTAGCACCTAAGAACCCTCCTGGCACATTGATTTATTTGTAGTGCATTTCTGCACTTCAGTGCTGCATCTGGGGTTACACCAGCAACTATCACTGTAATGCTACAGAACTTTGTGTGCTCAGGGACAGGCACCCAACTCGTTGACTGGACCAGGCTGCATCTCCAGCCTCTTCACTCACTGTTATAGCACACATTCACTTAGCCTACCTGGATGCTCACATTATCCCAACCTCACCTTGCCTTGCCTTGCCTATTCTTGCTTTGCACCCTATGCCTGAGATAGCAGGCTTGTGTTAGTTTTGCTGTGCCATTTTGCACAGACACAAAGGCGGGATGCTTACCCTGACTGTCAGCAAACCTCAGCTAAATCAAGGGGTTAGCCTTCACTCAGGGAGACCCAGCACAATAAGTCAAGGGCAGTCTGTAATATCAGATCTGCAAGATTGGACTCAGTCAGTCAGCCAATTGGGGCGATCAGAGTCTGGATGCTCTCGTAGGAGCTGAATGTCAGGTAGTCCACCACTCATCTTCACTCTTTTTGTCCAATGGGGGTCTGTTTTCCCCTTGGAATGAGAAAAGTGTAGGTAGTACGGAGATGAAGATTGGTGCAGGTAGGATGGTGTCCCGAGTGAGTGAGTGGGCAGCAGAGTGGCAAATCTGTATCAGTGCTGTTGGGGTTGGGATGGATGAGAGCAAGTGAGGGGAGGTGTTGTTTGCAATAGCAAGAGTGGTACAGCATGAGCCTTGGATGCAGCAGCAGAGAGAAGATGATGGCACTGATTTTGATGAAGTGGAGAAGGTTATTGATCTTCTTCCTACAGTGCTGTACACTCCTGCAGATAGCTGAGACTGCTTTAACCTGAACAGCAACCTCTGATCAGGCTGGCATGCTCTGGTGTCTTGGCCCCCAATACTGATACCGGGCGAAGAGGAAGTCCCATGTGTGCACTACCCTATCCTGCTGGAGAACACAAAGGAGGGGGTCATTTACTTCTTGTCCAGGCCAAATGTCGGGAGCCGTGTCAGCCTTCTCCAGACTGATGATGCTTGTCCAGGTGCACAACAGCCTTTTAGAGATGAGACCATGCATATTGTTCAGTGGCAATTTTTTCTGTGATTGACGTGTGGTAAGATGAGGCTGGAGACAGATGTGATGGACACCATGGGGACAAAATAGATAGATATTGAGGTGAGGAAACAATGCCTTGTGGTGGAAATCCCTCAAAAAAAGAACAGCCCCGTTCAGTCTGGACCAAAAAAAAATTAAGATTCAACCCATGAAGATGTTCTGTGATAAGTTATAAAATCTTTGAATCCTAACGTCACAGGAGGAGATCATTCATTCCATTAACTCCAATGCTTAATTATCATTTTCCAAGTAGCATTTTTTAACCTAATCACGTAAATTAATGTGGATTGTGCCCTGGAGTGCATTTTTAAATCTTCTTGTGAACACAGTTTCTCAGGAATATGAGTATAGTCAGCAATGCTAAAACTAGAGGGCATATTTTTAAGGTGAGGGTGGAAAGATTTAAAATGGACCTGAGGGGCAACTTTTTCACACAGAGATTGGTTCATATGTGGAATGAGCTGACAGAGGAAGTGGTAGGTGCAGATACAGAAACACACATCTGTCCGGGTACACGAATAGGAAAGAGTTAGAGGGATATAGGCCAAATGCAGGCAAATGGGACTAGTTGGTTGGCATGGACGAGTTGAACTGAAAGGTCTGTTTCCATGTTGAATGAATCTGTTTGTTTACTGGAATTCATATTTCTTTTAGGACATTGGTAAATTACATGCCAGACAGCGTGATTCTAAAATGTCATAATATGCATGTTTCCAGTTACTGTTAAAATTGTATTCTTGTAGTTTCTTTTATTGTATGTATCTTGAGAACTCAAGTGAATTTAAGTTTTTCAGTTTCCCCTATATTCAGTTTCCTTAGGAGGTTGAAATTGCAGCTAGTTTAACAAAGAAGAATTAATGATAATTCCATATATAATTTCTTAAGGTATGCTTGACATAATGAGCTGTGAATTTGTCTTGTGCTTTTCAACAATAGATGCAACGTAGTTGTCAAAGAAATTGAGTAACTGTTTCCAAGCCATCACTGTGACAATTCAGTCTTGCTCCAAATACAACATTTAGATGGAAGCACAATCCGAATCTGCTGGAAGAGTGTGTCAGAAACTCCCCTGGAACTGCTCCTGCTCCATCATTGTTGTGAGAAGTGTAACTCCAACTATCGAAACAATTCTGATTAAGTTCCTGATTATGGTTTTCAATGCTCTTGACAAACTCTGTCTTGGCATTTCAGTGAGGCTCAGAAAAACCAAATGCAGAGTTTTGGAATATATGTCAAATTTGAATCAGCTTTTGAACCCTATAGTTATTATCACTTAGATGACCAATTTGAATTCTTAAAAAGCTGACTTACATTCTGATTCTGGCTCCTCTATCCGTCAAACTGATTTCTAGTGTTGTTTCAACTCTGTAACTTACTTTTGCATGTATTTTTTTCCCTAGCCTCCCTGAGTTCACATTTTTTAAATAAGAAATGATCAAAAATGAAAGTTCTGTCTTCTCTCTTTTTTTTTTCTCTCCCCTCTTTTTTTTTCTGTCCCATCTCTCTTTTCTCTCCTCTCTCACTTAATTTATTTGCAACTTCCATCATTCCACCCCACCACACCCGAAACAACATTGGCAGAATCTTCATTCATATTTGAAATTTTGTTCTAACACCATTCCTCCTCCCTGATTCTCCCTCTTCTATAAACTTTCCAAAAAAACCATATTCTGTCCCCTAAGGTCTTGCCTGATCTGGCTTTCCCCTTATTTAAATTGTATACATTCAGTTTGTTTACATTCAATCTGTTTTAAGCGCAAGCTGTTGTTCCTCTTATCATCAAAGGATCGTGCTGATATTTATGGATACATTAGACTTCAGTGTAGGGAACACCACATCTCAGAATTCGCTGATGGCTCTTAAGTAGATGATTTGGCAAAATGCAAAGAGGATTGTGAAAGATGAGATAACAAAGACATGGATCTAAAATGAGCAGGTGGATAGGCGAAATTTAATGTGGACAAACATGGGATAATATTTCTTGTTAGAAGCAACAAGGAATGGAAAGATGTTAAAATTAATCCTGGACAAAGAACCCCAGGGGTCAAAATACACAATTCTGAGAGTGAGTGCATATATATGAAGCTATAAGGCAGGGTAATGCAATTTGTGATTTTATAAATAGGTGCATAGGCTACAGGTGCAAATGTTCATTATGGGTTATGTCTGGCTGATTTATTAGAATTCTACAAGGGAGTAATAAGTAGGATAGGTAAAGGAGAAGTAGAGAATGTAATATATTCGTATTTTCAGAGGGCATTTGAGAAGATACAGCTACTTTTAAGATAAGACCTCCTGGTATTGGAAATAGTATATTAGCATGGGAAGAGGATTGGCTACATAATAAAGAACAGAGTTGGGAAGCATTTTCAGGATGGCAAGCTGTTACTAGTGGAGTGCCACAGGGATCAGTGCTGGGGGCCATAATTATTTACAGTATATATTAATGATTTGTATGAGAGTAGTCAGTGTTCTACAGCCCAGTTTGCAGAAGATCCAAATAGTTGGGAAGTCAATTGTTAAGGATGACACAGTCTACAGAGGTGCTGGTCAAATGAGTATGCAAAAACTTGGCAGATGGAATGTTATGTGGGAAAATGTGATTTAAAAGGGATCTAAGGAGCAGCTTTTTCATGCAGAGGGTCGTGCATGTATAGAATGAACAGCCAGAGGAAATGGTGGAGACTGGTACGGTTACAATATTTAAAAGCCATCTAGATGGGTATATGAATAGAAAGGGTTTAGAGTGATCTGGGCCAAATGCTGGCAAATAGAACTAGATTAATTTCAGATGTCTGGTTGGCATGGATGAGTTGGACTGAAGGGTCTGTTTCCATGGTGTACATCTCCATGATTGTTTGATTCTATGCACTTTGTCAGGAAGGTTAGAAAAGCTGAATACGTTTTATTTGGAGAAGGACTGCAGAAAGCTACAGCACAGGGATTTGGGAGTCCTATCGCATGAATTGCAAAAAAATAGCATCCAAGTTCAGCAGGTAATAGTGAAGGCAAATAGAATGTTGGCCTTTATATCAAAGGGAAAGGTTATAAAACTATACTTGCTAAAACCACGCAAAGCACTCGCCAGGCCACATCTAAAATGCTGTGAACAGTTTTGGTCCTCTTATTTAAGGAAAGCTCTCTTGGCATTGGAGGTAGTCTAGAGAGAGGTCACTAGTTTGATCCTAGGTATGGAGGGATTGCCTTATACTGAAAGGTTGAGTAGGTTGGGCCTGTACTCATTGGACTCATTGCTCTGTCAGGTACCTCAACAATCTTATATCTGTAGAAAGGCTGTTTCCCCTTGTGGGAGAGTGTAGCACATCATAGAGTTGTTAAGCATGGAAACAGACCCTTCATCCATGCCGACCAGATATCCTAAAATAATGTAGTCCCATTTTCAAGCATTTGGCCCATACCCCTCTAAGCCCTTCCTATTCGTATACTCATCCAGATGCCTTTTGAATGTTGTAATTGTACCAGCCTCCACTACTCCCTCTGGCAGCTTGTTTCATACATGCACCATCCTCTGCATGAAAAGGTTGCCCCTTAGGTCTCTTTTAAATCTTTCTCCTCTCACCTTACACCTAAGCTCTCTAGTTTTGGACTCCCCCACCCCGGGGAAAAGACTTTGGCTATTCACCCTATCCATGCCCCTCGTGATTTTATGGACCACTATCAGGTCACCCCACAGTCTCTGATGCTCCAGGGAAAATAGCCCCAGCCTATTCATCCTACCCTCTCACTTAAACGCTCCAGCCCTGGCAACATTCTTGTAATTTTTTTTCTAAACCCTTTTCAAGTTTCACAGTGTCCTTCTTATAGCAGGGAGGCCAGAATTGCATGCAGTATTCTAAAAGTGGCCTAATCAATGTCTTGTACAGCCACAACATGACCTCCCAACTCCTATACTCAAAGCAGTGACCGATAGAGGCAAGCGTACCAAACATCTGAGGGCATAATCTCAGAATAATACGGATGAGGAGAAATTTCTTCTTTGAGGATAATGAATCTGTGGAATTCTTTACCACAAAGGGTTGTTAAGGTTGGTTAGTTAAATATGTTCAAAGCTGAGAGAGCCAGATTTTTAATTATTAAGGGAATCCAGGCTCTGGGGAAAAGGGAGGAAAGTGAAATTAAGGATTATCTCATTAGCCATGACTACATTGAATGGCAGAGCAGATTCGATAGGCTGAATGGCCTGCTTCTGCTTCTGTCTCTTATGATCTTCCCTTTTTGAGTCATTCTAGTTATAAAATGTTAACGACAAAATATTCTGTTGCTATTACAAGAGTGAAATTATTGACCTGAAAGGTGATATCTATGTCATAGAGCAAGTTATATCTTTTGTGGCCAGCTTTCTGCAAGATTAATATTTTACCATACCATATCACCGAACGAGATTTTGCTTAGAGAAGAGATGGACAAATTTACTTATCAATAACTGTTGTCATACAAGAGTGCAAAAATAAGTAGCATTAAACTTGGTATAAGTATTTTGTGCAATATCTTTAGCTTGTATTCTGTCACGTGATATGTTGCTTTAGGGTTAATCTGAGGTATTACAGGCATGAGCAGCTACATGGTTAACCGACCATTGGATAACAACAAAAACAAATAAAACACACTCCAGGTTTAGGTTATACTTCAGAAATACATAATTGTTGCTTTGCTTATTTAGACAAAGCAATGCTATAAGTTGCTTTTTGGCTTTGACTCAGTGTCTTGTCTTTCTCTTAATTTTTTGATCAAGTATTTTGTTGCAATTCAAAATTGATTTAAAAAGAATTATTAAAAACTTATATAACATTGTTGTCAGAATATTTAAGTAGTCAGAGATTTGTGTTCCATTAAGGATCACTTTCAAGTATTTTAAATGAATGAATTTGGCATCTGAGGTGTTACTTGAAAAGAGCACATGTTGCCAGTTTTTATATTAGAAGATGAACTAATATAAATGATCTATTAGTATAACAATGGGTTCACAAAGTTGTCTAAGCATTCAGCCGAATTTTTCAAGGAGTGACAGTCTGATGTAGATTGCTACTCCACTCATTTTAATGCCACAAAAGAGCTCCATATTTCTGAATGGAGACTCTAGTCAGGGTCACTTCAGAAATGTGGAGCTGTACTTCCATTCTGATGATACGCATATTGTGTAGAACTATCATGGAAACATAGGTAACACAGTGTGGAGCTGGAGAAACATGGCTAGCCAGGCAGCATCAGAGGAGCAGGAAAGTTGTCATTTCTTCAGAAGAAGAGTTCCGACCCAAAACGTCAACTTTCCTGCTCCTCTGATGCTGCCTGGCCTGCTGTGTTCCTCCAGCTCCACACGGTGTTATCTCTGACTCCAACATCTGCAGTTCTTGCTATCTCTAACATGGTGACCATACCTGCTTTCTCCACAGCAGTCGGCCACTGTATTCTGCATTTTTAATCTTCAGAACCACACTTTAACAGTTGCCATCCAAAACACATACAGAAGGGCAGTACGATGGCACAGTGATTTGCACAGCTGCCTCATAGTGCCAGTGACCCAGGTATGATTCCAACCTTGGGCCACCATCCATGTGTAGTTTGCACATTCTCCCCTTGTCTGTGTGGGTTCCCTCCGTGTGCTCCAGTTTCCTCCCACAGTCCAAAGATGTGCAGGTTTGGTGGTTTGGCCATGCTAGATTGCCTATAGTGTTCAAGGATGTACGGGGTAGGTGGATTGGCCATGTAAATGTGAGGTAATGGGGATAAGATAGGGGACTGGGTCTGCGTGGGATGCTCTTTGGACAGTCAATGCAGTCTCAATGGATCCAATGCAGTGTAAGTGTTCTGTGATTCTTCAAGTTCTCTGATTCAAGTAGAGACTTTTTGGTGTGTTCTAGGCATAGAGGAATTGTCCAGTGAAATCTTCAAATTCTCAGGCTGTTCCTTTTGCAACTTACTCTGATGGGGATTCCCATGTGCAGTTCCCATCTACCTTTTCAGAAACATTTATCTATCCTTTGGAAAACTGGGGCCAATTGAAAGGATTCTGCTGGGTTGTCTGTTCACACCATTATTTTGAGATTGTGGCAATAAACAGAATACAAGTTTATTACTTATAGAGTAAGCAATTTTTGATCTTTTGGATGTTATGGATATGTCACCTTGATCAGCTTAGATTTAATGTGCTTCCTTGAGTTTCACCTGTATGTGTGTTAAATCTGTTTCTGGGTCTCTTGCATTACTACCATAGAAAAGAAAGCAAATGAAACTTATACATCTTTCCATTTCTTTCATTGTGTGATTTTCTCCCATTCTCCTGTAAGTGTTGCTTGTATATTCTACATAGTGTCCTAAATTGTTTTAGGTTAGTGAACATAATGCCCACTGACTACCATGTATCAGCTCTTGCAAAGCATCCTTCTTTTAATGTCTTGTAAGGTTTGACAACTACGTTAGCTTCCAGTTCAGCTATTCCTCAATATTAAAATTCCTATTCTTGTTTTTAAATCCTTCCATGACCTCAGACTTCCATGGTCTCACCACCTGATTCCGGTATTATCCTTCAACCCTACACCGCAAAATCTCGAAGCTCTTCTAAGTTATGCCTGTTGTCTATCACAGATATCACAGACCTTGTTGCAGTTGCCTTAGTTCTCAACTCCAGAACCTCTTCTCTGAGCTACACTGTGTCTATAACTCTCTGTTCAGCACCCCCCCACTTTAAAATGCTCCTTTGAACACATCTCTTTGGCCAAGCTTTTGGTCATCCAATTTTAATATCTCCTTATGCTGGAAAACAGACTTTGTTTGATAATGCTTGGGGTAAAACATTGTTTGGAAATGCCAGATAAATGCAAATCGTTGTTGGACCATAAGACTGTAATGAGTAGGAACAGGACTAAACCGTTCGGTCCCTCAAACCTGCTCCGCCATTCAATAAGGTCATGTATGATCCGATGTTCTTCATTTCCACAATCCCGCCCTTTCCCTGTAACTCATGATTCCCCAACTGATCAAGAATCTATCTATCTAGCCTTAAATATGCACAAGGGCGCTGCCCCCATACCCCTTTGTGGAAAGGAGTTTCAAAGACTCTCAACTCTCTGAAAGAATAAATTATTCCTCATAACAGTCTTAAATTGGCATGCATTTATTCTGATTCTATGCCCTCTGGTCCAAGACTCTCCTGTAAAGGGAAACGTCCTCTCAGCATTTACCCTGTCAAGCCCCTTAAGAATTCCATATATTTCAATTGGACCGTCTCTCATTCTTCTGAAACTCCAGAGCGTAGAGTCCCAACCTGTTTAGCCTTTGCCTATAAGACAATCTGTCCATATCAGGGATCATCCTCGTGAACCTTCTCTGAGCCGCCTCTAATGAAGTTACGTATTGCATTGCATAAGAGGACCAAAGCTACTCATAGTACATCAGGTGTGGTTGCACCTTTTACAGTAGTTCCATTACTTGACTCCTCAGCTGAGGAAGGATACAAACTAGTCATTTTGACAGCAAGTTTGTTGTATCCATGAACCTTTACCATTATTTCTGGTTACATACTGGTGTTCTCTGTGGCACAGTTACTTTCTCCTAGGCATTGGTACAGAAATAACGCTGGACCAGATCAATCTGCACTAGCTCAGGGCTGCTAGGAAAGCAAACCAGAAGTATTGCAACAATTAAATTGTGTAAAGGATTTGGTCCACTGAGTGAGAATAAGTGAATAAAAAAATTGCACTAGCCCTCAAATTGTTAAGCATCAACTTTCCAGGCTCCCAACCCCTTTAAAATGAAGAAATCCAAGTGCTGCTCTTGCAGAAGAACTATCGAATCCCTACAGCACAGAAGCAGGCTATTCAGCCCATCAAGTCCACAGTGATCCTCTGAAAAGCATCCCACCTAAATCCAACCCCCCTACACTATTCCCATAATCCTGCATTCCCTATGGCTGACCCACCTAGCCTGCACATCCTTGGACACTACAGGGCAATTTAGCATGGCCAATCCACCTAACCTGCACATCTTTGAACTGTCTGAAGAAACCAGAGCAACGGTGAGAAAACCCACATTAGCACTGGGAGAATGCCTGTGTGGAGTTTGTGCAGTCACCTGAGGCTGGAATTGAACCCAGGCCTCTGGCACTGTGAGGCAGCAGTGCTAACCACTGAGCCACTGTGCTGCCCCTGACTTGGGAGGGGAGTTAAAATTGGGGAGGTGAAATTGTGTACCATATACTTTCATAAGCTTCTGTTTTCCCTAGTTATGCTTAATTTTATTCTGCAATTATCTAGATCATATACAATAACAGATAAGAGCCATTCCAAAGATCACTGCAGACGTGTATATATGTCAATGAATTACGCAGTCAGGAAAATGCATACAACTTCCTGGAAAGGTTGAGAGCAAAAGCACCTTGAGAGGGAGCTGTTTGAAAATATCTCAAACCCCTGTGGAAAATATCCATATTCATTAAGTATTAAAATCAGGGATCTGAAAGAGCCCAAAATTCCAGTTTGTTCAATTTGCAGGTGTAATGCACATTATGCCCACAGGCACCCAAGTATATATCTGTTTAAAGATTTGTCTCCAAATCTCCAGCTTTACAAGAGGATGATAAACAGAAACTTTGACATTATGGAGATATCTTCCAATATTTTATTTCAAAACTTGGTCAGATTTGGGGGAAAAAAGCGGTAGTATACATTTAAAATTGCAGCCTTTCTGGTAAACTCTCATTCTATATATTGTTGCATTCAATCCTGAATATGTTGGCTCCTGGAATTACGTCAAGGATTATATGACATCTTATAATTCGAAGAGTGTCTAATGTCTTACAGAGTGAATAGCTTGAGATGGACCAGGTGAAAAATGGAAATTCCCAATGTCTTATGTTCAAACATCCTACCTTCTCAGCTGGTGAATGTGTCTGTCCATCAGTGTACCTCATTCACCTTGTTAGATTAATAAGTAACAAGCAGCATATGTAGGAATGACCTAAAAATCCAGAGAGTGATAGCATGAACTGTTGAGAGGATTCAATTTTTGGTCATGCTTTCAGTATCCTTACAAGGCAGAGGTAACTGCAAACTGAGCACTCTTTTCCACTTTAAGGGAGCCCAGTTTTTCTTTTGGAATGCAGGGCTGCTGGGTGCCATCATTTTATCAAATGTATTGGTACTGGTACTGGTCCCCCCATCGCTTAATTAACAAAGAGTAATCTCTCCTGATTCCATAAAACCCCACAGGCTGAGCATTCCAGTGTATCCATCCAGCACTTATTCTGCAATGCACCTGACCAAGTGCAGAAATGTTTTGCTGCAACTCATTAATTTTTACTGAATCTGGATATTTCTTTTATTAGGAAATATAAAGCACTGCTATCCCTCGAGGATATGAGCATTTTACTGTATGTGCATTAGTTTACCAAACTCCCAGGATTTCTGTAACAATCTTTCAGAGATTTTACAACAAGGTCCTCCATCACAACGCTTCAAGCTGGGAGTGTGAATTTAATTAACATTACCAGTTGGAAATCCCTTCTTAATGCTGTTATGTTTAAGTACAAATACTTATGCCATTTGTAAAAATCTGTCCTCTGTTAACGAGTCATGGAGAAAGAAAATATGGAAGTAAAATGCAGCGTACTACACTACAAAGTTTTTTTTTAAATTGACATAGGTTGATGATGGATGAGGCTAATAATATGTCTTGATTTTGTTGAAAATGGTTGATCATTGGTTTGAAGTAGCACTCCTGTAATTTCCCTGATTTTACCTTCAATGTTCATATTACTGGAAAAGTAAAAAAAAAGGTAGTTTGTAATATTCTAATCAATGCACCTGAAAAAGAGAATGCTGTTACCATAGTTCTCAGCTTCACTGAACTCCACTGACCCTGCATTGCAATAATTAATCCTGCTGACATTTAGTTCTCCTTGTGACCCCACCCCTCACTCCAGGCTCAATGGAAGTGAATGTTTATAAGACTATTTTTCTTGTTAATGATTTTGCATAAGGTGTACTATCTGGACTTTGTTTGGATTGAATTAATATAATAAGATGCTCTCATACACTGTTAATCACCCAAAATTGCAGACCGTACACAAGAATGTCTAAAGTAACAGTTTCAGCCACATGCAATACTGGGACTTCTTCACTAAAAGCTGAAACATATTTGACAGCATAGATGTCCCAGTAGCCCAAGGAGAGCAGCAGTTCAAGAAGGCAATTTTCTACCACTTTACCAAGGGCAACAGGGACAGGAAATAAATACTAGTACACCCCAATCCCATGTGCAAGTTAAAAAAAAACACACACACATGTTGCAACATGTGCATGTTAATTTAAGCACATACCACTATTTAATGTAGATTTTTTGGTAGTGTTTCTGTGTTGCCAAAATCTATAATTCAAACATGAAGGGTTACAGCACACCTTGGTGCACCTTCTACACTATTCTCTCAGTTGTTAAGTAATACATTGACTTCAGTGATGGATAAGAATGTTGATGTGCTGTGATGGCTGTTCATGCTTTCCACAAAGAGAGCAATTGGATGTTGCTTGCTCTTTGTGTTAATGTGATCCACTGAAGTTGATGGTTGTAGGTTGGGATTGCTCTCATTGGCTAAAATAGATCAGCTATTCGGACTCGTTGAGTTGAACAATAAAAACTGTCTATGATTTTGCTGGTGTTGCTAAGGTGCTGAGATGTATCTTTTTTCACCCACATTAAGTGCCACTTTAGCAAGTAAACAGCAAGTTAAAAATCGAGGAAATGAAGAGTAACAATCAGAAAAGAATCCTGTTGCATTCCTTCTACTATTCTACCAGCAGCATGGGAAATGTTCTTCGTACAAATGCATAAAGCAAGGGCCAGTAAGATCACGTAGCCAGTGATGGAGGCTATTAGTCATTTTATGACTAATAAAATGTAATAATCCACATCTGGATTGTCCGTTGGCCACATCGATCAAAGGGCCAACGGACAATCCAGATGTGGATAAATTGGACGACCCCACCCCCACCCTGGCTCTAGTTATGAAGTTCAGTGTTTACAGAGTAATTCATCAACATTCAGTTGCTTACTCAAACCTGAGCCGAATGTTGTTTGTAAGCTTCAATCAGAATAAAAATGTCTGTTTGAACAGAAAAGAAAAAGCATTTAATGCAACATTAGCTCATTTCTATATAGTGGAGGTTATTACAAAAATACTGGAAAATATCATAAATAAAATAAACTGGAGCTAATTGTGACTTCATACAATAACGTAAATTGGATGATAGCAAAGCTGAAGCCCATTCAATTGCAATTGAATTTGGGAGAGATGTGTGTGTGATATGTTATCAGCTTGCTGTCATCAGTTCCACACTATCGCGCACAGTCACAATTCTCCCCATCATCTCTATACAACACTATAAAATGGAAGAAGGGTCTAGGCCCGAAACGTCAGCCTTCCTGCTCCTCTGATGCTGCTTGGCCTGCTGTGTTCATCCAGCTCTTATCTACTATAAAATGGAACATGCTTTCAAAATGTCTTATCTATGGAGGACCAGATGGCTAGAGCTGAACATTCTTAAAAATCCCATTCACTTCAGGCTCAGTTGCCTTGTCATATTCGGTAACAAAAATTGCAGGGTTTGTTACTGGAAATCATGTCATGAGAAATTGTTAACCTGAATGAGGATATGAGTGTACATTTGATAGGTAGTTGATAATGGACAAGTGATTTGCAGTCAATTGGAAGGAACAAAAATATTTTTAAAAGATATGTGTGGGAAAATTTCAGAAAATAATGTAGAGTTTGAGATAAATTGAGTTTGTTTCAAGTGTTGCAAAACTGAAGTAGGAGAGCAGAGTTTACAGGCAGTGACAGACCTAATTTCATAAGATTACACTCGAAGATATTTACATCCAGGTTAACATTTTCTTGTGTAGCCTCTTTATCCAAGGTCTAAGGAACTTCACTTCTCTCAGTTGAAAGAAGCAATTCATGAGAAGAAGTGTGAAGTTTATGTCTGGAAGAAAACAGATGCCTGGATGCTTAGAGCAAATTTAAAGTCGGATCATGTTTGCAGTAGGATACCACATTAAACAATTGCTTAGGATCAGTTACTGTGAGGAAGGTCTCTATATTTCACTGTGATTCCAAGGCAATCATTATCAGACTGTTCAGCGTTCCTGCTTGTGTCAACACTGATAAGGATTTTTATATAGATTTTCAGAGGCATGTTTTGCTGTTTGCACTCACACATTGGTACCATGGCAGGGCGTATGATTCTTGCTCCTCAAATGCACTAACTGGACAAGCAAATAAGCCTTTTTCTTGCAATTTTCCTTACTTAATGGTGCCTTTGTGAAATTTGAGCTACTTTGTACTTGTGGTTAACAATGATGCTGTTCATAAAGTGAATAGCAAATGGCTGTGCAGCCTATGCTAGACAATAATTTAATTTTCTGTTCCACTTAGGTTGGTAGTAGAAAAAAAATTGATGAAGAGGTTTGAGTTTCTGAATCAGTAATCTTAATGGGTCAAAGTAATTATGATTGTTCTATCAGCTTTAGAAGCTATAGGAATAGAAAATACAGTAACATACAAACAAATATTGACATCACAGAAACAGATCATTCAAACCAACAAGCCATAGCATCTTTTATCTTCAAGGATAAAATAGGACCGTTGCTATATGAGCAAAGAAAGTGTGCCTATCTCCAAAATAATGCATAGTTTGAAATGCTGACTGGACAACACAAATTGTAAGTCAGCACTCGATAAGGCCACAATGAACCATCAACTTGAATTTGGGAGGTGTTATGCGATGTGCCTTTAAGAAGGATTGATTCTGACATTTTTTTTGAAAGCAAGTGTTGCAGATTTGGAGCTAAGCTGTCTGCTCTGAGCCCAGCAAATTTTGTTTTTTTTTAAAGTTGGAACAATAGAAACAGCATGAATGGGTGGGGTCAAGCTCACACCAAACCAGGGATTTTAGTTTTTAAGCTTTCAGCAATTGCTGGGATCTTGAAGCAGGATGTGGAAGCTGTTATTCCTCTCTCTGTTGCAGTTATAGGTGAGGTTCTCTTCCTACTGCAAGAATTGCATGTGAGACAATCTATTTTACTGAATTTGCTCTTGCCAAGGGTGTATTTACAGGATGTTACTATATTGGAATTGTTGCTGTTAAGTAGTTAAATAATCTATTATTCTGTTAAGTTATTCCAATTCTTCTTTCTTTTGTTTATATTTTAACTGTAGTATAAAAATAAAGTGTTTTTTTGCTTCAAGCCTGGTAGTTTGACCCATTGAACTACATCCAGAACAAACCGCCTTACACTTGCCATTAAAAATAAGAAAATGTTGGAGTCTAGATTATCATCTTAATATATTTTGAGGGAGTTTGGTCTGGTCCATAACATAGGTGATATAGTTGTTGCTGAATATCACCATAATACACTGCTGACAGGATCACACTCCTCGTCCATTGTGTACATTGCAGTGCTTTGAGCTGATCATCTGTAAGGATGCAAAAGACCTCTAATTAACAGAATGAACAACACGATGTACAGAGAAATGCAAAAAGGTTGAAAGGCTGATTTTCTAGTATCATCAACTATAAAAATGATGCTGCTCACTTTGGCATCGAACTGTCACTGAAAAAGAGGTTCACATTCTTGGAGAAAAGATGTAAGTGAATTATTCCATAAAATATAAGAAAAATACTGCAGGTGCTGGAAATCTGAAACAAACACGGAATGCTGGAGAACCTCAACAGGTCTGACAGCATCTGTGGAGATATTAAAACGGTCATACTGAACTCGAAATGTTAACTGTGTTTCTCCCTCCACAGCTGCCAGGCTCAATGAGTTTCTCCAGTATTTTGTGCCTATTCCATGAAATAGTTTGGTGCTATAAAAACAAAGTTGGTCCAAATTAAAGTAAATATTTCCTTCTGTGTTGGAAAACACCAAAACAACCTACGGATTATAAAATAAAATTGATTGGCTGAATTATTTTTTTGGCTGAGTGCGAATTGCATTGAGATTTTTGGAGGGTTTCTTGCTACAAGGCCTAGCAAGTTTTTTCGCTGTATGTTATCAATTAAGGAGTTGGTTACTGCCATGGGGAGGGACAATATCCTGTACGGCTCTTAAAATTAGGTTGGTTGGTAGAGCTTGGGAATGAAAAAGGAACAAACACACTTCTGGCTGTGTATTATAAACCCTCAAATAGTCAGCAGGCAGTAGAGGAGCAAGTGTGTAGACAATTCACTAAGATGTGGAAAAACAATAATAGGGTAATCATGAGGGAAGCTCTGAAGATGGATCACTGGAACTGAAATGTTGACTCTGGTTTTTCTTCACAAATTCTGTCAGCCTTGCTGAGCATCCGTAATTTTATTTTTATTTTAGGAGATTTCGAATTCCCACAACATTAATTGGGGTAGTCATAATGTTAAGGGGTGAGAGGGGGCGAATTCCCTGAAATTATTCAGGAAAACGTTTGTTTTATATCATCATGTAGAAGGGCCAACAAAGGATGGTGCAGTGCTTGGCCTAATTCTGGGGAACAAAACCAGACAGGTGTTCAAAGTGGTAGTGGGAGAGAATTTTAGTGGTGGCGAATGCAAAACCATGTTTTAACTGAAAACAAAAATGCTGGAAATCACAGCAGGTCAGGCAACATCTGTGGAGAGACAGCAAGCTAGTGTTTTGAGTGTAAATGACTCTTCTACAGTTTGTTCCTCCTGTATTGTTTTAAGTCTCTTTTAGAAAAGGAAAAAGGGGTTTTGGATTGAGGAAAGGAAGATGTTATTAAAATGAATAGGGTCTGGTCAAAGTAGACAGAGAACATCGATTTGTGGGTAAATCTGCAGAACAGTGGGAGTGGGTGGGTTTCAGAAAGGAATTGAGTGGAGAACAGGTGCAACTTGCTCCCTTTAGAGTGAAGTGTTGAAGCAAAAAGCCCAGAGAACCCTGTATGCTTAGGATTAAAAGGACTGGATAAAAAGGCTGTACAAAGTATCAATATAGGCCTTAGTGAATTGCAGAGAGAACTTAAGAAATCATTTAGTAGAGCAAAGGTGAGCTTGACGAATCACTGGTGGGTAAGATTGTGAAGAATCCCAAGATATTCTATAAGTCATGGGGAATATGATAACCAGGGAATGAGTAGAGCCTATTAGGGATAAAGTGGACAATCTGTGCATGGAGCCAAAGGACATTGGTAGGGTGTTAAACAAGTGCTTCTCATGTGTATCCACATTGGAGAAGGACATTGTAGGTGCGATATTTGGGATGCGGGACTGAACTGAGGTTATTGAGCAGTTTGACATAAGGATTAAGAATTGGAGATTTTGGCAGGCTCAGAGGTGGACAGATCCCAACTCCAGATGAGTGGCATCCCAGATTGCAGTGAGAAAAGGAGGACGAAATTACAGGGACTCTGACCTAAAGTCTTAGTTCGTCTGTGGTCACAGGAGATGCCAGAGAACTGAAGGAAAGCTGATGTGGTTCCACTTTTCAAAAAGTGTGACAGAGATAAACCAAGGAGTTCTAAACTAGTGAGTCTCATTTCAGTGGTAGAGAAGTTACTGGAGAAAATTGTGAAGGACCGACTAATCTCTACTTGGAGAGACATGGTTTGATCTGGAGTAGTCAGAGGGAAGGTCATGCTGAATAAATTTAGTTGAGTTATTCAAGGAGGGTGATCAGGTGTATAGATGAGGGTAGTGAAGTTGATATGGTTAGTATGGATTAAGGTCCCATATGGGAGACTGATAAAAGCAAATGGGATCCAGGGTAACTTGGCAAGTTGGATCCCAAAATTGGCTTAGTAGTAGGGGATAGAGGGTGATGGTAGAAGGATATTTGTATGACTGGAGACCAGTGTCCAGTGGCATATCACAGGGATCAGTGCTGGGTCCCTTTTTGTTCATTATATATATATATATATTAGATATATCTTAGATATCTATTATATATGTTATCGATATATATCTATAATATAAACAATTATAGAAAAACAATTGGGTGGAACGATGAGTAAGTTTGCAGGTAACACAAAGATTGACTGGGTGGTTGACGGTGAGGAAGACTGTCTTGGGTTACAGGATGATATCAGTGGATTGGTCAGATGGGTACATCAATGACAGAAGGGCATTAACTGTGAAAAGTGAGAGGTGGTGCATTTTGGAAGAAGTAACAAATCAAGGGAGTACTCAATAAATTTTAGGATACTCGGAAGCTCAGAGGAATGGAGATCTTGTGGTGCTTGTCCACAGATCCCTGAAGGTAGCAGGACAGATTTATAGGGTAGTTAAAAAGGCATACAGGACAGTTGCCTTCGTCAGTAATGGCATAGATTATATGAGCAGGGCAGGGAGGTTATGTTCGAGCTGTACAGGACTTGGTTAGAACACTGTGTGCCATTCTGGTTACCGCAATGTAGGGAGGATGTGATTACACTGGAGGGGAAGGAAGAGATTCGCCAGGATGTTGCCTGGGTTGGAGCAGTTTAATTAAAGAGAGGCTGGATAAGCTCAGGTTGTTTTCTTTAGAGCAGAGAAGGCTGAGAGGGGAACCTGATTGAGGTGTATAAGATTTAAGGCCATGAACAGGATGGATAGGAAGCAGTTATTCGCTTTAATTAAAGGGTCAATAACAAGGGGCATAATTTTAAGGTGAAAGAAGGGCGGTTAAGAAGAGATTCGAGAAAATAATATTTTCAGCCAGAGATTGGTGGGAATCAGGAATACACTGCCTGGGAGGGCAGCTGAGGCGGAAAACCTCACAACCTTTAAAAAGTACTTGGATGAGCACTAGAAATGTCATAGCATTCAACGATATGGCAAGTGCTGGAAAGTATGGGCAGTGTAGATTGGAGTAGTTTTTTTTTATCAGTGCAGATTCATGTATAAAGGGCCTCTCTATTTTATGATTTGTCAGTGCAGATTCATGTATAAAGGGCCTCTCTATTATATGATTTTATGAAAACTACCTACCCTGCTCTTATGGTGTCTCTCTTGTCCAATTCTTACCAAGTCCCATTTCCAGAACAACTTGCTACTCACTGGGTATCAGCTGTTAGGCTGTGCTGTTTTTAAAAGCCCATTGTGAACCTGGACAGGCACCATCAGTCCATTGCTGCCCTGCATAGTTCATGACATGTTCCCCAAAAATGGGCAGATGGGCGTGGATATTGGCACCCCAGTGTAAGCGTAGAGAATGGAACTGAACAGATGGAACAGGTGAGACTTCTGTTCTGCAAGGGAATGACTCCAGACCACGCCAGCCTGGTTCAAGGTTGCCTCCCAGGTCGGTACAGTTTCAGCTGTCTGAAGGAATGTCCAGCACAGTAGGAAGAAGGTCACTGTCCTTCACCACTCCACTTGTGTGAGTACAAGCATCTACTTTGCTACTTCACACTCACTCTATCTCTGCTACTGGACGAGCCAGCCACCTGTTAAGGCTCTGTCACTCTCACATTGTCTCCTACATCATCTCCCCTCGCTTGCTGACATCCACTTCAACCGTTGAAACGACTAACTCTGAATGCCCTCCGCGTTGCCTACTCATTTGCTGGAGACACTTTCATACCTGCACCGAAAGTAACAGCAGTACCATCTGCTCTTATCTCCCATAATACCTGCCCCTCTCTTGTTCCACGAGGAAAATAATCCATAGTAGGCCAGAGAGTCAAAATGGATGGTGGGCTGCCTTACATTCTGCTCATCAACTTTATGAGCTGAGCTTCATTTACAAGCAACAAAGCAAGACAGAAGTAATATGAGGCTGGTACCTTTGGCTGAAAGGCAAAGTGCAAAAAGGCAAGGCAATGCAAGGGAGGGATACTGTAAGCATCCAGGTGGATGCAGAGTGAGTGAGTGCCATGACTGCAAGCAAACAGGCTGGAGATGCAGCCTCGTCCAGTCCTTGAGCTGGGTGCTCCAGCACTGAAGTGCAGAAGTGTGCTCTAGAGAGTTGCTGTGTCTTAGGGACTGTCAGATGCCAATGCCTATGGGATTCTTGTGGCCCAAGCTCCAAGATATTGGTGCCTTGAGACCAACATAGAGGGTCTTTGGAGTAAGTGGGGAGCTAAAGTCACCAGGTATGTGCTCTGACTTCAATGTTGAGAATTAGCGATGTCTAGCTTGTTTAGTATATTTGGTAAGAGAAAGAGTTAAAAATTAATGAGGTGAGTTGTAGCATTAATAATGCATTTAACAAGCTATAATCCCCATTAATTGGCAACTTGCCTAACCCTAACTCCATCTTTATTTCAGGAAAGCTGCTGAAACTCCCATCCAAGGGTTTAATACCTCAGAATTAACAAATCAAAATCTCATCCAAACTCCAGTACCTGTTTCCTAACTGTCAGCAAGTTATGTTGACCAATGTGTTCTCTGATTTCCATTGCCTTCTATTTCTGCAAAACATCAGTTTTGAGTTTGTTCACAAATCCCTTTCATAGCCTCACCACCTTCCTTTCCCTGTAACCTTCTCCAGATCTATAACCAAGATCACTGTGTCTTTCGAAAGTCAGGAATCCTCGAAAAAAGAGAGTTGACTTACTTTGCCATTGGTGGTTGTATCTTCAGCTGTCTGGGCCCTCTACTCTGTAATTTCTTACAAAGCCACTCTGGCTCTTTCCATATTTCAAAACAATCGAGACATACATCTTATTTAAACTTCTGGTTCTTTTCTCGGCTTGGTGTCAGATTTTGTTTGATTATATTTCAAGCACCTTGGGACATTTTACTTTGTTAAAAATGCTATATTGAGGCAGGTCATTGCTGATTATAGCATTTTCCAATTAGGTAATCCATCTTGCAATACAGCCCGGTAGCATTTCACAACGAAGTTGATGTAGAACTGTGGATGCAGAGTACCTTTTGTGTAAGTTAAAACGGCTAACATCACTTTGTCGATTTTTTTTCTTAAAAATTTCAGTTGGAGAAATTCCCATTGTTTCCATTAATAGGAAGGGCTAATTTTCAATGATTAGATTTTCTTGTCATTAGGCTAAGTGTGAGCAGAGTGATGAAGAAATAAATCAGTTCAAGAATGTCTGAAATACATTTACTTTAGAATAGCAGTTCTCCTTTTTTAACCTTCTACACTTTCCATTACCTATATACGTAACTGGTTATGTCAATGGAACATTAATTTAGAAATTCTAAGCTCAGATTTTATCTCTGTGTATAATTAATTTGTGTCAATGAATTGTTGCCAAGTGGAGTGATAAAAAATAGAATCACCTCAAAACTGCAGCAGAAAGGTATTGCAGAGGTTAAGGTTGTTCAGTATCTCAGTGTGTGACCTATACTGCACAAACTCCATAATGTGAGCTCCTTTAGCTTTAATAACAACTTTAAAAAGTGCCATTAAGAACACTAACAGAATATAATTAGTCAGAAGAATGATAGGATAGGTGCTAATATTGCACATTTCAGGTAGTTGTGAGCAATCCTTATGAAGACAATGACTATTTCCACTTTCTCCCTGGGTGTTGCTTTCAAAATTTAAATGATCAGGGATCTTATTATTCTTTTAACTTGTGTTGTCTCAGCTTGATTGCTGCAGTTATGCCTCCACTGCTGTATCGATAATCCGTTAAATTCCACCTTCTCAGTTTCTGAAAAACAGTGCAAGACAATTGAAAGCTTGGCAGAACAAATCAACTCCCTTTAAAGTTCTGCTTAAGAATTAAATTTGCTACATGTGCTTCTTTGCTCAATGTAAGAAGTAACTTCTTCTGGTTTAGTTTTACACTTGCTTTAAAGTTTCAGTTAAAATTCTTTTACTGAGGCAGACCTTGGGATAGGGGATGACTTTCTTCCACTCCATTTGAATGAAATAGCTGATGAGTGCGGTATACAATCTACAGACTTTGTCACATGTAGGTCAGGTGGTACTTGAAGAGTTGCGTATTGTTGTGTGAGGACTTTAGAATTCTCGAACAATTTTGATCATGTCAGTGAGCTCTCCCTCACTGGGCATAAATAACCTGGTGTGAGTGGAGTTAAGTTGAAACAGAAAAAATGCGAGAGAAGCATGTGAGGTCGACTGACTAGTAGAATTCATCAATTGGTCTCTCAATAATGTAGCCATAAGAATAGAACCTGGTATACCTCTGAATATCATGTATTGTAGTATTTCGTCATAAAATATAATAACAGAGCCCACTATTTAAAATGGGGGGTAGAGAGAAAATAGGGAATTGTAGACTAGTAAGTCTGATGTTAGTAGTGGGGAAACTGCTAGAATCCGTTATCAATGTTTTTATAGTAGAGCACTTAGAAAACAGTTGTAGAATCAGATACAGTCAGCATGGATTTACAAAAGGGAAATCAAGGTAGACAAATCCACTGGAATTCTTCAAGGCTGTAACTAGCAGAGTTGATCAGGGCAGCGAGGTGGTGTAGTTTATGTGGACTTCCATAAGGCTTTTGACAAAATCCCACAAGAAATTAATGTGTAAAATTAATGTGCATGGGATTGGAGTTAGTGTTTGAGATGTATTGAAAATTGCATGACAGAAAGGAAATAAAGAGTAGGAACAAATAGATTTTTTTTTCTGAATGGCAAGCAGTGACTAGTGGTGTACCACAGGGATCGGTACTAGGACCCCAGATATTCACAATGTATGTTAATAATATAGACAAAGGAACTAAATGTAATATCTCATTATTTGCTGAATTTACAAAGCTGGGTGGAAGGGTGAGCAGTGAGAGTATGCAGAGATGTTGCAGTATGATTTGGACAGGCTGAGTGGGTGGGTCAATGTGTGATAGGTCTAGTAAACACATGTGATGTGGATAAATGTTGTAGCAGAAATAGGAAAGGAGATTATTATTTGGCAGAATTGAGTAAGGGGAATGTTCAGTGAGACCTGGGTGTCCTTGTGCACCAGTCACTGAAATTAAGTGTGCAAGTGCAGCAGACAGTAAATAAAGTAAACAGTATGTTAGCCTTAATAGCAAGAGGATTCAAGTGCAAGAGCAGGGCTATATATACAGGGCATTGGTGAAGCCATACCAAGGGTATTGTGTGCAGATTGGTCTCCTTTATCTGAAGAAGCATATTTTTGTGATAAAGAGAGTGTAGTGAAGGCTTATCAATTGATTCTGGGATGGCAGGACTTGCATATGAGGAGAGATTAAATTGATTAGGATTATGTTCACTGGAGTTTAGAAGAATGATAGGGGATCTCAAAGAAACATAAAATTCTAACAGGCCTAGACAGGATGTTCCTGATGGCAGGGGAATCCATAACCAGGGTCATAGTTTAAGGACAGGGGGTGAACCTTTTATGACTGAGATGAGAAGTTTTTTTTCACTCAGGGAGTGGTGAGCGTGTGTAATTCATTACAACAGAAAGTGGTTGAGGTCAAAACATTGCGCTTTCAAGAAGGAGATGAATATAGCTCTTGTGCCTAAAGGGATCAAGGGGTATTGAGGAAGGGCGGGATTAGGGTATTGAACTTGATCAGACGTGATTATATGGAATGGCAGAGCAGGCTTAAGGGGTCAGATAGCCTACTCCTGCTTCTATGTTTCTACATAAGAAGCCCAACCAGAAGATAGTTATTGACTTTGCCTTGTCTTTGACTAGTTTGTCATAGATCATAGAATCCTCACAGTGTGGAAGCAGGCTGTTTGGCCCCACAAGTCCACACTGACCCTCTGAAGAGCATCCCACACAGATCCATCCCCTTACCCTATCGCTGAAACCTTGCATTTCCGATGGCTAATGCACCTAACCTACACATCTCGAAACACTGTGGGCAATTTAGCATGGCCAATCCACCTAACCTACACGTCTTTGGACTGTGGGAGGAAACTGGAGCACCTGGCGGATACCCACGCAGACACAGGGAGAATGTGCAAACTCCACACAGTTGCCCGAGTTGAACCCACGTCCCTGGCGCTGTGAGGCAGCAGTGCTAACCACTGAGCCACTGTGCTGCCCCTAAATCTAAATTTGTCATAAATCCAAATTTTTGGTTGTGGGCATAAAAACCACATGATAAAAGAGGAATGGTTCATTGGACATAGTGCGATCTTTCTGATGCCTTGACTTCACTTCTGCATATTCCCAACAAAGCCTGTCGTCCTGTGCAGTTCCTTTCCGAATGAGCGGGTCACCAAATTGTAGTACTAGCATGCAGGCATGTAGAAAATGCAGAAAGAAGTCACGTTCTCTCACTGCATTAAGTTAGCGATACAAATCTTGCTTCCCAGTCAGAAAATATCGGGCAACAGTTTCAATTCAAATAATCCAAAGCTGTGAACAAGTTTGTCAAAATATTCAATCATATTTCTGTGATTCCTTTGAAATAGCAATGTAAAAAATGTTATCTAAATTTCCAACAGTAGTTTTATAAATTGTGCTTTCCACATTCGTAATCACTGTGGATGTGTACACAAATTAAACAATATTAAAGTTTATATTTTGCCAATATCTTCCAAAAGCTTCATCTGGTTCTGGTTGTATATTTGAGATGAAAGAGATTTTGCCTCATTATATCCTATAAAATACTGCAATTATTCAACCTGTAAATATTAACTTGGCAAAGTTAGAAGACCTACCACCTTGAGAACACACTCAAAGAATTTGGTACATTTTCATCAGAGTGTGCTTGGATATATTCCAGGCAGTTTCAACATGTGGCCACTGGCTTCTAATTGTCCAATACAACCTTTTACCTCCTCTCTATAATTTTATAATAACAATTTAAAAAAGCACTTAAAAAGTGAAGTAAAACCCTTTCTTTTAGTGATTCCTAAGGTGTTTCCCCTGTATTATTCGCAAGAATATCTAGATGATTTAGATCAATTTCACTCTGCAGGGCTCGAGCACAAAAGCCAAGGCTGACTCTGCAGTGTTTTGCTGAGCGAATGCTACAATTATGGAGGTGCCTCTTTTAGATAAGATTTTAAAATAAGGCTCTGTCTGCCTGCTTGGGTGGATAGGAAAACATCCTACCCTAATTCTGTGAAGAAGAGCAGGAGAGTTATCGCAGAGTGCTGGCCAATACTTGACTCTCAATCAACATCATTAAGACAGATTATTCATTCACTTACTACATTACTGTTTGAGGGAGTTTGCCACATGTAAATCAGCAGCCTCATTTTCTACATTACTATGGTGACTACACTTTGACATACTCTGTAAACCACTTTGAGATATCTTGTAATAAATAACAAAGTGTGGAACTGGAGGAACGCAGCAGGCCAGGCAGCATCAGAGGAGCAGGAAAGCAACCTGCTGTGTTCCTCCAGCTCCACACTTTGTTATCTCTGACTGCAGCATCTGCATTTCTCGCTATCTTTGAGATACCTTGTGTTTGTTGAAGGCTTAAGCAAATAGAAATTGCTTTTCCAGAGACTTCTGGGCAATCCGGTGTGGAGTAGACCCAAGTTTGTTAACAATCAGTATGAAAACATTTGCTGATCAGTATTCATAAGTAGTCCTTAGCACTCCATCATTATTCTGAAAGATTTCAAACTATGCCTGCACATGTGTGTAAATGCTCAGATAGTTGGTCATTTGCATATAGTTCAGATACAGGAACTTGTGTGCATCTGCATTTAAAGAATAAGGTTTGATGTATTACTGTGGCTCCTGCTGGGTTTGCCCACTGTGTGGTAAAAATATTCCAGTAAGGAATTACAGTTCTGGATTCAAAATGCTCTGTGATCCAAGTGAAATCAATGCTGTAAACTGCAGCAAATGATCAAAATCAAAACTGCTATAGGAGAGGGATGATTATGTTCAGATTCCTGAGAGCAATGAGCCTAGTTTCTTCAGTGCTTAGATCAAAATATCAGAAGAGATAGGAACAGGAGTAGACCAGCCAACCCCTTGAACCTACTCTGCCATTCAGTAAGATGATAGCTGATTTGATTTTCCTTTTAACTCCTGGTTTTCTCCTGGCCTTGCATGACCCTTGACTCCTTCATACAATAAAATTCTCTTTAACTTAGCCTCAAAGTTATTCAATGATTCAGTTCCCACTGTTCTGTGGAATAGAATTCCAAAAATTAATGACCCTTAGAGAATAGTTCCTTACCTCTATTTTACATAGGACATCTATATATTTAAACTAGTTCTAGATTCCTCCATGAATTATTCACTTCACATCTACCCTATCTAGACCCCTCATAACATTATTTGTATCAATAAGACCACCTCTCATTCTTCTGAACTCTCAGTTTAGGACCAGACTGCTAAATCTTTCTTCCTAAGATTACCCCTTCACCCCAAGAGTCAGCCCAGCAACTCTCTTGATTAGGTAATGAGACCAAACGGTACACAATGTATCCAGTACCACCTCATCAATGCCCTGCGCAGTTGTATAGTAAGACTTCCCTTCTTGTATGCATTGTATCGATTGCAATAAAGGCCAAGATCTTTTTTCACTAATCTCTAGAATACAGCAAATGTATTTCTGTCCACATTGGTAAAGTCAATACCAATGATAGATATATCATGTACACTTGCAGCTTAATGTACCGTAAACTCAAGTCTTGTTGCACTGCCAACATAACTGCTTATGTCATAAGCGAAGTTTTGGATCTTTGACTTTTGCAACAGTAGAGTTGACATTAAAAAATATGACCTGAAAACGACATGGAAGGTGTGAAATCTCATGCAGTAAAGCCACGTTGAATATGTTCAATCATCAAAAACCTATTTATGGACTCTCAGTTGGAACTGTTTCCAAGTTGATGTCTATCATTTGATGGTCATTTTGGGACAATGAAAAAACAATTCCAGAGTTGTTCACTTGCTTTGAGTCTCTTTCCAGCCATGGATAGATCAGAAAGTTATTCTTGTCACTGGAGCAGGCTGATCTACCATTCTAGTGAATGCCAGCGGGAGGCCCATGTTAAGTTCAGTATCAGATCTCGTTTCTGTAAACTGATGAGTTCATTAGGTGGTGTTTGGGGAAAGCAGTTCACTAGTTATGTTCACAAAGCTTGATAATGGCAGTAGCTCTTAGGTAGGTTCTTGAGAGGAGGAAAGTGATCCCAAAAGCAGGCAAAACTATGCGGGCGGCTTCATGCAGTTCCTTCTGTATTCACAAGAAACAATGTCTTTTACTGTTTGGGGCTTTTCTTCAGCAGTCTCTTTAGGAAAGATGCTGCATGGAGCAAACTCAACCTGTTTGCATCTAGGATTTTGCAATGAGATAGCAATTTCTATAAATAATCAACCTAACGTCTCAAGATTTCATGATCCAAAATGGAAGCTAAAGGCAATTTCTCTGCCACATGTTTCAGATAATCTTCTCGTATTTTGATTCTGTGAAGGTTGTCTTGTTGCTGGATTCAGTTTTTTGGTTGCTCCTCATAAACTGGGAAATAAACTTAAATTTCTTACGGATACTGTAAATTTCTGAAGGCTGAAAGGTCAACATGATCATGCAGTCTCTGGGGGAAAAGGCACTTTGTAAAAAGTGACCATTGTTAGGTTGTAAAAAGCAATGGAAAGGTAGGTTGAGGGTAATCAGTAATATGGAAGCAGATGGAGTTAAATGTGAATGACTGCACTGAAGAGTGGTTCATAGACCAGGAAAGGGATGGTTGGGTGGAGGAGGGGGGTGCTAAGTACAAATCTTAGGAGCCACAAATCTGATTAGAGAAACCTAGAAGTGTTATGGTACAAAAGGAGACCATTCTACCCATTGTGTCAGTACTGGATCTTCAAAAGAACATCATTGACGATTGCCAATCTCCAGGCTTTTCTCCATACCAGTGCACATTATTTCTATTAAAATAACCATCCAAAACCCTTTTGAATGCCTCAATTGAACCTGCCTCCACTAGACTTCCAGACAGCGCATTTTCATTCCTTAACTGTTCGATGTGTGAAAGTTTTCTCTTGCACCACATTTACTCCTTTTGCAGATCACTTCAGATATGTCTCCTCTGGTTCTTGGTCCATTTACAAGCAGGAACAGTTTTTCCCTATCTACCCTTTCGAGCCTGCTCATAATTGTGAAAACCTTTATCAGATCTCCTCTTAGCTACATTCTCTCCAAGGACAACAGTCCAAACTTCTTCAATCTATCCACATAACTGAAATTTCACATCTCTGGAAGCATTTTTGTAAATCACTCTGCACTCTCTCCAGTGTCACCACGTCTCTCTGAAAATGTGATGCCCCGAAATTTACACATTGCAAGTTCAACATCATGTCTTTACTCATGTATTCTATGTCCCTATTAATAAAGCCAAGGATACTGTATGCTTTATTAATTTCTCTCTCAACTTCTCCTGCAATCTTCAGTGATCTGTGAACATATATACCCAGGTTCCTCGGCTCCTATACCCTTTTTGTAAATTGTCTTTCAATGTTTTTTCTATCAAAATGCGTCATCATACTCTCTGTATTTAGGCCTGTCTGCCACCTATCTGTTCATTCTTCCAACCTGTCTATGTCTTTTTGCAATTTTACCTGTTCTCCTCACAGTTTACAATTGTCCTCAGCCTCGTGTCATCTTCAAACTTTGGAATTCTGCTCTGCAAACGAGGATCCAGACCATTTATACATATTAGGATATATAGTCAGTTATAATTTCAGTAAGGATTTTGGGAGAAATTTCTTTACTCAGAGAATTTTGAGAGCTTCAAACCATATAGAATAGTTGAGTTGAATAGACTATATGTATTTCAGAAGAAACTAGTTAATTAATTGAGGGAGAAAGAAAACAGAAGATAAAATAATTACATTTGTGACATGCCTTTTATTACCATTTAACTTGTCTTGGAGGCTCCAGTGGAAAAAATTGCTCAACTGAACTAACAACCAGTGAAAGCAGCAATGGGACTCACTCTTCTTCCTGCATTTTGGGATAGAATGATCAAATGATTCACTTGACACCCAGGAGTTTACTTCCAGCATCAAAGAGTTTATTAAAATCACACTGGTGTTATTTGAAGGATCTTAACTGAAACCTTACTATTCGTGTTGTAGCAGAATGATTAAATAATTAATGAGATTCACTAATTAAATGTAGTGTGAAATGTTCTTATCTATGTCTTATATGTAAATAACTACAGCTAAATATTCTGTCCCAGTTCTGTCACCTTGGGTCCACAGAGCTACCATCATTCTAACTTGTGCAGCTACGCTAAGCAAGTATTTCCCCAAGATATCTAACTATTGTTAGCCATGCTCTGCTGCATTAGCCATGGGCAGCCATCAGCCATTTTGTGCTGCCCAGTCATGGGCAGCCCTAACCCTGCAAGTCAGGGTCATTAAGCCAGCCAGATTCAGGCCTATCATTCTACTTGAGTCAAATTGACTTAAAGTTAGGAACCTCCCTTCTTGAGGGCTGGGAGAGGCATTGAACATTCAGATAAATCATGCAATTTTTGGAAAAAGATGAACAGCGCCACCTAATAGTGTTGTACACTTTCTGAAATGCACATTTTGTTAGTTTGATACCATAATAGGTCTTGCAAGACAGTACAGTGACCGGATTAAATAAGATCCGAACCATAGCTAGAGATGGAAAAGAAAATAAATTGTAGCCTGTATGAATTGTCAAGAAAAACATGTCATAATTTCTATTAAAAGAATGCATTTCTCGATTTGACAGCTGCCTGCTTTGTGAATGGTATGTGGGATAGTCTATTAGCATGATCTAATTTCGTTCTAGGGTGCTTTCAAAATTGCTGCTAGATACTGCCAAATGGTGAAAAGGAATTATATTGTACTTCCAGTGCATCATTATAAACTTGATTTTTGGAATTGTAGACTATACTTATGTGATTTCTCTGTAGGCTTTTGTAAACATGCACCTAGCATATGAACAGCCTAGCCCCACTAAGTGAGTTACATCTGATATAACTTGGTTTTACTGCATTCAAGTGGCCGTGTTAGTGACAGTTAAATCAATGCGACTTTGTCCTTTTATTTTTTTCTTCTTCTGGATATAGAAATGTATTCCTGTAAGTGTATCTTGAAAAGTTTAGGTAAGAAAGTCCCTGCAGAAATTCCTGGCTATCAGCAAAATATTGGTGGAATCTCAGCCGACTCTTCCATTAACACTGAATCAGAGATAGTAGGAACTGCAGATGCTGGAGAATCCGAGACAACAAGGTGCAGAGCTGGATGAACACAACAGGCCAAGCAGCATCAGAGGAGCAGAAAGGCTGATGTTTTGGGCCTAGACCCTTCATCAGAAATGGGGGAGGGGAAGGGGGTTCTGAAATAAATAGGGAGAGAGGGGGAGGCGGATAGAAGATGGATAGAGGAGAGGATAGGTGGAGAGGAAACAGACAGGTTGAAGAGGTGGGGATGGAGCCAGTAAAGGTGAGTGTAGGTGGGGAGTTAGGGAGGGGATAGGTCAGTCCAGGGAGGACGGACAGGTCAAGGGGGCGGGATGAGGTTAGTTGGTAGGAGATGGGGGTGCGGCTTGAGGTGGGAGGAGGGGATAGGTGGGAGGAAGGACAGGTTAGGGAGGCGGGGACAAGCTGGACTGGTTTTGGGATGCGGTAGGGGGAGGGGAGATTTTGAAGCTTGTGAAATCTACATTGATACCATTGGGCTGCAGGGTTCCCAAGCAGAATATGAGTTGCTGTTCCTGCAGCCTTCGGGTGGCCCTGCAGCCTTCGGCTGGCATCGTTGTAGCACTGCAGGAGGCCCAGGATGGACATGTCGTCTGAGGAATGGGAGGGGGAGTTGAAATGGTTCGCGACTGGGAGGTGCAGTTGTTTATTGCGAACCGAGCGTAGGTGTTCTGCAAAGCTGTCCCCGAGCCTCCGTTTGGTTTCCCCGATGTAGAGGAGGCCACAACGGGTACAGCGGATGCAGTATACCACATTGGCAGATGTGCAGGTGAACATCTGCTTGATGTGGAAAGTCTTCTTGGGACCTGGGATGGGGGTGAGGGAAGAGGTATAGGGGCAGGTGTAGCACTTCCTGCGCTTGCAGGGAAAAGTGCCGGGTGTGGTGGGGCTGGAGGGGAGTGTGGAGCGGACAAGGGAGTCACGGAGAGAGTGGTCCCTCTGGAAAGCAGATAAGGGTGGGGAGGGAAAGATGTCTTTGGTGGTGGGGTCGGATTGCAGATGGCGGAAGTGTCGGAGGATGATGCGTTGGATCCGGACATTAACACTGTTTGCCTGTGATTCTGCTGGAAGATCGCTCTGGGTTTTTTTATGCCCTTCTTTCCTTTCACCCCTTTATAGTTTATCACAGATGGTTGGTAGAAGCTTATTAGCTTGCAATTGTAATATGATGAATGAGTCCTTGGTCTGGTGGCCAGAATTACATAATAATTGATTACAATAATTTGTTAATCATGCCACAACATAAGAAATTATTCTAACTTTGATCAATGACAGAAAACAGGAAGTAACAGTTTTGGTTTCTACAAATAAGAAAACAGTGATGGGATATATTAGGGGATCAGCCTGCTCTCCCTGTTGAAGCCTGAATTGCTCCTTTCATAAATGCAATTACTTTTGCACAATTTTGAATGCTAATTAATTTGATTTAGTACCATTATGGCTATCTGATTGGCTGGCATATGTTTCCTAATATGTAATTCTGCACATTCTAGAATCAATTTTCAGTTCTTACATCAACATTAACATTCTGGTAAACTCAGGAATGTTTATACCAGCACTAAAAGGTAACATTCTGAGACTGAGGAATGTTTACATTGGCACAAATGAAGAAGAAAATATACCAACAGTCAAAATAATGAACAAATGACTCCCAAAATGTCATCTGATGCCATTTGTGTGTGATTGAGTAGATTGCATTTTACATCATGGCCTTTGAGCTGATTAAAGTGTCCTCTCACCTCTCTTTCCTTCAGCTCTCTGTCCTCCATTCCAGTAGAAAGCACACTCAATCATAGTTCACCGTATCATTATAGCGTACTAATAAACATTTTATATTTACAGTGGCATTTTGTATGTGCATTTCACATTCTGATCGTATTCTCAACTTTGTCTCTGATTTTCACTCCTGATGTGGATAAGTCAGAAGAAACTCATTCAGGTGGTGGGATCTTTATTCCAGAGTATAGAGGTAGGGAAGGGGTGCTCAGTGATAAATGGACTTAGGCAGATTAAATCTGGCTCCAGATTAAGATGGCCAAAGTGTGTAGTTTAAAAGTCCCATCTCAGTTTTGTGAGACTTAGCCCAGCAGTTAGCTTATAGATTTTTTCAAAAATTAATTCACGGGATGAAGGCACCACTGGCCAGGCCAGCATTTATTGCCCATCTTTACTGCCCAGAGGGCAGTTGAGAGTCAACCACATTGATATGGGTTTGGAGTCACATGTAGGCCAGATCAGTTGAGATGGCAGTTTCCTTCCCAAAAGGACCTTAATGGACCAATTTGGTTTTTCCAACAATCGACAATGGTTTCATGGTCATCATTAGACTCTTAATTCCAGATTTTGAAAAAAAACTGTCCTCTTAGGACCCCCTGCTGAGTTAATTGTGGGCTGTGGAAAGCTGCTAAGAATGAGTAATGACATAATGATAAGCCCTTGGGACAATGTCAGGAAACAGCTATTATAATTGCCAGAACAGAGTTTGTTCTACTGTAATTCACATGGACATCCTATTCTAAAAGGTTTGGAGATGCCACTTACTCCTTACCTGAATATCTCACCTGAAAAGAGAATTTGTGATGATACCAAGTAAGTTAGGACACCACTTATAAATGAAATATTCATCTCTTGTGAACAAACACATTCATTACTTCAAGAGCACACAACATCAAGCTGACTCAACATCTGATGAATTGTGTGTGGGTATCAGATAAAGCTCAAGAGGCTAGTTGCCTGCCAGCTGAGCTTGTAGCAAAATCAAAGAAACCTATCCTTCCGCAATTCCTTAATCATGCCTGCATGTATAAAAAAGAATATTGGTGTGATGTCAGGAGCTGATGCTGCAAAAGAGATCAACAAAATTCTGTCCTCTGATCATAAAGCTAAATGGTGAAGTGACAACAGTAGATGGTATCAAGGAACTGCTGCAAGAGAAGTTAGCTATGCAGATTGAGTCCATTGATATAAGCAAACACTGCTAGCTGCTGGTTGGTGTTTGTGTGTTGATGGAAATTCACCCATTCAGGAGCTTTTTTCCTCTCTTGTATGAGTCATGGGACTGGTGAAGAAATACTTTAGTAACAGATACCTACTTGAAGGAAAGCAAAGTTACCCAGGCCATGCGTTGGAGGATTTGCACTGACAGAACAGCCTCTGCAATAATGAAAGTCAAAAGATTCGTAAGTAAGGTGAAAGAGCAAAATCCTGACATTCAGATCATCCAAGGCATCGTCCACCCGGACACTCTTGTGGACAAAACAATGCCACCAGAGTTAGGGTAGTATTAGAGCGAGCGATGAAAATTGTGAATTACATAAAGTCACAGCCATTGAAACCATGTTTGTTCACTCTTTTGTGTGTGGAGATGGGGACTGAACATCAGAATTTACTATTGCATACCAAGATGCGATGGTTATCACAGGGGAAGGTTCTCTCCTTGTTCATGAGCTCCTGAAAGTACTGACAATGGGATGTTGCCTATATTGGAACAGTCGAGGATTAGTGGTTAAATCAAACAATATCTTGTTAAATATTTCAACAGAGTTGAAGTTATGCCTATTCTTTTTTTCTGTATTTTAACTGTGTTGTAAGAATAAAGTCTGTTTTGATTAAAGCCTAGTGGTGACCAATCGAATCACATCTGGAATACAGCACCTTACACTTGCCTTTAAATATAAAAGTTAGGGTCTGGCTATCTCCATGCAATACTTTGGTGGATTCTGGTTTGGTCCATAATACTGAATATGTGATTCATTTTGTTTACTGTCTTCTGATTCATCACAAAAGCTGATGTTAAAAGAAAGCAAGGAATACACAGAACCACGGATTGATCATTTGATGAAAGTGAAGTTTGGAGAGGTGCCTGCGGTACATGAATAGCTGATGATCTCTGACCATGCTACTGTAGCACTCTTGCCATTTGCAATAACCTACCTCTGTGAGCTAGCATTTTCAACACTGGCGTACATTATAAAAACAACAAGTTTGTCACTGGAGCAAGATTTACAGATGACACTCTCACCAATTCCTTCCTGGATCAAAAGACTCTCCGCACACTGGCAGTCTCAGGTTTTCTATTAACCCAGTAAATTGCAATTTACTCTACTTTATGTTTTGCTCTGATCCATTGTTCCTAAACAGTTAGAAAGAGCAGAGTTGAGCAGATTTTGAAAATGCCTGTTTGTGCTCACAGTTGAAGCTGGTGTATTTTTGCTGGTGGATTTGAAGCATTAATGCCCTTGGATTCTTCTTTAGCTTTTTGTGTGCACTATATTGCAAACCTATCTAGTAAGACTGTAACCATAATAAATGCAAGTAAATGTGATGTTTATGAGCAATCACTTCAGCTGAAGAAAGTGGGTGTGTTGTAGAATTGTTTCATGGAAGTGTGCCTTGATATTCAAAAGCTTGAGAACCACTGATCTATCAAGTCAGGTTTCATTGTGGGATCTGACCTGTCCAGAAGTGTCATCACCTGGTGTAATGACAATATTTTAAATTCTGTGAACCTCCAACCTTATTATTATTGTTTTGTATGTATTTCAGATGAATATTCTCCAAACAATTGAGGAAATTTTTGTGTTTAACTTTAAATTAGAGGAGAGTAATAATGTCATCAATAAAACCTTTTTTAAATGCCTCACTAATTGATGGTTACTTACATGTTGAGTATTCTAGACATCATTTGTAATAAAACTATGGAGTAATTTTATGAATTTGTTCACACAGCATGAAGTGCATGCTCTTAAAACATCTGGATCTTGGGAAACCTCTATAATTTTCATTTTAGCTAAATTTATTACTGAAAAACCAGTGGAGCTCGGCTACATTCCTGAATTCCTGATATGTACTTGGAGAGGGATAGGGCATTGGAGAGAAAGTGGCATAAGTTCAAAATGTTATTCATTTATTTTTACAAATCTTTAATCTAATACTGCATGGTTGGTGGAGTAGTTAGATGCTATCAGTTTGCAGAAAATGAATTTGTCCTCAATTATGGAATTAAATGATGAGTCAATGTCAGCAGATTAAAATGAGTCCTCTCCACTTACAAGATGCCCTTCTGGTCCTGATTGCCTCTGATTTTCTCAGACTGGTTGTGTGTTACTGGGTTTCACAGGGACTTCATCAATTTTCTTGCTTTACGTTCTTCATGTTAAAGGATTTACTTGAGAAAGTTGATTACCTTTAGATCACACAAATGGAACATCTGCGCAATGCAGTCAGATTTGACATTGCATTCTGTTGTAAAATTAAGGTGGCATCCTTAGTTTGGACTTCAATTTATTTTTACTGTGTTGCTCTTCATAGTAATGAATTGCAAGCTTCAAAGAATCAAAGAACTGAAGTGATGTTTTTCGTGATTGAGGTAAATTGCTGTTTAACACCATTGACTAAACCTTAATAACTGCTTTAATGGCCTTAAAATTGTGGCTAATGAGTCAAATTCACTGACCAGCAAATGATCACTGATGCCACATAAATGGCAAACCTGCATTTCCAGGCTCCACACTGCAACCACAAGCATGAAATGGCATTGTATAAAGTGTTTCACTAAAGATCATTAGATTCTATTCCTAGTATATCTGACTAATTTACAGAAATGCTGGAGTGTGAAATGTCCTTATTCAATATGTAAGCATGGCTTTTCAATCCAATACTATTGCAAATAACCTAACTTACTGCTGACAAGTAAATAAATCTATCTCTGATGGGACCCTGGTACAGTTTTTTTGGTGTGAATATATATGAAGCTTGCATTATATATTCTCAACCCATTGATACCAGGCATATGGTGACAACAGGACTTGGTAGAAGTGTTTGTAGAAGATGCTGATCACTGGGGTCTGGTTCATTGGCTAGGTAACCTGTCAGTTAGGATAGTAATTGTTTAAACCAGCAATTCTGGCGTTTTGGTCTTCCTGACTGTCAAGCTAAAGGCCAATTATTGTTGTTGGTCTCAGTAACAATGCAGTTATTCGCCAGTAGAATGTGCCAGGCTGCCCAACCAGAGAAGACCCTCTATTCCACCTTACAACTTCCCAACCTGACAATCTCCTCCCATCCTCTTGATTGTGTGAATGGCATCATAGATCTATTCACCTCCTCTCTCTTTTTCACTCGTACTTGCTCTTGTACTAGCTCTCGCACCCTCTCTCTCTCTTGCACTATCTTTTCCATCCGAGGCCCTACTTCCTATCCTGATCTCCACCATCCCTCTCAATGGTAAGTGGTATAACTCTAGGCCAGAGAAACAACTGGAGTCCTCAGCAAGTTTGAGTTGTTCAGCAGGTGGAGTGGATGGAGATACCAAAACAGGGTCATCAGCAATATCTTCCTCCCATACAGGCTTAGGCTTTCCTTATTTAATAGATGCCTTCAATACTGGTTCCACATATGTTCTTCTAAGGTTTGATATTCCCAACCTCAGTCGCTCCTAGTGGCAAGTGAGAGAAAGAGTAAGTGAAGAGAATGGGAAGGTGGAATGGAGGGACAGATTGAGGATGAGGGACGGAGGGATGGAAAATGTGTGGGAGGGATGGAGGGAGATCAAGATATATAGAAGCTTACATGTAAAAACATTGTTTCTTCCTATTCTTCCTCTTTTCTCAATTTATTGTTTGGTTTTTGTTTTGTTGACTCAGCAAGTTGTATATGTTTCCTCATGCTTAGCTTTTTCCAATCACTTTTACTGTTGTACCAAACCATGTTTCGGTCAGCTGCTGCTGGATTCCTTGTCAAATGGGCATGAAAGCTTCACATGGAGTCTGAGTGCATTTTGGAGGGCTGCCAAAAAGGGCTTATTTTTGCTCCAACAGAAATGAAGTGTTATGTACCCGATACATCTAGCAGCATCTCTACAGGAAGAAAGAGATCAATGAACCTTCACTAGAGATACTGTAGATTGTGGATCTGAAACATTACTTCTTGCTGTTCCACAGATGCAACCTGGCTTGCTGAGTATTTCTAGCACTTTTTATTTGTATATCAGATGCCCATCGCCAATAGCATTTTGGTCTCTTATCATATGTTCCATACCAAGCATTTCTTTGTGTGGTTGATATAGTTTGTAAGAACAAATTTATTACTCAATACAAAATGTGGTTTTACTTGTAGCAAGTTGTGTTTAATTGTCTGACAAAGATAAAGCTATAAAGTGTATCATATTGGAACTTGGGTTTTCAATATGCATTTGTTCATAAAGCTTGGAGTACAAAAGCCAAATTGTTTAGCTAAATCTGTCTAAACTATTCCCTTCTGTTGTTACTGTGATTTCCAATTCTGGGAGAGGGTT
Source organism: Rhincodon typus (assembly GCF_021869965.1). Taxonomy (NCBI): domain Eukaryota; kingdom Metazoa; phylum Chordata; class Chondrichthyes; order Orectolobiformes; family Rhincodontidae; genus Rhincodon; species Rhincodon typus. The sequence goes on from NC_063351.1 coordinate 9,195,343, forward strand.
GGTACAAGAGATGACAGTCCTGAAATGAGCAACACACCAGGCCCCATTAATGTAGCATCTGCATCTAAACGATCTGTCCTGACCCAGTATTCCTGTGGTACCAATCTATTTTAGATAGGAACGCTACAGACAATATTTAATGTCCATGTAAAAGTCTGATTTGAATGTTAACGCTGTGGTAATTGAATGGAACAAACAGTTATTCTCTCTTTGTGGTTTACTTCCTTTAATTAAATATAAACAGGGTAGTTGCATGTCAATAATCATTCCATTTTCTGATTATCTGTCCTGGTGAACGCTGCATCCTTTGACAAACAAATACGTAAAGTGTGCAGTTTGGGGTGAGTGCTGCCATCATGAATGTTAAACTGCGTACTCAGAATGTACCAATCATGTGACGTTAATGAAAGAGTTGGAAAGTTCGTCCTAGTGAACGTTCCTTGCCCAATCAACAACACTAACTAAATTATATTACCATTTATATGATTGTATTTCTGGGACCTTGTGTTCAAATTGACTGCTGAGTTTGCTAAAATAGCAGTGACTTCAATTCAGAGCTGATTCAGTGACTGTAAAGCAATTTGAAATGTGCATGTTGGTATATAAATGCAAGTTTGTTTCTTTCAACAAAGAGGAGTCAACCTTTCAATCAGTAAGCTATCTCAACAATTGGTGGCCTTTGAAGTCTGAGGATCTTTTTACTGCTGATCTTTCTAATCTTTCAAGTTCTTGATAATTGTTACCCAAATATGTTGTTTGGTTCCTCCTGGATTAGATGTGTAGTTGCAGATATGGAGATATTGCATGATTTTATTTTACTGCAGTAGTAGTGCATGTTATTCTGTACTTAACTATTCTTAACAGCCCTGTTAGTGGGAGAGGGGGGATGGGGATGAGGTTGGAGTGCAGCTCGCTCTGACTTGCTGCAGATTGTACATTGAAAAAGAAAACAAAGCTATAATAAAATCTTAAACACTGTGTGGTATAATGAGACTATTGTTACGGTTGAGCAGTGGTAGGACAGAATGTTTGAGATATCCACCAGCTGTTACCACAGGAGAGCCGACTTATGTTCACATTTTGGCTTCATTACCTTTCTGATTGAGTGAGCTCATTGTGCGTTTCCAGATCAATGGGTTGGGGGGCAGTGTGTGAGTTTGTAGCAGCTCCATCATTGATCCAGTTGGTTTAGCAAGGTACAGCAATTCTGCTTGAGGACTAGCAAAGGATCGGCTCCTTTATTCTTCACAAAAGTCATTTGTGTAACTTTTTATTGAACTTGCCTGAAATGTCCAGCAGGCCTTTTTAAAGATAACACAGTGTGGAGCTGGAGGAACATAGCAGGCCAGGTAGCATCAGAGGAACAGGAAAGCTGACATTTTGGGTGGCTGAAGAAGGGTCCTGACCCGAAATGTCAGCTTTCCTGTTCCTCTGATGCTGCCTGGCCTGCTGTGTTCCTCCAGCTCCATGCTTTGTTCTCTCTCTCTGACTCCAGCATCTGCAGTTCTTGTTGTCTCACCTTTTAAAGATGTCTGGTAAGGTTGCTCAATATTAAGCACCACTGTGTGGATGTTATGTGGGGCATCATTCCCCTATTGTTGTTCCAAAAATTATTCGCATTAAAGGATCCATGTTTTAATGGGTTATTTAGGTTCCTACTGCTGACTCCTGTGCATTTCTAGGGCCACATCAAAATGGAAGCAATATGGAGGTCAGCATAAATGGTCAATTACTGGTGCTGCAATTATCTGAGTGCGATTACCCCTTTTTCCTCCAGGCTGCACAGTCAACATTCGTCTCCTGTAAATCCTCTGCATTTAACATGCATCCAGCCCATATGCCGGGCTATAACTATGTAAGATGTATTATAAGGTTTTGGAGTAGATTTGTAGCTCAGGTTGTGGGTGTTGAGGTTGGTTGGCTCGCTGAGCTGGTTTCTTGTTTCGCAAACATTTCGTTACCGTGCTTGGTAACATCCTCAGTGCAGCCTCTGATGAAGCGTCGGTGTGTTTTCCCTCCTGGTTTTTAAACTCTGGGGTCTGTTGCGATGGATTGCCTCACTTCCGGGTTTCCTCTGTAGTGGAATGTATATGGGGTCGAGTTCAATGTGTTTGTTAATAGCCTGCTTCGTGGAGTGCCATGCTTCTAGGAATTCTCGTGCTTGTCGCTGCCTAGCTGTCCCAGGATCTTGGTGTTGTCCCAGTTGAAGTCGTGGTTCTCCTTGTCCATGTGGATTGAGATGAGTGAGTATTGGTCGTGTCTTTTTGTAGCCAGTTGGTGTTCATGTACTCTTGTTGTTAGTTTCCTTCCTGTTTGTCTGATGTAGTGTTTCTCGCAGTCTCTGCAGGGGATCTTGTAGATGACATTGGTCCTGTCCATGGCGGGGTGTGGGTCTTTAGTTCGGGTGGGTCTGTCGTAGGGTTGATGTGGGTTTGTGTGCCACTCTGATGCCCAGCGGTCGTAGAAGTCTTGTGGTGAGTTCTGACGTGTTCCTGATGTAGGGTAGTGTGATGAGTGTGTCGGGGCGTGTAGAATCTTTCTGATGCTGTTCCTGTAGGCATCTCCTGACCCTGTTCTTTGGATATCCATTATCCTTGTACACTTGGAAGAGGTATTCCTCCTCCTCTTGGCGTAGTTCCATGTTGCTGCAGTGTGTTGTTGCCCTTTTAAATCGTTTGTGTGTGCTGGGATGATTACTATTGAAGTTCAATACCTGGTCTGTGTGTGTGGCTTTTCGGTGTACACTGGCATGTTAAATGAGCATCATTAGCCAGTGCCAATCTCCAGCACTTACCCATATCAGTGCACATTATTTTTATCCAAATAATCATCCAATGCTCTCTTGATGCCTCAATTGCACCTGCCTCCAATGTACTTCTAGGCAGTGCATCCCATACCCAGACTACTCACTGAAAAATGTTTTCCTCACTTCACCCTTGCTTCTTTCATGGATCACTTTATATCTATGTCCTCTTCTTTTTTGTTTCAATGAGCAGGAATGGTTTCTCCCTGATTTTGAAACCTTTATCAGATCTCCTCTTAGCCGTCTTTGCTCCAAAGAGAAAAGCCCTAACCTCTTCAATTTCTCCTCAGAATTGAAGTGGAACTATTCTTGTAAACTGCTTCGGCACTCTCACCAATACATTCACATCCTTCCCATAATACGATGCTCACAGTTCTACCCAGTACTCCAGCTGAGGTCTAACAACTGTTTTGTAAGTTCACTCCCTTCTCTTGTACTCTCTGTCCCTGTTAATAAAAGCAAGGATACAGTATCATTTACTTATTGCTCTCTCTGCCAGTCGGACCACTTTCAATGTGCGTATTCACCCAGATCCTTCTGCTTCTGTAATCTTCTTAGAATTGTATCCCCGATTTAATATTGTCTTTCAAAGTCCTTCTTCCCAAAATGCATCACCTCGCACTTCTGTGCATTGAAACTCAACTATTTTCTGTACACTTCAATAACTTGTATATGTCCTTCTGGAGTACTACACTGTCCTCCTCACAATTCACAAGTCTTCTCCGTTTAGTGTCATCTGTGAATTTCAAAATATCATATTAATCTATATCAGGAAAAGCAAGTGCACCAATACAAATCCCTGGGGAATTCCTCTGTAAACCTTCCCTGAGACTGGAAAGTATCCATTGATTATTACTTTGTTACATATCACTTAGCTAATTTTGTATCCATGTTGATTTTATTTCATGACCTATAATGTTCCACACATATATCTGTTGTGTAGTTCTGTATCAAATGCCTTCTGAAAGTCTATATCCACCACATCAAAAACATTACAGTCTTTGAGCCATTCTGTTACCTGTTTGGAAAACTCCAAGTTAATTAAACATGACTTGCCTGTTAGAAATATATGTTGACTCTTCCTAATCAACCAACCTTTTTCCATGTAACTACTATCTTTATCCAAAATTATTGCTAGAAGCTTCCCTACCACTGAAATTAAACTGATTACTATCTAATTGGGCTTATCCTTGCAACCTTCCTTGAAAAAGGCTACAACCTTTTTAATTTTTCAGGCTTCTGGCACCTCCTCTAAGTCTGGGAAAGATAAAGGTTTATGGCCAGTGCCTCTGCAATTTCCACTTGTCTTAAAAATCCTTGGATGCATCTTGTCCAATCATTGTACCCTTATCAGCTTTTTGTAGTCTAACAAACAGTTTAACAACAATATCTGCCGATCAGTTTTGAACACTTCAGTTGACTGTGTTCCCTCTTCTGTCATGATGCTCTGAATAGCATCTCTCTCGTTGGTAAAGACAGATACAAAGTACTCACTCTATACCTGAGCCGTGCCCTCTGCCTCCAGCTGAAAATCTCTAATCAGCCCTACTTCTCCTTTTACCACTGTTTCTTTAACTATTTATATGTCCATAGAGGACATTGGGACGCCCTTCTTTGTTGATTGGCAATCTTTTCTCTTAATTCCTCTTTGCTGCTTTTATTTGCTTTTCCACCTCCCTTCTGAACCTTCTGTGTTCCTCTTGGTTTTCAATTTTATTTTCTACCTGACACTTGTGAGAAGCAAACATTTTTTCTTTGTTGTAATTTCTATCTCATTTGTCATCCAGGAAGTTCTGGATTTGTTTAAATATTTCCTAATTGAGGAAATATATTATGACCCTAGCGATAACCATCTCCTCTTTGAAGGTAGCCCATTGTTCAGTTATTGTTTTTCTAGACAACCTCTTGTTCAGTCAATCCTGCCCAGCTCTTTTCTTGCCCTGTTTGAAGTCTGCTTCAAGAGTGACTTTTCTCACTCGATTGTTGCATTCCATTCTATACCATCATCTGAACCTTAGATCACAATGATCACTGTCTCCTGTTACCTACTGACCCTTGATCTACTTGACCCACCAGATTTCTGAGGATCAGGTCCAACAGTGTATCCTTTCTTGCTGGACAGGAAACACATTGCTGTAGGATGCTCTTCTGCATGCACTTCAGGACACTTGCCTCTGGCTGTCCTGTGCACTAAAAGTATCCCAGTGTAAATTTGGATAAATGAAGTTAGGTGGCACAGTGGCCTAGTGATTAGCACTGCTACCTCACAGCACCAGGGATCTGGGTTTGATTCCACCTTGAGTGACTGTCTGTGTGGAGTCTGCACACTGTCCCTGTGTCTGTATAGGTTTCCTCCAGGTGCTCTGGTTACCTGCCACAGTCCAAAGATATGGAGGTTAGGTTGGCTTTGCCAGGCTAAATTACACACTATGTCCAGAGGTGTGCAGGCTAGGTGGATTAGCCATAGGAAATGTAGGGTTACAGGGATAGAGCAGGGTGGGATGCTCTTCAGCGGATCGGTGTTGACCTGATGGGCTGAATTGCATGCTTCCACACTGTAAGGATACTATGATTCTAAATCTCCTATTATAATTATTCTATTACCTTAGAATCCCTCTAGAATTTTCCTGTAAATTTGTTCTTCGACATCTTTCACTCTAGTTGATGGTCTGTAGACTAGCAATGTAATTGTGCCCTTTTTGTTCCTTAGATCTAGCCAAATTGATTCTGTGGAAATTGCAGGGGCACTGACCACAAGCTTTCAGCCTTTGCTAGACTCAGGGGATGTATCAGAAGACTGGACAATTGCAAATAATATGGGCTTGTTGTCTCATAATACTCTCCTTAACCAACTTTACCATGCCCGCTCCCATTCCTTCCTTTTGTAAATTTTCTGAATACCCAGGAATATTTTACACCCAGTCTTACCCTTCATTGAGTCAGGTCTGTTTTATCACTGCAACATCAAGATTCCACATGGCAATGTGTGGCTTTAATTCCCTAATCGTGTTTACTGTCCTCTGTGCATTCACAAATACGCAGAGTCACCCTGTTTTAGACATCAAAACAGTTTAATTGGTTATTTATCTCAATGCTTTGTGCAACCTTGCAAAATCCATAACTGTATTTTCCTATATGGCTTTGTAGGTTATGCTTCAAATGTACTTAATTGTTTGTGAATCATTCTGACTTCCAGAGGTTGTGAAAGCTGCTATGCAAATGTAAGATCACTTGGGTGACTTCAGAAATTCAACTTAGACACTGGGCATAAATTTGATTGACAGCAATGTATTTGATCTATTTGAAAAATCTCATGCTGATTCTGAATTTGAAGACTTCTCAAATTTCCTTGACTACTACTGTTACATGTCCACTACAGACTTTGATTAATGTCTAAGTGCCGTTGTATTGTTTGTCATAAATTGATTGATTTCTGTTGTCTTGCTGCAATTCGTGTATGTGGAGGTGCCAGTGTTGGACTGGGTGGACAAGATCAAAAATCACATGACGCCTGGTTACAGTCCAACAGGTTTGTTTGAAAACACCAGCTTTCGGAAGCTCTGCTTCTTCCTCCTGTGTGTACAGATTTGCTGCAAATGTTTGTATTGGAACTAATTGCTAAGCATGTCTGGCATTGTAAGGTACCACAACTTTTATATGTTGCCTTCCTTTCACTGGTGCTTTCTAGAATTTGTTGGATTACCATCAGGGGTTGGGAAGGAATTTCTCTGTTTTTCTCCCCCTAATTTGGTCGCCTGTTCTTGTTAGTCTCTCCTGGGACATTGCATTGTTGACAGAGTGACAAGATGTACTGCAAATCATGGAATGTATAAGATGGACTACCACAGCATGGGGCAAACTTACTGGTCATTTTCTTTCGAACAAAGAAGAAACCATGAATGTGAGCATCATTTTGTATTTATTACCCTTGAGAAGGTCATGGTAAGCCTCATTTTTGAACCACTGCGGTCTCTGCTGTAGGTATACCCACATAACTTCCATAACTTAGACACAGTGACAGTCAAGGAACGATGATAGAATTCCAGGTCAGAATGTTGTGTGGCCTTTTTCCTGTATGTTCTTACAGGGAAAGCTGTTTAATTTGTGCGTTGAGGCAATTCCACTGGCAAATTAGTCTGCAGTTTGGGTAATCTTCATGTGATTTCTCATAAAGAGAGTCTGTAATACTCAGATACTGCCTAGTTCCAATGTACAGGATCTATTAGAATGCGTGCAGAAATAGGCAAAGGTTTTTGGGAGTGCTATTCTCCACTCAAGCGTGTTTAATATATTTATAAAAGAAGCTGCATGTAACAAAAATACACATGTAACACATAAAGCGTAATCAGTTAACCTAATTATCTCCACATTATTTTTCAGTAATTGATTTTGGATAGTTAATAAATTAAAAATCAATGCTTGAAGCTTAGTTTTATACACATGAAAGCATCCTTATTCGAGAGGATCTTTGCGCCCTGAGATGGGCAGTTTTATAGACGACATAGCTAAAACTGGTTGTGTCAAACAATTGCTTCTCCAAAAGGGAGGTTGTTTTGAGCTCTTAATAAATAGTGTGAGGAGTTTAATTAAAAAGTTTCGGAACAGAGGTGTTTGATTAAAACTCTTGAAGGGGTTATGTAACACTGAGAAAGTCTAAGCTTAGTTGTATAAAGACTCAAGGATGAGGTTATCAGATTCCCAAGATTGGGAAAGAAAGGTACAGCTAAATCAAATGCTTGTGAGAGTACTAAAAAGGAGTTCTATGGAGGTTAATGGGATTACAATTTATTGTGTTTTGAAATTTTATAATGAGTGTTATATGTAAATAGCTTGGTTTATTCTATTTTATCTTTTCTTTTGTATAATAAGCTTTTGTTTTCTTGTTAAAACCAAATCTGCAACATCATGTGCTTGTTTCAGTCAAAAACAATATAAAAATCCATCAAGCCAGGTTTTAGTCTGGAATCTGATTTGTCAAGTAAAAATACTAGCTGCAATTAGAATGGGATAGATAGTAGTGAGATGTTTTTGGGAAGGTTTGGATTTTGGATTTCTTAGTCTGCTAGGGAGGAACTTTGAGAGGTAGACAGAATTTTCCAGGTGGTAGGAAGGAGCTGTAGACCGAAACTGAATATTGTCAGATATCAATGGCTGTTTTCTGATTGATAATCACTAGGAGTTGGAGGGTTCAGCTAAAGCTAGTGGAAGGGTTACACGATATTTTAGATCTCCACAAGCAGCATGCGTACTGAGGAGAGTTGAAATAAATTGCTGAGAGCCGTGTTATATCTTGGTTTGCGTCCAGGAGAAAGGAACTTTAAGGTTGAAGATTCCTTCCTGTAAAGTACAGAAGAACAAACTCTTTTGTTGGATTTCAGGCTTAAACGATCCTACAAAATATAGTCTTCAGTCTTTTTTTCCTTTATTTGCTCATGGGAAGAGGGCATTGCTGGTTAGGCACCATTTATTGCCCATCTGTAATTTCCCAGAGGGCAGTTAAGAGTCAGCCACATTGCTTTGGGTCTGGAGTCACATGTGGGCCAGACCAGGTAAGGATGGCAGTTTCCTTCCCTAAGGGACACTAGTGAACTAGATGGTTTTTACAACAATCTAAATGGATTCATTGTTAAACTCTTAATTCCAGATTTTTTTTTGGAATTCAGATTCCTCCATCTGCCATGGCAGGATTGAACCTGGGTCCCCAAAACATGACCTTGCTGTCTGGATTAACAGTTCAGTGATAATACCATGAGGCTACTGCCTCCCCAGTTTGCACTGGATGTATTTTAGTTAATAGATAGGAGCCCAAATTTCCCTCTAAAAGTCACTGGTTTCCACTGTGATCAGAACAATATAAAGGCTTAATACCAAATGAGAGTTTTCTGATAGCTCGTGAAAAGAAAATTTACCTTACTATCAAATGAATGAAGAAATTGATCAGTAGGGTAATGATTGATCAGCTGAAGGATTTTTTTTATTATTTTTTATCAATTTCATAAATATAGCTAAGGGAAAGTGTGTTGCACTCACTATACCAACAAAATATTTGCAGAAATTACATAATTAAAAAAAATATATTTATTTTAGGTTACACAACATTTAAGTAATGAATAGTTAGCTCCTATTTTATATTTTCTCATTTTCTTTGGACCAATATTTTTTCTCCATCATTAGCAAAGCCTCCTGTAGTGTTATGCATGGTAAGGCGCAGAAACCCTGCTTTGTAATAGTCAGAATGTTTGTATCATCGAGTGGATAACATGAAGGTACCTATTTACAGTGATTGAACGAGACACTATTAAATAGCATTCTGGGTCTTTTATGGTGCTTTGGAGACTGAATTCAATGACTCTGCCCATTATTCCATTGACTTTTACCAATGTATTTAACTTTTGTCCTTTATCAAATTTATAACTGGGAATACGCAGCAAGACTGTGCACAGTGTGTGAGAGCTCGACATTTTGTGGTGCTGGGTCTGATAGCGTTGGAGTTAGTTAATGTACAAAGTCTGACAGCGTTGCTTTACAACTTCCAAAGAGATATTTGCAAACATTAAATTTGCTATTTGAGTTTGCTTCATAATAGTGTGTCTTGTGTCTTTCTCTCCCTCTCACATTTATGCTATCACTTATTCATTTAAAATGGTTAGATTTTGATTAATAGCAATCAGATGATGACACATCTTTTTCCATTAAAAATTGAACTCCCTTCACATTTTAGAAAATAACAAATTAATATCAGGGAGAATGACAGATTCCTTCCAGAATTTAATATTTTAATGAAGATCTGTAGCTCAGTTGCAGTTGGAGTTGTTGGTTGGTTGGTTTGCCAAGCTGACTGGTTTTCATGCAATTGTTTTGTCTCCCTTCTAGGTGACATTGTCAGTGTTGTGTAGCCTCCGTTGAAGCGCTGTTGTTCTGTCCCATTCTGAATTTATATGGTCTGGTCTGTCATGGTGGGCAGTCTTGTTTCTGTTTTGTACCGTAGTGGTATGTAGGTGGGGTCTGTTTCAAAATGTTTGTTAATTGCATCTGTGGTTGCAAATCAAGCCTCCAGGAATTCTTGTGCCTGTCTCTGTCTTTCTTGTCCTCGTACTGTAACTTTGTCCCACTCAAATTGATGTTCTTCTACATTGGAGTGTATTGAAACAAGGGACAGCTAGTTGTGCCGTGTCAAGTTTCTGTTTAAACAAGCGATAACTCACTGCAACACCCCGGAGCTGCGCAAAAACGAAGAGGAACACCTGTATAGAGTCTTTGCAAGCAATGGTTATCCTAACAGATTCGTCGGACGATGCATGCCAAATAAACAACAGCAAGAAGACACTGTATGCCCCAATACGCTGGCCACTCTACCCTATGTTAGCAACACATCAGAACTGACTAGAAGACTCCTATGACCTCGTGGAATAAGGATAGCACACAAAACAACAACCACACTTTGCCAGTTACACTCAAAGACGAAAGGCCCCATACCCACAATGAGCAGGAAATGTGATATATAAAATATCATGCAGCAACTGCGAGAAACTCTACATAGGATAGACGGGCAGGAAACCCACCACTGGGATACATGAACACCAACTCACAGCAAAACAGCCCGGCCAACTCTCCCTCGTTTCAACACACTCTGACATAGAAGGACATCAATTTAACTGGGACAAAGTTACAGTACAAGTGAGACAAAGACAAGCACGAGAATTCCTGGAGGCCTGGTTTTCAGCCACCGATGCAATTAATAAACATGTTGAAATAGACCCCATTGACATACCACTACGGTACAAAACCGGAATCAAGACCGCCCACCATGACAGACCGGACCATATAATTTCAGAGTGGGACAGAACAACAGTGCTTCAACGGAGGCTACACAGCACTGACAATGTCACCTAGAAGGGAGACGAAACGTTTGCATGAAAACCAGTCAGCTCGGTGAACCAAACAACAACTTCATCCAGAATTGAAGTGACATTACTGCGCGAGTTCCTCAAGCTTGATCTAGGCAGAATCTTGTACACCTGGTTTACCAATTATTTCCTTGTTCCATGGGTCAAGAGGTGAGATATTCTCCAATGATTACACCGTGCACGCTTTCATTTGCAACTTCTCAGATAATGGGTATGTAGTTGCTTGCATCAAGATCTAGATAACATTCAGACATGGGCTGATAAGTAACACTAATATTGATACCCAATAGTGACCATCTTCAAGAAAATGTAACCACCTCTCTTTGGCTTTCAATAAGACTATTATTACTGAATCATCAACATGAATACCGAGTGTTATTATTGACCAGAAACTTAAACCAGCTGCATAAATAGTGCATTTACATCAGAGATTGAGTTTTCAATAGTAGATAACTCTTGGGTAGATGGCTTCCCAAACTCTCTCCATTCACCAACTTCATTTCACCAAGGCATTGGTCACTTCACCAACACCTTCCACCCCAACCTTAAGTTCACCTGGACCATCTCTGATACCTCTCTCTCCTTCCTGGAACTCTCTGTTTCCATCTCTGGCAATCACCTGGAAACCGATATCCATTTCAAGCCCACTGACTCCCACAGCTACCTAGAATACACCTCCTCCCACCCACCTTCCTGCAAAAATGCCATCCCCTATTCCCAATTCCTTTGCCTCCGTCGCATCTGCTCCCAGGATGAGGCATTCCACTCCCATACATCTCAGATGTCCTCATTTTTCAAGGACCGCAACTTCCTCCCCTCAGTGGTCGGGAACGCCCTTGACCGTGTCTCCCGCGTTTCTCGCAACTCATGCCTCACACCCCCTCCCCGCAATAACAGCCAAAACAGAATCCCCCTCGTCCTCACGTACCACCCCACCAATCTCCAGATCCAACGCATCATCCTCCGACACTTACGCCATCTGCAATCCGACCCCACCACCAAAGACATTTTTCCCTCCCCACCCTTATCTGCTTTCCGGAGGGACCACTCTCTCCGTGACTCCCTTGTCCGCTCCACACACCCCTCCAACCCCACCACCCCAGGCACTTTCCCCTGCGACCGCAGGAAGTGCTACACCTGCCCCTACACCTTCCCCCTCACCCCCATCCCAGACCCCAAGAAGACCTTCCACATCAAACAGATGTTCACCCGCACATCTGCTAATGTGGTATACTGTATCCGCTGTACCCATTGTGGCCTCCTCTACATTGGGCAAACCAAGCGGAGGCTTGGGGACCACTTTGCAGAACACCTACGCTCGGTTCGCACTAAACAACTGCACTTCCCAGTCGCGAACCATTTCAACTCCCCCTCCCATTCCTCAGACGACATGTCCATCCTGGGCCTCCTGCAGTGCCACAACGATGCGGCCCGAAGGTTGCAGGAACAACACTGCATATTTCACTTGGGAACCCTGCAGCCCAATGGTATCAATGTGGACTTCACAAGCTTCAAAATCTCCCCTCCCCCTACTGCATCCCAAAACCTGCCCAGCTTGTCCCCGCCTCCCTAACCTGTCCTTCCTCCCACCTATTCCCTCCTCCCACCTCAAGCCCCACCCCCATCCCCATCTCCTACCTATTAGCCTCATCCCTCTCCCTTAACCTGTCCGTCCTCCCTCGACTGACCTATCCCCTCCCTAACTCCCCACCTACACTCACCTTTACTGGCTCCAACCCCGCCTCTTTGACCTGTCTGTCTCCTCTCCACCTATGTTCTCCTCTATCCATCTTCTATCCGCCTCCCCCTCTCTCCCTATTTATTTCAGAACCCCCTTCCCCTCCCCCATTTCTGAAGAAGGGTCTAGGCCCGAAACGTCAGCCTTCCTGCTCCTCTGATGCTGCTTGGCCTGCTGTGTTCATCCAGCTCTACACCTTGTTATCTCAGATTCTCCAGCATCTGCAGTTCCTACTATATCTCCATTACATATCAGGATTGTAATGAAATACTTAGTTTACCTCATGCGTTCAACTCCACCAACACAAGAAATTCAGTGTTATTCAGGATAAAGCAGCCCAATTGAATGGCATTCGATGTACACATTGACTTCTCCATCCTAATCGATTTTGTACCATCTACAAGACACACTGCAGTAATTCACCAAAATTTCTTTGATAGCACTTTACAAAGCAGTCTCTGCTATCACTCAAAGGAAATACGTTACTGTTACAGGATCAAGGTCCTGAAACTCCCTAAGAACACTATGGCTGTAACAGTGCTGCAGACTACACCAGTTGAAGATGATAGTTCACCACCAACTTCTCACAGCTTTGCCAGTGATGCTTGCGAACCAGAGAAGAATTTCAGCAAGGCAGCCTTCTCGATGCCAATAATGGGTGACCCTTTAATACCATTTTCGTCATCTCAGGGTCTCATCTACATTATTTGAGGAAGCTGCCATATATTCAATGAGTACCCTCAGATAATGTACAATTCCTAGAAACATAGATCCACAGAGAGTCAAACTGAAAGGTCAGGGAGAAGTACACTAAGTGAGGAGTCCAAGTGACCAGAAATCAGCTTCAGCATCCTGGTATGACCAGAAAGAGTCACTAGTTTCACCACCCGCTACCCACCTCTCCATCACCTTTTAATAAAATCACAAGGTGCTCAAAAATATATATTTCCTGAGGAATATTTGTCCGGTTTTTCTGATGGCCAGATAGTTCATTTTTTGTTAGAGCATAAAGTGGGAGTTGCATATAGAGACCCCTGCATTGTTTTGAGAGATGATCTCATTGAAATGGGGATTCTGAAGGGGTTTGAAGTACTCACATGGTTTATTTCACTCGGCTTGGGAATCCAAAACTCGGAAACACCACCTCAAGATAAGAATTTAATCTTTCAGGTATGAGATGAGAAATGATTTCTTCATTCCTGGGGATCTGATTCTTTGGAATTCTCACCACCAGTGTGTTATGATTGTTCCATCATTGAGTATACTCGAGGCTGTGGTACAGTAATGATATATTAAGCATGCCACATAAAGATGGATTGCCATACTAACTGAGAGGTATAACATAACATTTCCCTTCTTTCAAAGATAAAAACTTATCCCTAAAGTCCTATGCCCTATGGCAACATTTCATAATGACAACACTGACCATCGCAGTTTGCTCAGAGGACAAGTCAATGGAAAATCGGTAAAAAATATTTGTTGGAAAAGAATTTGGGAACATCAAGTAAAATTTCTGATATCTACAGTAAGGATGGAAAAGAACTGTTTTTCAGAAAATAAACTTATTTCACAAAACACATGATAAAATTTATGAATTCATCAAATGAAATATGTACAGGGGGAGACCATTTTGCTCCTCAATTCTGCTCCAACATTCATCTTCGTCATAAATGATCATCTGTATCAATCCCACTTTCCCGTTAAATACCCAACTGCCAACTTGATTCTCCTAGAGATCAAAAATCTGGGTACTGCATGAATCACATTTTTTGGAATGAAAAAAGGAAAAATGTAAGCTTTGGACTTTGTGTGGAGTGCACATAGTTTATCATGTTACTTTCTAGAACTAGAGTTAATAAGTGGAACTGTGTTGTGCTTCACTTACTGTTTACAAAAGTCGTGATGTTTGGAAAAGCAAAGCTGTTTCGACAGATGAGATGGATTTGTTCCTTTTGCGAGACAAACCAGTGGAAGGAGCATTGGGCTGCAGGTTGCAAAACAACAGCTTTTGGACAATTATTTTCTGCTTTACTTTAGACTGGGGAATTGGAAAGACAGCTCCAAGAAGCTTGGAGCAAAGAGAAGTCTCATTCTCGCTCCTAGAAATGAAAACAAACCCGACAGTTGTGAAGGGTTTTGCAGAAGTAATAGTCTCCCACTCTGTCTTTTCCTTAGAGAGAAAAGAATGCTCAAAGACTAATAACTGAACTGCTCACTCAATAAAACATTTGGGTGTCACTGACTGGCTCCCTGAACTGAGGATCTTCAATTGTCCTGCTCCTGGAAGTGCCTGGATTTCATTGATGGAAATCAAAAGAACTGAGAAAGACATTTCATTTCATCTATATGGTTGCAAGTCTTGATACACAAGATGTTTTTTTGCCTATTATTTTTCTCACCCAAAACAACTCTGTTGGTGTATGTTCCATTGCAGCCTGTCTGTGCATGATTATTTGCACATGTGAGTTTAAAGGGAATATAGTTTAAGTTTCCACAAATCAGTGTAAGTAAAGCAATTTAACCACCTTAGTGATTCAATTGGACTTCTACACCTTTGGGATGTTTCATGGAATAGTGAGGCTGCATTATGACGTTGTATCATAGCTATAACAATACTTCAGCCTCGAGTGTACACAATGATGGAACAACCATAGACACATGGTTTCAATTTGCAAATTATATGAATTTATGAGAAGAGTTTACAAGACTAACATTTCAATGGAATGCTTTGGAGGTTTTACAATTCATCCTCGTCTGGTCATCATAATTTCCATCTGGCGAGGTATATATTGTTCTCTGTTGTATCTATTTGACAGCATAGTTTTCTTGCTGTTAGTTACCTGTCATTGAATATCACTGGACAATCATCGTTGTCATTATCCTACCTCTTATGTATGATTGATGTGCCGTACATTCATCTGAACTGGCTTCTTTTCCTTCACAATGGCGCACCATGACCAGTAATGACTTTACATTATCTGGGTTGGTTGATTGTTTTAGAAATCTTTGCATTTGTATTTCTAGCTCGTACTTCTGCTCAGTTTGCATGTTTAGGTAATTCTTTTTACCTGCTCACTGGTTGTATGTGTCTTTCATGTGCCTATCTATTTTGAAGAAGAATGATGTGTCTTGGAATGGTTTGACAATTGGTTGCTGGGCAAAGCCGTTTGTACTTGCTTTCTGAGCACAAGTTATACTCGCGATGAAAGTCACTTCTCCAATGCTGTTGGACAAAAAGTCAGCTATGCAATGTGAAAATTTTGCTTTATTGTTCAACACTCAATGATCACAAATTCGATAGTACATACCCTCTGCTAAACCACTTAATCATGAATGGTGTTAGACGATGTTATTTGAGTCAATTCCCTTTCTGAAGTGTGTACTGAACTTCTCAGATATTTTCTGATCTGGAACAAAGAATAAACTGCAAATAATGCTTGTGTTAACAAAGTTTGTGTATATTTTGTTGCTAAGTCATCAAACAATGGGAAATTTAGAGAAGTAATTTATCACGAGGATGTAATCTTCCCCCATAGACTGTGAATAGGTCTGTTGCTACTCTCATCCAATTAGTGGATGGAACATTGTGTGGATGTAGGGGCTCCCACTGCTGCTGGGGTGATACATTTAGCATCGTAGGCTGTTGTTCTGACTTTCCCTGTTCCTTTGGGCTCACTCTAGATATCAATAACTCAAGGCAGTCCCAAAAATGAGATATACCCAATTGTTCTTTAGTGAAGCAAGGTCAGTATTACAATACTGCAAAAATAGTAATACATCACAATCATACCTGTACAATACTTACAATTGCAAGTCACCTAGTTACTTGAACTTACCTGAGGATCAGATTGAAACAGGTGATCAGCCTGCTCAGTCTAAACCTTCAGTTGCTAATCAATTGTCTCCCATTCCTGAGCAAGCTAGCTATTCATAGAAGAGTCATAGAATCCCCACAGTGTGGAAACAGGCCCTTCGGCCCAACAAGTCCACACCGAACCTCAGAGCATCCCATCCAGACCCCTATTGCTCTGAGGCACATTTTCCTACATTCCTTGTCCATGCATGTATTATGTGTGAACAATCATTGTCACTGTCCAGCTTTCAGTAATTTCATCAGTTTGACCACTGGCAAACATCACGAATATGTCATTTGTCAGTTCTGATATGTTCTTGATGTAAGGCAGCGTGGCCAGTGTGTTAGGGCATACTGTGTCCTCATGTTGTCGTCTGTTGAGTCATGAGAATGAAACCAGAAGGCTCGAAAACCCTCTGCTTCTATGGACTTCCTAAAGTACACACAAACCAGACATCCCCCTCAGACCCATTGTTTCCCTACTGGGCACACCTTCACACAAACTGGCCAAGGACCTACAACAGAGATTGAAACACCTAGTCAACAAGGCTCCTAAAACCACTAGGAATCATGGTAGCACACAAGCCCACAACCACGCTACGACAAACACTCACAAGGATTAAAGACCCCATTCCCACAACATGCGGAATGAACGTGGTTTACAAAATACCAAGCAATGACTGCCACAAACATTACATCAGACAGACAGGAAGGAAACTAGCCATCAGAATACATGAACATCAGTTAGCAGCAAAACGGTACGATGAACTTTCCCTAAAATCAGTACATGCGGACAATGAAGGCCATCAGTTTAATTGGGACAATGTAGCCATAGTAGTCTAAGCTAAACGGGAATTCCTAGAGGCATGGTTCTCAATCCGTAATTGAATCAGCAAACATATAGAATTGAACCCCATATACAAACCCATACAGATCAAAACTGGAAATGACACTGCTCACCATAACGGACCGGACAGTATAAATTCCAAGTGGAGTAGAATAACATCGCTTCATCGGAGGCTCCACTGATGATGTCACCTAGCATGGTGACGAAACATCTGAACGAGAACAAGCCAGCTCGGTGAGAAAGTCAATAACCTCACCCACAACCTGAGCTACAAATCTTTGCTAAAACTTTAAACCCAAATTTGTCTCTGGCCACTGCACAGTTCCATGTGCTAGTCATCATGTGTTTTCAATACCCATGCATCCCTGATGCAGCATAGCATGATATCTTAGTGTACTGCTTTCAATATTAGAACTAACTTACCCTCAAAAATGACTAGGTGTGTTATACCAAATTCATCTTTGTTTGGCCAAAATGAACAAACCTCCCTAAGTACTTCTTTAACACTGTCTATCCATTCATGAAGATCTCTTGCAATTCCTATAGTTGCTCAACTTCAGTTGCTGCTGTGAAGCTTTTCTGGCCAAAGTGTGACCAATCAACATGAGAACATTTTCAAGTTCATTGTTTTTATCATAAACACACAGATCAAGAGGAATATGTTGGTATTTGCATGGGTTGGGTAATCTACTCAGCATATCAGAGATAATCAATCTGGTAGGTGGCTTATATCTCATTTCGAAGTCATATTCTTGGAGATCATTGATTTGATTGCATCACGTGGACCGTTCCACCACGTTGGGTATGGCTTTAATTTCATGAATTGTGACCATACTGAGATTTGTGCATATTGATAGCACTGCCACTGCTGGATTTTTATTCTCCACCAGGTAGACGATTTCAAGAAACTAAGGTATGCTTTTCTACTGGCACTGCAGTGTGATTGTGCCAATGCAATGGAATAGTTGATCTATAATAATAATGGTACAATCGTCACTTGTAGGCTGTACCATGGAGAACCACTTGCTGACGTGCATGTCTTTCAGGATGCATGGTGTTGATATGTTACCATTCGGTCCCATGTAAATTTTAATTTTTAATGTGTCTCAACCTGTCTTTTCAGGGCCTATGATTTCAACGATTGTAAAGCCTTCTGATTGTGGTATTAAAATTTACATTGTGTGCAAGGTTAATAGTATGCATATAGCAAGAACTGCAGATGCTGGAGTCAGAGACAACACAGTGTGGAGCTGGAGGCTCACAGCAGGCCAGGCAGCATCAGAGAAGCACGAAAGTTGACGTTTCGGGTTGGGACCCTTCTTCAGAAATGCGGAGGGGGAAGGGAGCTGGCAAATAAATAGAGAGAGAGGACACAAGGGACTGGGGAAGGTAGGTGGGATGGTGATAGTTTGGATTCAGGTAGGGGATAGTGGGGATTGGTCAATGGGATAGCTTTGTTATCTTCTGAAATTTGCCTTTTACTTGGTTAATACTGAACCTGATTGAACTTGTGCACCCTATTAACAGTTTCCTTGCTGGTAGCATTGTGGTGTTGTCCAGTCTTTATGGTTGCATACGTTGTGTTCTGGGATCTGGCTGGACATTTGGAAACAGATTTCCTGCACATACATGCCCAATGTCCTTGGTGCGACATGCTTACAGATATCAAGTAAAACTGGGCAGCTTCTGGGTAGGTGCAGCAAATCATATCTGTTACAAATTTCATTGCTTCAGTGCATTTTGATTACAGCATTTGTGTTAGCTACACCTAAAGCATGGTATTGTCATTGTTCACCCACTGTGCCTTCGTACATTACTTGAGGATATACAAGTATATGGCAAGTTTATGGATGTACAAGTTTTTGGCTCTTTTCCTTGTCCAAAAAAAATCTGGAAGTTTTAAATGGTATGGAGCTGATCACTAACTCAGAGTCTCTCTTGATAGTTCTCATCTTCCAACAGACTGGTCAACAAAGTCTCGTGGTTGCTGTGTGTATCATATGAGCTGGAGACTGTTAATCCTGAAGTTAATTCTTACCTTCAGCTGCTCTGCAAAAACATTCTAAGCTGTGTCTGGATCTTTCAGATCTAACAGGTGTGTTAATTTTGTGATGTTGCTCCTTGACAATGACCAGCATATTTTGAGTTCTTTTCTTGGGATCATCCATCGCTTGGACTGTAAAACAATTGCATTTGTTGTTTAATGCCTGATTCATAATGATTCCGCATTAAAACATTGCACTGCACCACTAAAGACTATGTTTGTGTCAGTGCTAAAGAACACTGCTTCATCTTTAACAGCTACAAAGGTTTTGTTATTAAGAGGCTCTTACTTCAGTATGAACTGTCAGGAACAGAGCATTCTAGCCTTCCTGCTTTTTGTACTGCATTGTATTGGCCTTGTGGCCACTCAAGAGTGTACTTCAACCTTTTCTTTTTTATTATGCAATCTTATAAATGTATTTAATCTTGAAAGAACTTCCAGAGAGAAATGAGCTATGTTTTCTTGGTTAAAGCTCCCTTTACATATCTGTACAGCTTTCTGTACTGTCAGAAACAAGTGCCACTTAAGGGCATGGAATTTTTTTTATTTGAATTCTTTTTCATCTTTGTTTGGTTGGTTTTCATTAGTTTTTTAAATATCTGCTGCCAAGATATTGGAGTCTTTTGTATACGGCCACTGTTCCTACCATGCTGTGAGTTTACCTCCAATGGGATGTTTACCTGATGTGGAAATAATTGTTATATTCTGTAACATGAAAAACAGGGCCTGCATATTATTGTATTGAAGAATTCAACAGACACTCATGACATTAGGTACAAACATTCCATTGTCCAACCACATAAGTGTCTAGCATTAAGCACACTAACATTGAGCTATCCTTTAAAACAACAGAGCATTCTTCCAGTGGAGCGTCATACTTCAAATGATCAGAAGTAAGATGAACTTTGAGGTCTTTATACCATCATATCACATGCTGTGAAACAATGATGATATCTTGTGCATAATCTGAAACATGTACTGACTGTGAGATTTCGCACAACACAAGAGCCTTCATCACTTTTGTCCTTTGTCTTGCGTAAATTGAACGTTGGTTTAGAACTAGTCAGTTTCTAGCAACACTATCTTGTCACTGCAACCTTAGCTTAAGCCATAATCCTTCCATCTTGCAACTGGCATCTATTTCCAGTTCGTTTGAGAGGAAGAGAGTCCAGAAGAATGGGTGCTCAAAGACTCGCAGTTACCATCTTCATCCCTGGCAAGCAACACTTTTGTCAGAGCCATAGACAGAGTTCCTGAGCCTTGTCCAGTATCATCAGTTACCATGCCATTCTGTCACAGGCACAGTTTGTGTTCCCTGTACTTCTGGAGATCGGTGTTTTTGAATGGAAGAGGCGTGCCTTTTCTTACCCTCTAAGTGTGGATTTCATATCTGATAAACTCAACAGTACATTTCTGAGAGTTTAAAACAAAGCAAGTTATTTATTCTCAAACACTTGTACCAAGTTTAAAATGCAATGTCTCTGACACTCAATCCCACATGCATTTTATGTCACACACTGATTACAGGTAAAGGTGGTGTACTGTTACACATTATGTTTAACTCGGTTTCTGCTTTATGACCTCCATCTCCTACACGGCAAGCCTTGTACCTCGCATAAAGTCGATGCTTCAAATTTGAAATGAGGATTTTTTAAAATGAAAGATTCTTAGCAGGCATGGAGGGTTTTGTTGTCAATTACTTTGCAGCTAAATTTGAAGGGTTTTGTCATGGACCTCTGTCTAGGGAAATGATGGTGTAGTGTTAACATCACAGAGCTAGTACAACAAACTCTGTTTTAACTGACTCCTTGTGATCCGGCACTGTTGGTAAACTAACAAAATGAACAAAGCTCAAATACTGTGATCTATTGTGATGTCAGAGTATTTATGCTGTAAATTAAGTATAACAATGAGGAGGAAGTCCCTGCATTACATCTCTATTACTTGCTGTGTGTTTTTACATTGAGTTTAGGAGGTGTGTTGATGTTTTTACAAAGACTTTTTTGAGGGATGCTGATGTCTCAAAGCTTTGCTTAGTCAGGGTTTACTGTGGTTATGATTATCCAGAATATTTAACTGGAACCAAATCCAATTCTCCATCGTCCCTGTGCTCTCTGACTTTTATTGGCTCCTGGTTCAGCAACACTGTAATGTTAAAAACCTCAACCCTGTTTTCAAATTCCACCACAATCTCATTACTTTGTAAGTATCTCTGTACCCACTGCCTACCTCAGAACTGAGATCTGTGTTCTTCCAATTCTGGCCTCTTATGCATCCTCAGTCTTATAAATCAGTGGCCCTGCCTTTTGATCATATCGCATCATGTCATCCAGTGTCAAAATTTGTTTGGTAATGCTCCTGTGATGTACCTCGGGATATTTTTCCCTCATTAAGAGATGCATAGAAGTGGAAGTTGTTATTGCTGTCAAAAAGGTTAAATTTCTTTTATACTTTGTTTTTCCACTGTACTTCTATTTATAAAATCCAGAACCCTGAACATTATTTTTAAATAAAAGCAACCATGTCAGCTGGTTGACATATGTGTGTGTATATATATATATATATAATATATATATATATACATAATATATATATATATATAATATATATATATATACATACTTCACACAAGTTCGCACTGCATGGCAGAATTGCTCATGGCGTAGTCATGTAAGTCTCAAAGAATGAGCAATAAATTTAAGATTTTTTGCCCACATATCTGCTAACTTGAAAGATTCGGCTATTTTAACCACTCCCTCCTCCCCAAATGGGTGTCTCAGTTCTCGTATCCCCTTTGACATTACACTGTTTAGTTGTTCTTGCCTTTGCGTGATATGTGAGCAAAACTCTAAATTTATTATTCATTCTTTGTTCTCTAGTTGTCTCTTCAACCCTTTTAAATGATCACTGACCGAAAGACTTGTATGGCAACTCCACTAACAATTCTGCCTTGCAAGTATGATCTTGTATGAAATAAAAATGCCAACCAAGTTTGGAATGTTGGGAGTTAATGACCAGGAAAGCATACTTACTGGTATGGAAATTAGCCTGGATGTTATTTTTAGTGCATATGTTATTTGTGCTTTATAGTTGAGTAGTTTAATCAGTGCCATTTAGTGCACATTTTTCCGTTTTTAGACTTTCATTCTAAATTTACACTCAGCATGAAGTAGCAGCTCAGAAATATAATGGTGAATCTGTGCATTACTGTTATTATTGCTGGTCCAATTACTTTTCAAATCCAAGTCATGTGGTAGCCTATTAGCTTCATATTGTGCATGCCCTGTATTGAAAATACAAGTGTTTGACTTAACCACAGCAGTTCAAAGCAAGTGAGAAAGTACTTAAATTAAGTGCAGGAGTATATAGAAACATAAAAAACATAGAAAGTAGGAGTAGACTATTTGGCCCTTTGAGCCTGCTCTGCTATTCATTATGATCATGGCAGATCATGCAACTCAACACCTTGTTCCTACTTTCCCCATATACTTTAATCCCTTTAGCCCCAGTGCTATATCTAACTTCTTAAGATTATGCAATATTTTGGCCTTGATTGCTTTTTGTGGTAGCAAATTCCTCCGGGTCACCACTCTGCGTGAAGTCATTTCTCCTCATCCCAGTCCTCAATAGTTTATCCCATATCCTTAGGTGTTACTCCCGGTTCTGGACCGGTTACATCCTCAAAGAATTCCAGTAGTTTTGTCAAGCATGAATTCCCTTCCATATATCCATGCTGACTCTGTCCAACCTGCCATTGTTTTCTATGTGCCCAGCTATTAAATATTTTATAATGTACACTGGCCTAATCTCCATCACCAATGTGAGGCTGTCATTCCTCATTTTCTCTCCACTCCAATCTGTTTGAGAGTCTGTGAAATCTTGGAAGATGACCACTAATGCATCCATTATTTCCACAGCACTTCGTTAAATTGTTTGAGATGTAAATTATCAGGGCCTGGGATTTATCTGCTTTCAATCCTATCAATTTCCCCAACATTTCCCTACTAATACTGATTTCCTTCCATTCACCCCTTATCACTAAACCTTATGTGACCCCTCGAATCATAGTGCAGAAAGTTTCTGGTATATCTTATTTGTGGCAGTGACTTTCTCAAAGTGGTCATCTCGTTGAATTCTAGCACACTTATTTGTTCATATAATATTTAATATCGTTTTCCTCTAAAACGATAATCTGACTTGCTGTATACAAGGACTTAAGGGATTGGCTTCGATAACTGTATGTAAAGATTCTTTTAAACACATTCCTCTCAAAAAAAACTGGCAACATGTTTTCCATTGATGAATGAGGTGTATGGATGATCCTGTACAAGAAGTAATTCTCAGGCCAAGCTACAGGTCAGGATATCCAGCAGTCAGTCAATGCAAAAACGTAGAAAACCCTTGGGATTGTATAATGCCTTTCTCCACTTTGGTTATAATGTACTTTGGAATGTCCCAGTAAAGAATTTGTCAAGTTTGGTCGTGGTTGTAATTTAGAACATATGACAGCTAATCTGCACACCGCGAGGGTCACAAATAGCAACACGAAAGTGCCTGGATAACCTGTTTAATAAATGTTGACTGAAGAATAAGTATTAGCTCGGCCATTGAGGAGAATTCTTCTGTTGTTCCTTGAAATATTATCGTAGAATCTTTTGTGTCCACGTGAGAATGCACTTGGTTTTCTGTCCCACCTAAAAGATGCACTTCCAAATATTGAAGTATGGTGGGAATGCTGCAAACCCCAACCTGGGTTACATGCTACAAATTTTGGACTGAGACTTGAATCATGACATTCTGCTTGGGGGATTGGTGGGGTGGAGGTGGTGAGGGTTATCACTGTGCAGTGGCATCTTGCAACATTTTTGGTGAACCTGTAATCAATACCTTTTGCATTTCCTTACCTTTACACCATGCGCCATTTCTTCAAACACAGTATTTACATCACTTACGCATAGCTGTGCTTGTGTACAGGGATGCTACAAGTACAGAATGCACCTTCTAAAATTTCCTTTAACAGCAGATCCATGTTTGTAAAAATAGATTGAAAACTATATGGCTGCTGATCTAGCAACAGCTATTGGCTAAAACAATATAATAAGAAACGAACATTATGTGACTGATTTTAACGTAAAGGGATGTTCCAGCTACACTATACCTCGGTTCATTTATGCTTTCCCTGTGATGGCCCAAAGTGATCATCTTGAATGTGATCAGGATCACTTCTCCCTGGTTATAATTGAGACCATTTGAAGGCTGCCTTTTTTAAGAAAAATGTATTGAAGTAAAATACCTGATATAACATCCAGATAAGGATGGTTAATTTCGCTTCCCTCTTTAACCTCCTTGGTTGACAAGAACAAAGACTTTATTTTTAGCATGCAACTTTATTACACTTGAGTTAAAATGTAGTTCACTGCTTCAAACTTAAGGACCAATTCAATTACAAGGGTTTTTTGAGAGAAAGAAAGAAGAATTTTATTACATATTAATCCCAAGCAACATGATAAAACATGTCATCAGGCACACATATAAACAGAGGTGTAATTTTTTAAAAGGGGAGAGTGTCTAGTGAAGAAAGGAAGTTAAAATAATAATTTAAAAGTCCTTAGAATCCTTGTGTTAGGTTTTGACCTGAGATAATAGTTATTGATTTGATGTCTTGCATCCTCAGCAAAATTTGTAGATATCTTTGTATTCTCAGTGAATGAATGTTTCTCCAATTTGCTTTACCATCAGGGGTTGTTTTCAAGAGGCTCTGAGAAAGCAAAGAAGATGTCTTTCGGTTTTCCTGCTAAAAGTTTATTTTTCTCTGTATTATTCTGCTAACGCAGTTGTTTGAAATGCAATTGATCAGTGTTTCCTATGTCTGGCTTCATTGTTTTACAAGCTGGATAATCTGCAGGCGAGTATTTCATACCAATTTGTGAAACTTATCCATAAAGGTATAAAAAAACGAAATACAAATCTGAGTTACAATTGAGATCTATGCTGAACTATGTAGACTCTTTACTTCAACTTGTTGTTGGTTTGGACACCTCATACACCCTCTGATTTGCATTTAACAAATTAACAATTTCCTTTGTATCAGAGATAGTAGGAACTGCAGATGCTG
>NC_063351.1:9221049-9254417 GCF_021869965.1 Rhincodon typus
TGCTGCTTGGCCTGCTGTGTTCATCCAGCCCTGCACCTTGTTGTCTTAGTAAAATGTAAGATCTGTTTCCTCTGGGAATACTTTAATTTTTTTTTCATTGGTTGTGAATTTTTCTACCTCTTTAACATGTGTGGATGTATGTCTGTAATTACTTTCATGATGTCCCACTTTTGCATATTTTCTGAAAGTGACCTGTTATGTAACTGACTAGACACTGTGTCTATGAATTTTCTTTGCTGTATGGTTCCAACATGGACTTTATCTGGTCCCTATCCTACTCACTGCATCAGTTTCTTAATTGTCATTTGTGGTTTATTATTTTTAGAATTAAGTGAGTTTTGCTTGTCTCCTGTGTCAAGATTGATCTCCCCCTTTTGAGATTGATCTGTGCTGCTTCTGGATGTCAGCTTCACTCCTGACTTGAATGGTTTCTTGAGTCATGCCTTCCGAATTCTCCCTTTTAATCTAATTTTAGCCTGATTTCTCCATAATCATTGAAATCAACAATGAAATCATCTATGGATTCCCTAAATGTTGAACTCTTCTATTAAATCAAGCTATTTCAAGAATTTTATTTTTTTCTCTGAATAAAGTAATTGTTAAAGGCTCTCAGTACTTCCTCAAAAGTATCTGTTGCTTCTTTACACCATAGCAAGTTATAACATCATCAGCTTTACCTCCAATTTTATATTTACTTGGCCAGCTTCTGGTTTAGTATGCAATTGGGAAGCAATTCTGTATCTTGAGCATTGTTTTCTCCAAAATGTATAAATCTATTTTAGTCGGTCCACTCTGGAATTAAATATTCCTGGCAAAAGTATTTCTGATGCCATGTTTTTCTCATGTGATTATTTATTTTCCTTGCTCAAAAAGCTTTTATTTTGCAATAGTAGAAGTGTTGGTGTTGAATTGGAGAGTCTTCCTGCATTTTGCAGTGAAATTAAAGGATGACCACTTCCTCATAGCTAAAATGAGGATTTCCCACCTTTCACAGCTAAATATGTGACTCCCGCTTTTAGTGACTAAAATGGACGATTCTCACCTCTTCTAGCAAATAATGCTCTTCAAAGCCGTAATAAATTATTCCCGTTTCCTTAATGACTTTACTGGACTAATCCTGCTGCCTGCAGCTTGAATAAACAATGAATACATTAATCACAATTTTAAATTACTCTCAATTTCAGCGGCTTTAAAAGATAAATATGATATCTAAGTTTGCAGTTCTACGGTTGTCCCTGTTTCTTTTGCTTTTTGTTTCCCCCGGATGAGTCGTGCTTACTGTGGTTTAAATAATTGCTTCCTGCCTGTAATATAGTTTTAATTGAAGGATCTCCCATTTTTTCTGTGAATTTAGTAAATTCTTCTAATGTACTACTTCCATTAGACCAGGGCTGCTTAGTCTTTTAATGTGCTCCATTGTCACTCTAATTCTGATTTCACCATGTACCCCCGACCCCACGCTGTGACCTCGGTTTTAAATAGCTTTTGTAACGCTTGATTTCCTGTACTGTAGCCATGCCTCATGGTGCATGCCTGCTATAGTGGCAAATCTTGAACTGAGCTGTAACTACTTTCCTCTTTCTTTCCCAGTTAGTAATACTGCAATGTCTTTAAAGTTTTCCCTTACTCACCAGGCATCTTAGCTTTACTCACCGAGCCCCGGATATCTTTTTGCCCTCAAACTGAAAATGACTCAGGATTGCTCCTACAGACCACTGCCATTTGATACGGTGTGCATCTGCTTTCAGGCAATTAACTTTCTTCTCCAAGTGGTTCCAGATTCTCCTGGTGCGACAGATACCTTACTGGGTCTGAGATACTTTTATCATTGGTTGTAGATTGTTCCTTGCTGAATCTTGCCACAAGATCTTTTTCAGGAGGGTTCTTACATGTTCAACTCTTCATGATGCTGACTGCCTACAGGTGCGGTCAAATGAGAGCTGAGCCTGAAGATGCAGAAAGGTTTTCAGTCCTCCGTTACTGCTCACCATGTCATATGCGCAGATGAACTGAATGTGCACCTCATTGTATGGTAGTTTAGCCACCATTATCTTCTTTGCAATGTAGGGATCTACAGGGCCTGCACGGTCTAGTGTGGTTGAGGAAGACTACTTACAAGTCCAACTAGAAGAGGCTGTTTTATTGAACAAGAAAATATTTACTGGTTATTAGCTATTTTCCCGTTACGTTGATAAGATAGACACTGTTACAGAGATAAGGGAGGACGCGGACGTTAGACTCCTCAAATCATAAGGAAATAGGAACATAGGAATAGAGTAGGCCATTCAGCCTGTTGAACCTGCCCCACCATTCAATGCAATCATGGCTATCGAACACTTCAATGCTTTTTGATCCACCCAATCCCCATAACCTTGTACGTCACTGGTAATCAGGAATCAATCATAGAAACACAGAAAATAGGATCAACTCTACCTTGAACATATTCAATTACAGAAGCTCCACAGCCCTCTGTGGTGGTTAATCCCAAAGGTTCACAACCCCTGAGTAAAATAATTTCTCCTTATTTCCAAAATAAGTAGCGTTCCCTCATTTTTAAATTGTGCTCCTTGGGTTTAAACATTCCAACCAGGGAAACATCTTGCCTCCATCCACCCTCTATATTCCTTTAAGTAGTTTGTAGGTTTCAATTAGATTAGAGTCTCAAAGAATGAGGGGTTCAGCACACAAGCCCAGTTGGATCATTTCTCATATGACATCATTGTAGTGGGTGGTGCTTGTGATACTTATCAGTATTAACCCTTGCAGACTCTTGGACAACAGAACTCACAAAAGGACTCAATCATTCACAACTTTATCCTCTTGTCAAGAATTGCTGTGGAGTTTTGGCTCGTTGCTGTGTTTTTGGGTCTAGGGCATACCGAGGAGCTGTACTTCCACCTTTTAGATTTTTTTTTGTTCTCATTCCCTTAGTCCTTAGAGCAGGACATCTGAATGTGTCAAAAGAGTTTCTGGGACTTGTGTGTTCCATTGAGACAACAAAATTATTACCTTCTCTTGTGCTCAGATGTTCTAGTTTAAAGCTTAAGTGGGTTAAAGCAGGCATACCACATAATTATTCCCAATACCATTTCACTGGAGAGCACATTGTGACATTCAAGTTCTTTCGTTTAGCCAACTGACTAACAGTCCATTTTCAGGAACATGCTGTACAATGCTGCAGAAGCAGAACAACGGTAAGACACCTTGTATGTTCACACATTGTTTATAAAGCTAACATAGACGGAAAGCTGAAACACACAAAGAACTAGAGAAAGAGGTCTCATTTGGACTGGAGGTTAAACTCATGTCTATGCCAAACACAGAGCAGAATTTTTTAATATCTGATGTGATCCGTTGAAAGGTGAGCAAGTAGAAAAATTAGCAGTAAATAATTTTGTTAATTTTGGTTCCATTGAATGCAATGGATAGAGAGCCATTAGCCATGTACTCACTGGTGGAGTTGGACCTCAGACAAATTCTAGCTGCAGTGTCCAATAACTCAGCAACAAATTACTTACATTTGTGAAAAGATAGGAAATTTTATTTTGTTTTCTTTATATAAGTAAACTAGCAATCCTTTGTGGGGATTATTAAATATTTTCGTTGTTTATAGCAGATTTCCAATCTCTGAGAGCTCCTGTATCAGTCCATTTGAAACAGCTTATGAGAAAGGTAATTTCATTTTTTTTTCAGCGGGAAAAGAGTATATAACACGTGGGCATAACAGATTTCAGCAGACCTCTGGTGCAATGTTGCATATCTGTACATCAACCTGTGCTGTTGTTCAGGGTTGGGGGGTGGGGGGGAGTGGAATGTGGGGAGTGGTTAGGTCATTTCAGGATTGCTTATTCTAGTTCCCTTGATTCACTTTGCATTTGTTTCAGTGTTTCAAATCTCGCAAGTTGCCAAAGAATTGACAAACATTCCTCATACCCCCAATTGTAAGTACAATATTATCGAGCCTAGAATTAATGGGAGTGAACATTTCTGATCACAGCAGCACCCTGCCTAAGGCTGGCTGTACTTCAGCTGCCTGCATTGGTTCCCGCTGAGAGCACAAATCAGACTGTAAGCTCCTTAAGCATTTTAAGCACTGTGAAATGCTAATTAATATTTCTCAATTGCTCAAAGCTCTTAAGAAATTTGAAGCTGGTTCTTGTTTATACCAGAATTCCTTTTTCCTTGCTCAGTGACGCAGCCGCACTTTCTTTTCTCGTTACTCATCTGCATTATTTTAACTCTGTCAACTTTCTGCACCTGCGCCTCAGGGCCACACTCTCACCAGCGTCATGAACTTGAGAATATTCTATTGCTCCCAGACCTGGGATTCACCTTCACCTACCCACTTGTTGTACAGTCCTTTTCAGAACCCGGGAGAAGGAAGCACAACTGCTGTTAATCCCTTGGGGCCCGGGGCCTGGGGCCCATATCTTCAAGGGAGCCGGGCTCAGACAGTCTTTTGTGTTCAATCTGAGCAAAGTTGTCCGCTGTAACTGAGAGATCAAATTGATGAGGAGCTGCAATTCTACCAGTTGGATATCCTATCTCTCTTCTGCTCCTCCAATCACACTCTATTCCTTTCCCTGCTGGGTAAGCTGGAAGCAGCTAAAGTCATGTTATCATGATATCACACAGCCCTACTGGATACCACGACAGCCATTTCCCTAATTTGGACAATACTGGTCTATTTAACACATCTTGTCACTCAATGATAAATCATTCAGCTGCAAGAGGATCTCGGCACTTAGGTTGTTTCAAGGGCTGGGTACCCAACTTTCAAAACAAGGTAATTTTGAGTAATCATTTATATTGAAAGGTCTCAGAAGTATTTTGGAGCATTTTCAACATTATGATGCATTCCTGGATTTGACAGAATACTGCTGCATCCTCACAGAAAGTGTAGAATATATGGATCTGTCCATATAAAGACTACAACAGGCTTAAGGGTTGTCTCCAGGTCTGTGGCAGGATAGGGAGATGGAATAGAAGTTGCAGAGGGGGCAAGCTCTGGCCATGCCCTCTACCAAGATCGAGCTGGACTCCTCCATGTCAATTAACTGAAATTGTCTGGCAGTTCAGTCTATGCACACACCATTACAAAGTGCATACTCATCAGCATTCTGCTGCATGCCGTCCCATTTTCATCTGAGTCTCCCATAACTGAACTGTGTTGGTACTTCCCCTTCTAGTGAACTGGCAAATAACACATTTATTACACCTTACCTGGCTGCAGCTCATTCATGGTGTCTCCACATACTGATTTCAAATCCCAATTGTGATCACTGCGTACGTCCAATGAATGACAAGATCTCTGTTGCTGTCTTCTCCTACTTGTACTGCTACTAAAAACAGTGACTCAAGGTGGAGATTGGAGCTGCAACAGTAAGCTGCTGGAAGGAGACCCAGATGTCCACAGTCAAGCCATTTATAACTTGCTCCATCATGCCAGATGTTCAGTTTGAGAAAGGCCATAAAGCAAGAATATATCATCTCCAATGTTTATGGTGGAGGAGAGACCATCTTTAAACACACAAACTGCTTCCACTGTTATTGGCAAACTTCTGTTTAGCTCCTGGTATGTTGGGGCAGCTAACAGCATGAATAACACTCGGCTATCGGCAAAAGAAATGCCAGCAAAAAGATTGCTGCTGCCTACCTCCCCTCTATGGGTACCAAATCATAGCCTCTGCACCCAACAAAAAAAAACATGATTTTTATCTGTATGTGCCCCTATTCGTTATGAAAGCTGGCTATGCTGAAACTCTACCTTCCCACCATTTTTGCTTTGGATACTCTCAGACATTCTCAGCAAATAATGTTATATGGTGGTCATGAAGATCAACTACATCAAAGGATATACTTTGCTATTTTTTACTTATTTACAATACATGCATTCATTGGGTTAGTAATTCCCTATTGGGCCCTGACAGTAATTGCACACTTTAAGGCTAGAGAACCTCATGGCGTACATTATCACTTTACTTCACTGAACTACAGCAAAAAAAAGACACCGGATGAAAAATTACATCCATTGCTTACAGGTTTGCCACAATGCAGAAATTTGAGCTCTGTTGCACCAAAAGCACTCCCACAATACTCCTTCATATAAATGCATTGATTCACACAATCACCACAGTTGTGTTACCCTCAGAATTCATAGTACATTATGTGAGATAAAACTGTGGATTTTCAGACTCGCCACAAACAATACCTTGGGGTTTCACTGGTATAGTAAATATTTAGGATAATAAGGACATATGAATGAGGAACAGAAGTAAGCCATTTAGCCCCTTGAGTCTTTTCCACCATCCAGTCAGATTATGACTGATTCTGTTGTCGCCTTAACTCTACTTTCCTGTTTGCTCTCTGTACCCTTAACTCCCTCGTGGATCAAAATTCTGTCTAACTCAGCCTCGAATATATTCAATGATCCAGCCTTCACTGCTATCTGTGGAACAGAATTCAAAAGACTGATGACCCTCTGGGAGAAGAAATAATGCAGGCACTTACTGTTGTTTCTCTGTTGCATGAGAACTTTTGCTTCAAATCTTGCTGAAACTTTGTCCTTTCTTCAATTCATCTCTCACTGGATAATTACACCCTGGTAAGTCCAGTCCCAATCAGCACTACAAATCTTTATTTACTTCTGATTGGCAGATTCTGACCATGTGATGTTGGTCTCCCTATTTCCTCAACTCTCACTGTTCAACTCATCAGAAAAAATCAATATAGGTGCTTACATAGTCAATAACTTACCAGCCCTTTCTTTTCTTCCTTTTTACATCTCAGTACTGTTGTCACCTCAGATGCTCAAACTGATTAGTTAAAACACCTACCTGTCACTTTAAGTTACGTTTCCCACGTCTTGACTTCATCAGGCTGCTGTTCCTTCAGGGGAGGTTTTTTTTCAAAATATTGCCCTCCATGTGTTTTTGGTAATCTCCAGGTAATCTTTTGGGGGAAAAACAGTTAATTTAATGAAAACACCACATCTCCATGACTTGAGGCTGTTCTCTCTCCTTCCTATTATCAGTTCCAAATGCTGTTACCTTATTATACATCTTATTGCTCTGCACACGTTTAGATGGACTTCAGCTATTTGTTGAGGAAAATATAATTCATTGGTCAGACACAGTGATTAATTAAAATACCAACCTGAATGTAATGTTATTTTGCAGGCATTGGAGCTTCTACAACAGGTAGGCATTGTGCTGTGGATGTGCGTGTGCGTGTGGATGTCTCCAGCAATATCGTTCTATTTTCACTTATGAACATTTGGAGAGAGCGTGGATATCAAAAGGGAACCATTCATCATTACTAATCTCAATGAAAATACACTCATTTGTAGTGTGTACAACGTCACAAGAGATTCACTAACGTATATGAAATCATATATGTAATATACATTCATTAGAGGTTACATTTGGTTGTGGATGCAAAACAACTGTTTTTTTCTCAGAAAGAAAGTTTAGTCATTAACTTGGAGCTTGATAATTTGTCAACAATCGTAAATATCCTTTGATTAATCAGAACTATCCATAGTAACAATTAGCTGGATTTACCCACATAGAGCAGGGAAGGTTGGGTCTTATGACCCAGTGGTGTGTCCCTACATCTGGTTTCAAGTCCCACATGCTGTGGAAATTGGTCCTAATATGTTGGACAGGTTGGTTAAAAATTATTATTTTTTAGAGTGGCGAAGGAACAGGCCAATTGAACAGCTGTGTATTAAGAATCAATGCCAAGAGGGTTCTGCTGGAAATGTTCAGATTTTTCTACTTCTGCAAAGCAATCCCCCCATCACAAATCAAACTTGTAAAATTTGGATTAGTAAAGTCAACAACTTTTTTCTTTTTTTGTTATTCTTGAGTGTATACAACAAGGCTATTTTAGAACGGAAATTTAAGGAATGATTTTAACTGGAAAGGAACTGGATGTGATGTAGGCTAAAGTTGAGTCATAAGCTATTGAAAATCCTCACCTACTCTGGCTTGTTCGACTACCCCATGCCAACTCTTGCCAACTAGTGGTGGTGGAGTTGTGATAAAACTCTCTGCTTTTGGAGATCCCTAGAGGCTGACCTTAAGAAATTTAATGAGTTGGGTTGGGAAAGATCAGTCAAATTGATCAGTTAACAATCAGGAAAGCTCAAGGACATGGGAAACACTTCTAATCCTGGTCCGGACTTTAACAAGACCACTAACTAAGTGTTCACTGATAAGTTGGAGAATGTGTGAGCTTAGTTCAGGCTTATTACTAAAATGTCACAAATACTCCAATGACGTAATGTGAACACTATACTTGCATTTAAATGAGTGCTGCTAAAAGGTAGATAGCCATGTCTT
Organism: Rhincodon typus; assembly: GCF_021869965.1. Taxonomy (NCBI): domain Eukaryota; kingdom Metazoa; phylum Chordata; class Chondrichthyes; order Orectolobiformes; family Rhincodontidae; genus Rhincodon; species Rhincodon typus. The sequence goes on from NC_063351.1 coordinate 9,229,395, forward strand.
ACCTATATTCAGGCAGGCAAAAATGGTTGGTGCAATTTTGAAGCACTTAAAAAATGCAAGGCAAACTCTACCATTTTGCCTCCTGCTTGCATGGGGTCTGCCAGATAGGAGAGGAAACTTCTAACCAATCTTTTTTTCTGGTACTGGTACAAATTTTGCCATCATCATAGGTGAGATTTTAAAAACCCCACTGTATGACAAATTGTCAGCAACTGATTTATGCTTTAAAGCTGTTTACTTTTACAAGTTGGGAGTTTTCATCATTTAAAATTGAACGGTGGCTGCAGTTTTCAGTACATGGCACCAGACTTTGAGTAACCAGTAGAAAATTAAAGTAAAGAACTTGAGGGTGATTCTCAGCTGTGAGTTCAGGTAATAAAAAGTCTTGGAGGTGGTCAAGATGAGCTGAAATACCAGTTTAGTTTGGAGGTTTACCACAAAACATCATCTGATTACATGTGTTGAAACCTGTGCCAGTAATGACAGCCAAGGGACTCATTTAAAGGACTGATTGCCTCTTGAAAAGTCTGCAAATGCACATGAAAGAGATTGGAAGGCATTGTAGTCGCTCGGGCTTGCCTTAAAACCCTGACCTAACATTGACCAGATGTACAGAAGTGAACATGCACTGATGAAGATTTCAAGCACCGTGCACAAGGATACCCACTATCATTTGTTCTCATATTGCTAAAATTGTGATGAGGACATCTAAAGCAGACCAATAGACTTCCTTGGATACTTTGTTGAGACTTCTTCAATGTCTATTCAAGAAATTCGGAAGATTTCACTGGAAAAAAAATTGTGTGTTCCTTTAGAGATAGTAGGAACTCTAGATGCTGGAGAATCTGAGATACCAAGGTGTAGAGCTGGATGAACACAGCAGGCCAAACAGCATCTTGGACACTTTGTAGAAAACAGCAAAAAGGGGAGAATTCTTCGTCATGGATATCTTGTTAGGGATTCACATTGGTTCTGATAAAGAATGGGAAGAGGACGTGAGACCTAACACAACAAAGCAGCTGCTCCAGGAGAAAGATACAGGGGGCAAAATTACATAAGAACATTAAGAAAAAGGGGCAGGAACAGACCACTGTACTCCATCTGCCACTGTGTAAGGTAAGTGTGGGGTCAAGGGGTTAGGGTGCCAGTAAATGAAGGTGTGTGTACGTGTATGTGTGTGAGAGTGAGTGAGTGATGGTTGGGGAGTGTGCTCTGATGTGGGGGACGGGGCGGGGTGTGGGTCAGGCTATGATCGGATCAGAGACCAGTAGAGCCTTCAGAGCCACATTCAAGAACCTAGACCCCCCTCACACTTCATTCCCTGAGACATTGAGACTTCCCGCAACACACCACTGCATGCCAATCGATACACTCCACACCAGTAGTGGAAGTGGATATGCAAAGAGAACCCTCAAAAAACAACTCAATGAAAGTTGCATCTAATCAGAACTCCAGTGTTATCTGCGTCTGTTTGAGCTATCTCCAGCCATGTCCAAATTCTGGAGGTCATCAGTTAGAAACAAAATTGTGTTCTAGACTTTTAAGCAGATGTGTTATCATGTCCTTGCACATTTTACAGGAGTCTGTTTACATCTTAAGCATTTTTCTGTCTGTGGAATAAACAAACATTGTGAATACATCTCCCTGAGGGAAAATAGCATTAGTATTTCAACTCATTGAATATCTTGTTCTACTGAGAGTTTTGTGCAGTGCGATGTGGTTTCTTGGATCAAACACCACTGCCACTATGACTTGGTCTGAGTGTATCCCTGTACATGAGCTTGTGTAACCATAGAAACTGGATTCTTATTGAGAAAGGCATCTTGAAGTTTATTACCAGTACCACTTTCACTGTTACAAGATCTCATAACTATATTTTGCTCAGAAAATAGAACATAGAACATAGAACATTACAGCGCAGTACAGGCCCTTTGGCCCTCGATGTTGCGCCGACCTGTGAAACCAATCTGAAGCCCATCTAACCTAACTATTCCATTATCATCCATATGTTTATCCAATGACCATTTAAATGCCCTTAAAGTGGGCGAGTCTACTATTTTTGCAGGCAGGGCATTCCACGCCCTTCCTACTCTCTGAGTAAAGAACCTACCTCTGACATCTGTCCTATATCTATCACCCCTCAATTTAAAGCTATGTCCCCTCGTGCTAGCCATCACCATCCGAGGAAAAAGGCTCCCACTGTCCACCCTATCTAATCCTCTGATCATCTTGTATGTCTCTATCAAGTCACCTCTTAACCTTCTTCTCTCTAACGAAAACAGCCTCAAGACCCTCAGCCTTTCCTCATAATACCTTCCCTCCATACCAGGCAACATCCTGGTAAATCTCCTCTGCACCCTTTCCAATGCTTCCACATCCTTCCTATAATGCGGTGACCAGAACTGTACGCAATACTCCAAGTGCGGCTGCACCAGAGTTTTGTACAGCTGCGACATGACCTCATGGCTCTGAAACTCAATCCCTCTACCAATAAAACCTAACATACTGTATGCCTTCTTAACAACGCTATCAACCTGGGTGGCAACTTTCAGTGATCTATGCACATGGACACCGAGATCTTTCTGCTCATCCACACTACCAAGAATCTTACCATTAGCCCAGTACTCTGTATTCCTGTTACTCCTTCCAAAGTGAATCACCTCACACTTTTCCACATTAAACTCCATTCGCCACCTCTCAGCCCAGCTCTGCAGCTTATCTATGTCCCTTTGTAACCTGCAACATCCTTCCGCACTATTCACAACTCCACCGACTTTGGTGTCATCCGCAAATTTACTAACCCATCCTTCTACGCCCTCATCCAGGTCATTTATAAAAATGACAAACAGCAGTGGCCCCAAAACAGATCCTTGAGGTACACCACGAGTAACTGAACTCCAGGCTGAACATTTCCCATCAACCACCACCCTCTGTCTTCTTGCAGCTAGCCAATTTCTGATTCAAACCGCTAAATCACCCTCAATCCCATGCCTCCGTATTTTCTGCAATAGCCTACCATGGGGAACCTTATCGAACGCTTTACTGAAATCCATATACACCACATCAACCGCTTTACCCTCATCCACCTGTTTGGTCACCTTCTTGAAGAACTCAATAAGTTTTATGAGGCACGATCTACCCTTCACAAAACTGTGTTGATTATCCCTAATCAAATTATTCCTTTCTAGATGATTATAAATCCTATCTCTTATAATCCTTTCCAACACTTTACCCACAACCGAAGTAAGGCTCACTGGTCTATAATTACCAGGGTTGTCTCTACTCCCCTTCTTGAACAAGGGGACAACATTTGCTAGTCTCCAGTCTTCTGGCACTATTCCTGAAGACAATGACGACATAAAGATCAAAGCCAAAGGCTCTGCAATCTCCTCTCTAGCTTCCCAGAGAATCCTAGGATAAATCCCATCCGGCCCAGGGGACTTATCTATTTTCACACCTTCCAGAATTGCTAACACCTCCTCCTTATGAACCTCAATCCCGTCTAGTCTAATAGACTGTATCTCAGTATTCTCCTCGACTACATTGTCTTTTTCCTGTGTGAATACTGACGAAAAATATTCATTTAGCACCTCTCCTATCTCTTCGGACTCCACCCACAACTTCCCACTACTGTCCTTGACCGGCCCCAATCTTACTGTAGTCATTCTTTTATTCCTGACATACCTATAGAAAGCTTTAGGGTTTTCCTTGATCCTACCTGCTAAAGACTTCTCATGTCCCCTCCTGGCTCTTCTTAGCTCTCTCTTTAGGTCCTTCCTGGCTAACTTGTAACTCTCAAGCACCCTCACTGAGCCTTCACGCCTCATCTCTACATAAGCCTCCTTCTTCCTCTTGACAAGAGATTCAACTTCTTTCGTAAACCACGATTCCCTCGCTCGACCACTTCCTCCCTGCCTGACAGGTACATACTTCTCAAGGACACGCAGTAGCTGTTCCTTGAACAAGCTCTACATTTCAATTGTGCCCAGCCCCTGCAGTTTCCTTCTCCATCCTATGCATCCTAAATCTTGCCTCATTGCCTCATAATTGCCTTTCCCCCAGCTATAACTCTTGCCCTGCGGTATGTACCGATCCCTTTCCATCGCTAAAGTAAACGTAACCGAATTGTGGTCACTATCACCAAAGTGCTCACCTACCTCCAAATCTAACACCTGGCCTGGTTCATTACCCAGTACCAAATCCAATGTGGCCTCGCCTCTTGTTGGCCTATCTACATACTGTCAGGAAACCCTCCTGCACACATTGGACAAAAACTGACCCATCTGAAGTACTCGAACTATAGCGTTTCCAGTCAATATTTGGAAAGTTAAAGTCCCCCATAACAACTACCCTGTTACTTTCGCTCCTATCCAGAATCATCTTTGCAATCTTTTCATCTACATGTCTGGAACTTTTCGGAGGCCTATAGAAAACTCCGAACAGGGTGACCTCTCCTTTCCTGTTTCTAACCTGAGCCCCTACTACCTCAGTAGATGAGTTGTCATCAAACGTCCTTTCTGCCACCGTAATACTGTCCTTGACTAACAATGCCACACCTCCCCCTCTTTTACCACCTTCCCTGATCTTACTGAAACATCTAAACCCCAGAACCTGCAACAACCATTCCTGTCCCTGCTCTATCCATGTCTCCGAAATGGCCACAACATCGAAGTCCCAGGTACCAACCCATGCTGCAAGTTCACCCACTTTATTCCGGATGCTCCTGGCATTGAAGTAGACACACTTCAAACCACCTTCCTGCCTGCCGGTACACTCCTGCGACCTTGAAACCTTATTTATGACCTCACTACTTATTGATATTATGGCTACATTACATAGCAGTAACATTTCACCTGATCTACTGCAATGACAGTGCACTGCATTGACTCCATTTGAAGGTGAGGCGAGGATCCTAAAGGTACATTGCCTTTCTAGGATTTATGCAAGATGATGAGAAAGTAAAATTGATTGAACTTTTACAATGGGCATTCAAGTTGGCTCAAATGCATCCAATTCCTGATTTAGCATTGGCACATTGAAATTAAGGCAAGTAAACTGCATGCCAAGATTATGGATTTATGACTGAATGTTTATGGGTACTTATCAGTGTAATTAACATTTCTTAACTACATTAATGAGATTTTTAAATTGTTTTTAAGCTGATTTCAAATTTTACTTCAGCAGCATAGCTCTCTCAGGGATTTGGAACCTGATGAGGGAAATGGTGATAATTTTGAGTAGGGGGTCAAATGGTTATTAAACTTGTCATTGTCTCATCTGAATAAAAGTTCATTTATATCAGCTGTGTTCTTAGTTCCCTTTGGCAACTGTGTGGCAGAGAGTGCTTGTCTGGATACAGCTTTTCACGACCTTTGAGAATCTCAAATCAACTTGGTCAGACAGGAGGTACCATGGACATACTTCACTGTTATGCCTCACTGGGGTAATATGCTGGAAATTAAGCCTTGCTATTCTTGGAGTTGTCATAAAGGTTAAAGAATTTCAAAAATGTAGAATTACCTAATTTAGCTGATGTTCAGACCCAAGTTGACAGAAAGCATAGTCTAGGGATTTCTGTACTTCACAAGAATTAATACTTATTACAAATAAATGCACTCTAACTGCAGATAAACAATTGAGAACCATTGGAATTTATTTTTTTATATTCATTAGGGATGTGGTTGTTGCTGGCTGAGCCAGCATTTATTGCCCTTCCAAGTTGCCCTTGAGAAGGTGGTGGTGAGCTGCCTTCTTGAACTGCTGCAGTCCTCCTGCTTTAGGTTGACCCATAATACTATTTGGGTGGGAATTCCAGGATTTTGACCCAGCAACAATGAAGGAACGACGATATATTTACAAGTCAGGATGGTAAGTGGCTTAGAGGGGAACTTGAAGGTGGTGATGCTCACATATGTCCGCTCCCTTGTCCTTCTAGATGAAAGTGGTTGTGGATTTGGAAGGTGCTGTCTGAGGATCCCTGGTGAATTTCTGCAGTGCATCTTGCAGCTAGTGCACACTGCTGCTACTGAGCATCGGTAGAAAAGGGAGTGGACGCATGTGGGTGTTGTGCCAATTAAGCGGGATGCTTTGTTCTGAATGGTTTCAAGCTTCTTGAGTACTGATGGAGCTGCACTCATCCAGGCAAGTGGAGAGTATTCCACCATATTCCTGTCTTGTGCCTTGTAGATGGTGGACAGGCTTTGGAGAGACAGGAGGTGAGTTACTTGCTGCAGTATTCCTAGCCTCTGACCTGCTATTATAGCCACTGTGTTTATATTATGAGTCCAGTTGAATATCTGGTCAATGATACCCCCCAGAGTGTGGCAGTGGGGGATTCAGTGATGGTAACATTATTGAATGTCAAGGGGTGGTGTTTAGATGTTACTGGTTAAAACTGTAATCTCTTTTTGAACTCCCCTTGCACGTGCGCACACAGAGGTCTTAGGCACAGAAAGATCACTAGGAAAGCTGTTCATTAGTCTCTGTACAATTTGCTGAGATGATTCTTGTGCTGATCAGAATGCTGCTTCTTGGTCTTCCATCTCCGGATGCTTTCACTGGTTTGTATGACACACAGGGTTGCTGCTTTGAACTTTTTATAAAGTCTCTGACTTACTTAATTAAAGTCACAGCTTATAGCAACTGCTGAGAGAAGAATAACCTGGTTTTCTACAGGTTTAAAGTGGTTTTTGCTGCAGAGAATAGTCACAGCTCATCAGCTAGTGAAGACCTGATAACTTCTCCCTAGCTTGCTCATCTTCCTAAGCTGTTCAGTTACCTGAGAACAAATCACGTAGTTATGGGCAGGCAGAAGGCCTTTATCATTGATCACTGGCCACTATTTTACAGACCATTCATCTACTTGTTGCCAGCTGAATCTCCAGTTGTTTACAGCCTTGACTGCAGTTCATCTGACTTTCTCCCACTGCTACTTGAACCAGCAGCTGTACAAACAGTGCTTACAATCAGTGTCAGATTGCTTACTTTCAAAACAACCAGTAATCCTTCAGCAATCCCTAGCTTTAAAACAGATCCTTTGTCATTTCAATCCTTGATTTTAAAAAAAAACCTGCAAAGTATAAAATAAGACACAATCTTTATGAGCAAGAGAATAGAAGGGAAGACCATAAGTATTCATGAAAGTGATGACATGGGATTTACTCGTGTGAAGGTGAGAGGTGCAAAGGATACAAGTGGAGGAGGACAAAAAGGCTTATCGATCACCTTTCAATTAGGAGACCATGCAGGACAAGGAACAGAGGATAAAGAGTTCCATAAATTGCAAGACTAGCCACATATCTGTCTGTGACAAGATGGATAAGGTACTGTTACAAAGGTTCACATATGTCCAACAGGGTTCACCATTTTTGGACTTTGGAATGAAACAAATGAAATGGTGAATTGGCATTCATGTGCATAAGGAGCAATGTCATCATGACATTAGATTACATGGGACTTGATGGAAGAGTCTGAGGTACAGTTCCAGTCGCCCTGCTATGTGAAGGATATTATTAAATTGGAGAGGGTTCAGAAAAGATTTACTAGGATGTTGCTGGGAATAAAGGGTTTAAGTTATAAAAATCGGCTGGATAGACTATGACTTTTTTCACTGGAGCATAGGAGGTTGAGCAGTGACCTTCTGGAGGTTTATTACATCTTGAGGGGCACAGATAAGGTGAATAACAAGGATCTTTTTCCTAGATCGGGGCAGTTCAAAACTATGGGGCATATTTTTAAAGTGAGAAGAGAAAGATTTAAAAAGGAGATGAGGGGCAACAATTTTTGCACAGAATGGTTTGTGTGTGCAATGAACAACTAGAGAAAACGGTGCATGCATGCATGTGCATTTACAACATTTAAATGACATTTGGATAAGTACATGATTAGGAAAGGTTTGGAGGATATGAGCTAAATGAAGGCAAGTGGGAATAGTTTAGTTTGGGAACATGGTCAGCGTGGACTCCTTGGACAGAAGGATCTCTTCTATGCTGTATGACTCTATGCCTCTACAACTACCAGGACTCAGAAAACTACCCACGACAGTCATCTGACGAGCTCATAATAAATACAATGGGAAGACAGCAAAGTCTCCACGATTACTTCTTTTCTACATTGTGGATGGCAAGTTCCACATCAACAATCCCGTGCAGTTAAAAAATACTGAATATTAGGCATTGTATAAGGAGGCTGTTTTAAGATGTATCCATTCTTTCAGAGTCAATGCTGTGGCTGAATCCTCAATTTCTCCAACCATCTTCCATCATACATCAGAATGTAGGATAAGGTCAAAATTCAGACGACACCAGTTTATAGTCCAACAGGTTTATTGAAATCACAAGCTTTTGGAGCATTGCCCCTTTGTCAGGTGAAGTGAGAGGGAATTACACAAGCGTAGAATTTATACATAGAGAGATCAACGGGCAGAGAGATCAAAAGATCATACAAATGATGTGAGTAAAGTGTCACCTTCTGACACTTTTGATCACCTGCACAGACTTATTATTCGGCCTGTCGACACTCCACTCACACCACTTGTATGATCTTTTGATCTCTCTGCCCATTGATCTCTCTGCGTATAAATTCCGCGCCTGTGTGCTTCTCTCTCACTTCACCTGACGAAGGGGCAATGCTCCGAAAGCTTGTGGTTTCAAATATAGCTGTTGGACTATAACCTGGTGTTGTCTGATTTCTGACTTTGTCCACCCCAGTCCAACACCAGCACCTCCACAGAATGCAGGAGCTATCACAAAAAACAAAACTGCAAGGGAAGATGCTGATCATCTTTTACTATAATGGGACAGGTTATGATATTCTGTTTAATAAGAAGCAATGATAATTGGGAATGACATAACACAGGTGCTCGTGTAACTTTGCATTTATCCTATTGATTAGCAGAATCAGAGAGTGAAGTTGACTCATTATGCTCTAAGCCAGAAATCATTTAAAGAAACAATCCCTAGGATCATAAGAAAATATTGCCAATCTTTCCCTTCTCTTTGAGGAAGATCTGGCAGAAGTGGGAACAGGATGCACCAAGAATTATGGTGACCAGCTGCAATAGAACATTCTAGTCCCTGGACCTGAAGAGTTAACTCTATTTCTCTCCACACATGCTGCCAGACCTGGTGAGCTTCCCCAGCAATTTCTGTTTTTAATTCGAGACCTTAATTTGCTTTACTAGGAAAGAGTGCAAGAGACTGAAGGCACCACAGATGATCTTTTGGACGAAACTGTGTGGAGCTTGCTATACTTTTTTACATCACTGAATGATTATGAAGTTAATGTTGAGGAAAATCACCTCTGTGTTCAAGATAATAAACAGATGAATGTGACTGCTTATTCTAGTGGGTCTGCTGATGACCTGCAAGAATGATTGCAAACATCCAGCAAAGAAAGGAGTACAAGATTATTAATCTGTACAAATGTTAGCTGAAATTTGAAAGTGAACCTTATCAGCAAGTGATGTAAGTATTTAAGTTTTCCTTCAGTAAAGAAGCAAAGGTCCAAAGCACTTCCAGAGTTAAGCAATACCGTAGGAAAGCTTAAATCCAAGCATCAAATGGAGATTGAAGATTTAAAATTAACCAAGTTTCAGAGAAGTCTATCTACTTAAAAGAGACCACTGAACTTAAAACGTAACTATAAGCTATCAGACAGTGCAATTAAGCCACCGAAGAATTAATATGTTTGAAATGGTGCAACAAAAATGAGTATTTCATTTCAGGAATGTACAAATGCTATAACACATCCAAAGAGATTACAAAAGCACAGACGAAAGTGTTGGTTGCAGAGCAACAATCTATAGAAGCACTAACACTAGCTATCCTTCCTATTACCAATGTGGCTCTTGTGGAGAAAATGCCGAATACAAATGTTGAACTTTCAAGCAAGCCTGCAGAACAGAGTACAACAGGAAACATCTTCATGGAATCATAGAATCACTACAGTGCGGGAAGAGGCCATTAGGCCTATTTAATCTGCATCAACCCTTTAAAGAACATCCTACCCAGACCAAGACCCCTACCCTAGCCCCATAACCCCGCATTTCCCATGGCTAATCCACCTAGCCTGCACATCCCTGGACACCATGGGCAATTTGGCATGGCCAAACCACCTAACCTGCACATCTTTGGACTGTGGGAGGAAACTGGAGCACCAGGAGGAATCCCACCCAGACACAGGGAGAACATGCAAACTCCACCCAAGGCTGGATTCAAATCCAAATCCTAGGCACTGTGAGGCAACAGTGTTAACCACTGAGTCACTGCGTGGCCCCGTACATTAAAAAGAAAAGCCCCGACATTTTGGAAAGAGGCCATTCTGCCCATCGAATCAGCACCGATCTTCTGAAGAGCATCCTACCGTATCCCTGTAACCCCTCATTTACCATGGCTAATCTGCCTAATTTTCACATTCCTGGACACTGCAGGGCAATTCAGCATGGCCAATCCATATAACCTGCAATCTTTGGACTGTGGGAGGAAACAGGAGCACCCAAGTGAAACCCAGTCGGACATGGGGAGAATGTGCAAACTCCACACAGACAGTCTCCTAGGCGTGGAATCTAACCTGGGTCCCTGGCAGTGTGAGGCAGAGATACTAACCACTGAGCCACCATGCCGTCACTTCTTTTACGGGGTTAAGATTGTTTGTGTTCAAGAGGTTTACTTCTTGCATCAGTTTCTCCTTAATTGGTTTTCAATGCCTTTGCATGCAGGGCATCCTAAATGTTGCACCCATGTTCCAGATTGAGAAAGGTTATGATCTCGCTCCTGCAATGTATTTGCCTTCCAAGCGGACAATAAGAGAGTAAATACGTCCTGTATGTCCTCCAAGATAGTCGAGAGCACATGAAGATTTGGCAGAAGCTGTGTGAGGTGTGAATGGTGGTGGTGGAGGAGGTGGAGGAGTTGGATAGAAACTGTAGTCCATGAAATTAATAGTTGATGGAAAGTGTGAACTTAGAGGAGATGTAGAACAAAGGCTTAATTGTACCAGTACTCTCTCAGCAACTACTGAGCATGTGCATAACAAGCAATATCCATGTGATTTCAGATCACATAGGACTGAGACATGATAAAGAAGGCACTGATAAAACTTTACCCTACCATGCTTCCACACAAAATTTCTTGGCAATCAATGTTAATAGGTTACATTAGTCTTGTTCAGTCCTCTTATGTCTGGAGCTCCTATAAACATTTAACAATATAACTACCAGGGTTGATGTGGTGCAAAATGTTCAGCAACACAGAGTTGGGAGTCTAGTAGTTTAAAGCACAAAATGTAGTTCAATCAGCAAATATATTCATATTTTCCTAAACTGACTAGGTCATTAAGTTGTTTTCTATCTCGTACCAAAGATATGGACACAATGCTGCTGCCACTGACCTCCTCATCTACCTACCTACATCCATCTGGCCTTGGAGAGCAATCCATATTTTTCTCCTATTGCTGGTTAAATTCTGTTCCTGACTGAACCATAGCCAACCCCCAATGTGACATTGTTAAACCTCACTACCAAACCTCACTACCGCTCTTGCTGTGCTGCTCATCCTGAATGGCCCCAAATTCAATTTTTTGACTGCTATTTTACTTACTTCTGTTTAACAAATCATGTTACAAGTGCAAATCATGACCAACATGCAGCCTGGAGGAAGTCTAAATGGTTCAGTGGAGTTGAGTTTGCTGATTCTGACTTGCTTGGTTAGTTTCCAGGTTTCCAGGTTTCCCTCATGCAATTCCACGCCCCCACACAGAACCTTCTTTTAGACTACTACCAAGGTTATTGATCCTGGATAAGACATAGGTCACTTTCTTTTTTTAACAAGCTTATACGTTTTCAAATAGAATCTTGGCTGATCAATACTCCATATTTATTTTCAGTACTAATGTAAGGAGTATACTTTAAAGTGTAGTAACTACTGTTCAATTGTACATATAAGCACGGGAATTGAAGGCTTGTGTTTTAAATGTGTGCACACTTATTTAAGATTGCTGATAAGGTATATGTTAATATATTTTTTGAAAATTCTAAGCAGAACCATTCTCCGAAATAAAGAGCTTATCTTATTGCCAGTTACCACTTTTGGCTTTGTCAGTACGCTGAATATGATACAGTTTAATCCCTCACTGTGAACAGATGGACATTTTGTCGTCCATGCTGCGTACTACCCCCAGTCACAACCATAATCAGTTTCTTTCAAACGTCTCTTGTCAATCATTAATCACCAATGGATATATGTATGCATTTATGCAAAAGGCTCAAAATCAAAATATATTGCTGTAATCCTTCTTGCTCTGCAAATCTGCATCAACAATTTTTTGTGTTTTGCGTGAAATAACGAATCCTTTTCTGGCTATCAATTTAATTTGTTAATTATATTTTAAACTTCATTAGGAAAAATAAATTCCCTTTGTTGTCCTCAAAGATATTTAACTGTAGTTTTTGTTGAAGTAAGGTGAAGTAGGAAAGGCATTAATTCAAGCATTATATTGCACTCACACTATAATTACATTTATGTTGTTTAAGGTTTACCTGGATTTACCTTGCATGTTCTGAGACTTTAATAAGATTACAGCTTGGTGTCAGCTAAAATTGTCAACCAATTCCAGTCACTAGATTACGAGTCTACATACATGGTGGGAAAGGATAGAGGTGGATTGTGTGAGTGACTATAAAACATTCAGACAGTGAGAGCGCACTGGACAACCCAGTAATTATCCACTGAATAGAAGAGTGTTCACAGAGTTCTGACACCTGGTGTTAATTTATATGAAGGACTTGCCAGGGTCCGCTTAAAACCTCTCGCTGTCTTCAGCATTTGCTGTGAAGTCTGGGAAACTAATTGTCATAGGTTCACTGAGGACCTGGATTGTAAAATGGAGCTGCATGTAGAGGACAGAAGAAAATTTGCTCAAATAATAGCTGGCTGCTTGATCACTGAAAAATATTGAATGTGATTCCTCAGCAATGGAGGTTTTGTAGTTATTTTTGGGACAATGCTGACAAAGAAAGCTCTGGATATCATGATATCAAATACTAATTTGTTATCTGTTGGACCGGCTATCTGTAAACAAAGAACGTGTTGAAGTTCGAGGTTTTAGTTCAGTAAGTATTATCTTTACTATGGGAATGAAAAATCGTCAAGTGTATGAAGGTGGATTCTGAGAAGTAACAAGTAAAAAAAATAGATTTTGTTGCACTGGTATGATTTAGATATTAAACAAGTGAAGTGAAAAAAAATGTTTTTGTGTCAGCATATGTTCGGTAGTAAAGAATGTATTAAGTTCTATTTTCCAATAATGTTAACTCAGCTTAGGTTAGTGATTGTAAACTTATCTATAAACAGTATTTATAATGCCTTGAATAAAAAGGTTATAGATCTAAAAAAAACTTCTATAAGACAATTCATAAGCTTTCAACCTTCAGATCATTTCATTTGTGCTATCTGAATCAACTAAAATTTATTATCTTGAAGTCACAGTTCCATATAATACATATCATTGCTTCAGCCACTAAGGCCATTTCGTTCAGATGATATTGAATTGTCAGTGCAATTAATTTAAACATTAAGTCAGCAGAAGGGCAATGTAACTGATTCTTGCTAAGCATAACATGCAGTACTATCCACAACAGTGTTTCATTACTTTGTGTGAGGTCACTTGCACCAGACCATGAAGAGCTTTGTGTTTTTTAGAATCATTTATCCACCTGTATAATCTTGGTTCAAACTCAATCAGCACAAATTCCTATTAAAATCGCTATATGTCAAAGAAATGTTTAGTAAATATCACGTTCAACTGTTTCAATTTTAAAATAACTCAGAAAACATGGTCATATTTTGAGCCGTCAGTTAATCCAGATTGAAATGTATCACACATTTTTTGTGTTTAAATTTAAATTACAGAAGCAGTGGTGTTTAAGGGAAGAAAGGCAATTTGAAAAAGATTGTTGTTTACATGATATTCTATTATGGTATTGGATCACAGAAGAAAATAATCACCCTGGCAACTATTATAGTCGTTATTGAATTTCTGCAGCAGAGGATGCCTGCTGTTTGAGAAAGGTTATCTTTTAGGGCTGTCCCTGATGGTCACCTGTTTTAAACAAGTGCTCGTCATGGAGATGAGGAAAATAAAGTAATGCATTCTTGTACTCATATTTCCGAAACACAATCTTGTACTACCTGGAAGTAGCTCAGTGCCACCAACCAACTGTAATTTAAGACCTATTGCAGAATAGTGGTGCAGGCATAATGCAATGCAGCATTAATAATGAAACTCTTGCTTTCAATCTGTTCTTGACATTTAGAGAATGTGTTATTATGTTGCATAGGTCAAAAATACATTTACTGGTAGATTTAACTCATTGGCTAGGAATGACTATCAAGCCTAATTGCACAAGAAAAAAGAATAGAAGAGTAAAGCAATGCTTTTAGATGTTGCAATGCATTGCAATACTTGTTGCATTTTTTCAAGGTTTTGATCTTATCTATATAATATTCACGATGGGATGAAGAGTTACAAAACTCCAAAATAGTGTTTTCTGAATTTAGAAAACCTGAAGCAAAAAATAAATAGCATTTGCTTTCAAGATTAACAAATCGAAATGTTTCATTTAACAGTCTTGATGGATGTCCTCAATGCTCTTAATTATCTTGTGTAATCTGCCTAAAGATGATAAATGATGAAGAATTGATTAGAGTTATTCTTTCTGTCATTAGTGTAAGTGTTCTTTGACAAACATTGCCATTTTTATTTAGTAACCTTGCATTTTTTCAATGTTGATCATGGGATTTTTCATTGTGTGGTTTAATTTCCAGTCGTGCATAGCATGGTTTTGAATTTAATGAAGGGCATTACTTTAATAACTACTCAAAGTTGAAGCATATTAATGCTTTCCTGATGGGATAAATAGTTACAAAACTTTGAAGTATTGTGTTTTCTGAATTTGACAAAGGTATCAAAGGGCCTTTGTTAAAATTCAGGGCCTTTTGTCCCATAAGAATTTCTAGTAAGGTGCTGTTTACAACTGCATAAAAACCTGACAAATAGCAGTCTGTAATGTAATTACATTATTAAAGGCAGTGTCCTTTTTCATAAAACCATCAGAGTAATGATTCTTAGTTGTCAGAAATACTTCATCTCCATATTTGTTTGAAGCAAAATTAAGTGTGCTGGTAAAATTGAATTCAGGTTTTCAGATAATTTAGATTTGTTTAACACACCTAATATTTTGTTATAAACTGTTACCACAGAAAACAAGGTGAGATAGTTTTAATGTACATAGTTTTGTTGGACAGCTGTTAAGATAACGATAATGTAGTAAATTAACTTGTAGATGGTAGCACACATTACATAATTCCCATAGTTACAATTTATGGCTCTGTTTGTTTATGCTTTAATTTATAAAGATGAATTAAATTAAGCATGTGCTTAAATTTTACTTTTTGAATAAAACAAATTAATCATGATACAACAACGGCTATATGTATTAATCCTGCAAGATGCCAAGTAAATGAGAAGATTTTGGGTTGCACATAATTACATTGCAGTGTCTCTTTCAAAGTTCTGCATGAATTCTTAATCACATTTTTTTGTTTAGAATTCTGTATGGCATATTATTGGTGTCAACTGAAGTTGAACCTAAGCTGAGGGGGCACCAGAACATGCAATCTTCAATGTGTGGTTAACATTAAGGATTATTTTGACCTTCCATTATGACAACAACATTTTAGTCCTCCAAAGTTTGTGTTCTTTTCAAAATAGTTCATGTTGAATCATAATGTGAACTAATAAATTAGTGAAAAGCCACCATACTGTGTTATTTGCATAACTTTTTTTTAAAGCTTGACATGATGTAGGTATTGTCATGATACACATTTCGTATTTAATAACTATCTAGTAGTGAAACAACCATAATATTACACAGGTGTTCTTTAATTCCTATTTGATTTGGTTTTTCAATAGTAAATTCTACGTTAGAATTGAACTTGATGACATGGAATGAGTTAAACCTGAAGATAATTCATTTTCATTTTGTGTGCTTTCAATTCCTAAAAGATGGTGAGAATTTAAGTAAATTGACAAAAAACGTCATCAAGAAAATGCTTATGGATGTTTATCTTATAAATATCTTGATTATAATCTTATTAATTGTGTATAATAATTCATGAATTTCAGTTGGTGCACATTGCTTTTTGTGGACATTCAATGCCAGATAACTTCAATTCAACTTCAGATAGATCTCAACATGATAACTCTACTGTAATAACTACTTTTCAACTTTTGGACAATATTTGGAAAGTAGAAAATGATTTGCATTTTAGAAACATCGAAGTAATTGTTTATTGATGGAATGGTTTAGAAAGAAACTAATTAATGCTATGTGGAAAACAAGCAGTCTTTGCAAGTTGGAGTTGAGGCACTTTATCATGGTAACTTTATGGTTGAATCTATTACAACTGATCTGATAATATTTGATAATAATAAGTAATGTTTAATTTAGAAAGTATTCTTATTCTTGTTTTTTTTAAAAAGCATAGAATGCACTTATATACTCCTTGAATCCCTCCTATTTCCCATCTACAGGCTACTCCTTGGTGACATCATCTGACATGCCCATTCCACATGCAGGCTGATGATATTCAGTCCTAACAAAAACAGAAGTTGCTAAAAAAGCTTAACAGGTCTGGCAGCATCTGTGAAGAAAAATCAAAGTTAACATTTCAGGTCCAGTGACCCTTCCTCAGAACAGTTCTGCTGAGAGACCTGCTATGCTTTTCTAGCAACCTCTGTTTTTGTTCCTGATTTAAAATATCTGCCGTTCCCTAGGTTATTAATTGATATTCAGTCGTATCTCACCGTTACCGGTCATATACTTTAAATTATCAGGCTGCTTACCCAGCACTTGAAATGACCAAACAGTCCCTCAAAATAAATATTGGGAAGGACCATCCCATTGCCTAAGGACCTCACCATGATCTGTATTTCCTTGTGCCCAACTTCATTCATCTTCTAGGCAATGGTCTGACGTTGAACTAAGATGTTCAAAAACTTTGGTGCGTCATTTGACCCCAAGATGAGCTTTCAACTACCTACCCTGACCCTGTCTATGACCACTTATTTCCACCTTTATAAAATGACGTTGTCTATTCCTGTCTCAAGTCTTCTGCTGAAAACCTCAACCATGCCTTTGATACCTCCAAAAAATCAACAATTCTAACGTGGTACTAATTAGCCTCTCACATTCTATCCTCCATTAACTTGAGACCATCCAAAACTCTGTTCCTTGTATCCTGAATCAAACCAAAAGTCATTCACTCACCAGTCCTGTGTTTGATGACCTCTGGTGATTCCAGATTTAAATACAGCCTCTGTTTTTGACATCTTCATCCTTTTCAAATCCCTCCAGGACCTCTCCTCTTCCCCTCTCTGTAATGTCCTCCAGCACTACACCAATTCAAGGTGACTATGCCTTTTCAATTCTGACTTCTTCAGCACCCCTCACTTGAATTGCTTAGCTATTGGTTGTCGTGGACCAAACCACTGGAAATCTACCACCATGTCAATTTTCACTGTTAAGACACTTCTTAATACCTACCTGTTTGACTAAGTTTTAGACATCTCCCTGAGTATGACCTTATATTGGATTGGAGCATAATGTTGTGATTTGTAACATTTTATGTGGACATTGCTAGACATTGACATATAGCACTTTCAAAAATGGGATATGTCTCAAAAGTTTCATCACAATGTTGGAGAGGGACAGGGTGCATGCGAAACATTGAGAACAAGCTTCAGGAGTACTTTGAAGAGGACTTTGAATATGGTAGAAATTTAGGTTTGCAGAATTATTTTTATAAATTCCAGAAAATGAGAGTCAGCGCTGAGATTCTCAAGGGTGCCTGTATTTCAAGACTGAATAAATCATGCCGAGTTTTACTGTGGGAAGGAAAAAGACCTGAGCCCAACCAACAGATATTGATGAAAAAATTAGCTTCTTCAGTGCAATTTTTAATTAAATATATGTAATCTCTTCAATCATAAACAGTGTCAGTAAGGACCACAACCAGCACTATACTTAAAGGGATCGTGACTGTTAACCAGTTTGGTTTGAATTGTTTCTTCTGTATCAAGTGCAATTTTGTGTATTTTTAGAAATTTCTGGTTTTCCAGGGTATCAGTAATCTAGAAGGAGTAGATTGCGTTACAAATAAGGCTGAAGAGGTGCATTGTTGTTGTAATTCCAATACTCAATAGGTTGCAACATAAAATAAAAACAGTTTTCACTGTCAGTTAATTAAGTTGGTTAATTCAGTATCTGATTTACATGAGGATTTAAATAAAAAAGATTTATCAAGTCGATTTCTCAATAAACACAATTATTAGTTTATAATAAAGACAATTTAATCAAGGAAAATACAATAATTCCTTGACATACACAGTCAGTAATTTAGAAGTTTAAATGCTGATCTCTCTATATGTACATACGCACGCACACGCTCTGTCTCATTCTCGCTTGCGCTCTCTCTCACTCGCTATAGCTCACTCAGTCTCTCACTCTCTCTCTCGAGTGACAGTGAGAGAGAGAGAGAATGACAGTGAGAAAGAGAGTGAGAGACAGAGTGAGATTCTGTCTCTCTCTCTCACACTCAGTCTCTCACATTCTCTCTCATTGGCTCTCGTCACTCGCTGTATCTGTCTCTCACTCTCTCTCTCACACTTTGTCTCTCTCTCCCTCTATCTCTCTCTCACTCTCTCTCTCACTCTCACACACTCGCAGACACTGTCTCTCACTGTCTCTCTCACTCTCTGTCTCTCACTCGCACTTTCTTTCTCTCGCACTCTCTCTCTCTCTTGCATTCCCTCTCTCTCTCTCGCTCTGTCTCTCCCACTCTCTCTTTCTCGCTCTCTCTCACTCTGTGTCTCCCTTCAGAAAATAAGGAAAAACAAAACGGTTTTCTCTGTAGAGAATGGCTTTCTGAGAGAAAGCATTTTGTCCATTCGGATATGCTTGAAGTCAAGAGCATAAAGTGTGCAGTGTTTATGAAATCTGTTGCTGTTTAAACATTTGTGGTCAAGTCACTTGGTATCCATGGTTCTCTCTGGAGACTTTGCAGACACAGTATGCTCAGGAAACATAATACTGAGAAGGTCCTGTAATCACTTTTTCACACATACAGTCAGGTTTCATCTTGAACTCAACCAAAGAGTTTTTTTTCAGGAATATGGGAAATTAACTGGTAGTCATTCCTCACAGGTTTCCTGTCCCCCCAGCTGAATATCAGATAAAACAAGCTGTCCAAAAGAGTCATTGTTCAAACTTCCCCACTAAAGTCTACAGCAAACCAAACAGTTATCACAATCATATGATTTCCAGGAAGCCTTGATGTCTGCAGTTATGATTCATCAATTTAATTAAAACAAAACAGTCCAGGTACTTGCATAAAATTTGAAATTTTTTCCACAACCCTTCAAAACTTACATTCTCCAAGAAATCATAAAAATGAAGGGTTTTTGTAACAGCTGTTCAGTGCACTGCTTTTTCCTTGTTGACGTTAAAGTTTGCACTAAAAATAGCTGCTTTCAGAGCAAATTAGGACAATTAAGAGCGGTAATGCAAAATGGAACATCTTACTAGAAGTGGGAGGATGTAAGAAGACTGGTACTCTTTAGGGATATATTCTCATAGCTTAAAATCAGCGAGGAGATTTCTTGAGACTTGTTCATTAGGAGGCCATATTAAATATATCAACCATATCCCAAAGAAGGGGAAGGAGCAAGGTGTTGGTGGTTTTGAACTCTGATGCAAGTAACATCTCGCCATACATTTCTGAATAAAGGAGATCATAGGATTTCGATGCAGTAGGGAACAGTATTGTGAGGGGAATTGACATTGACTTTATTCTAAGCAGCAGAGAGCATGAGTTTAGACGGCTGTGTTGACTGACTAGTGCCAGAGTTCAGGATATCTGCTCTGGGCTGGAGAATAACTTGTAATGGGATGGGGAAGGTCCAGTCATTGTCATTCATGTCAATACCAGTGAAGTAGGTAAAACTATGAAAGAGATTCTGCAGAGAGAGCATGAGAGATTAGGTGCTAAATTATAAAGCAGAACCTCAAAGGTATCTCTGGATTACCACCTGATTCATCTGCACATTGACACGCGATGAAGAATATTTGAGGAGTGAAGGCATGGTTGAAAGATTGATGTGGACGAAGTGGGTCCTATGTCATAGGTTACTAACACTAGTACTTAGGAGAAGCCATGGCTGCCCTGTTGCGATGCTGGGATTGGTGTTCTTGTGGACCGCAAGATTAGTAAAGTAAAGAGGACTTTAAACTCATCAAGGAGTTGTTGAGGGGTCAACCCTGGGTAAGTGTAACAAATCAAAGGATAGGGTTGAGGGAGGAGAATAAAGTGCTAATATGGAAAATGAAGGTCTGAGAAAGACAGGAAGGGACACTGCAGTGGTCAAGACTAGATGCTGAAATCAAATCAACAAAGAAAACTAAAGGCTTTGTATTTGAATACACATAGTATTCAAAACAAAAATTAATAAATAGCACACATTGATGTAAATAAGTATGATCAGACAGCTATTACAGTGATGTGGTTGCAGGACAATGAGGATCGGTTCCTGAGATATTGAATGGTATGTGATACTTAAGAATAGGAAGCTAGTTGAGAGAGAGGGGAAGCACATGTTATCAAAGATGGTTTAACATAATAATTAGAGATGACCTTGGTTCAGAAGGTCAGGGCATAGAATCAGTTTGGCTGGAGATAAAGAATTGTGGGAGAAAGAATTCACTAGTGGGAGTGATCTACAGGCCTCCAGACAGTAACCATGATTTAGAAGTATACAAGAAGAAATATTCAAACTTTTAACAAGGTGGCGGTAATAATTATAGGTGATTTTAATCTACACACAAACTGGAAAAATCTGCTTGGTAATAATGGCATCATTGAGAAGCTTATGGAATGCTTTCACGATAGTTTCTTAGAGTAATGTGTCTTGGAACTGAACAGATAGCAGAAGGTACCGGATTTAGTACTGTTAATGTGACAAGATCAATTAATGACCTCGGAGTATGCTAAAATCAGTCTTTTCTAATCAACAGAATGTGGCAAGTACGTCCCACAGGGGCTGTGCTGGGCCCTCAACTTTAAACGACTTTTAAGGTGAGAGAGGAAAGATTTGAAAGGGACCTCCAGGGACAACTTTTTCACATAGAGAATGATGCATGTATGGATTGAGCTGGAGATGGAAGTAGTGGAGGCTGGTACAATATCAACATTTAAAAGGCATCTGGATAGGTACATGAATAGGAAGGGTTTAGACGGATATGAGCAAAATGCTAGCAGATGGGACTGATCAGATTTGGATATCTGGTCGGCAAGGATGAGTTAGACTGTAGGGTATGTTTCCATGCTGTAGAGCTCTACAATTCTTTTGACTCTAAAATTTGCAGCTGAGACAAAGATGGGTAGGAAGGCACATTGTGAAAATGATACAACGTGACTGTTTCTGTCTGCACCTCTGTAATGTAGGTGACTATATTCTATCATGTGGAGTATAGTGTGGGAATATGTAAACTTGTTCACTTTGGCATAAAAAATATAAAAGCAGAATATTATGTAAAGAGAGAAAGATGGCAGAATTCCAAGGTACAGAGAGATCTGGGTGTTCTAGTGCATGAATCACAAAAGGTTAGTATACAGATACAGCAAGTAATGAAGATGGCTAATAGAATGCTGTCCTTTTATTACAATAGGAATTGAATATAAAGGTAAGGATGTTATACATCAGTCAGACAGGGTCAGAAGTTAGATGACACCAGGTTATAGTCCAACAGGTTTATTTGAAATTATAAGCTTCGGAACCTTGCCCCTTTGTCAGGTGAAGTGAGATGGAGCACAGAATTTATAGGCAGAGAGATCGGTGGGCAGAGAGATCAAAAGATCATACAAATGATGTGAGTGGAATGTCAACAGGCTGAAACATTCAGTCAGACAGACCATTGTTGAGGCTGCATCATGAATACTGTACGCAATTTTGATCTTTTTCTTAAGAAGCTTTTGAATATGTTCGAGATGGTTCAGACGAGGTTTACTGGATTGATACCTGGAATTATCAGGTTGTCTTATGAAGAAAGGCTGGGCGTAATTTCACATGCGTTTAGAAAACAATGAGGGGTGATTTGATTGAAGTTTGTAGATTCTTGAACGGTCTCGACAAGGTAATGCAGAAAGGATGTTTACTCTTGTGGGTGTGTCCAGAACCAGGGGCACCCTTTTAGGACATAGATGAAGGAATTTTTCTTTAAGATTTAGTGGTGTGCAATATTGGAAATGTCTGTCTCATAAGGTGGCAGAGATGGAATCATTGAATATTTTTAAAGCACAGATTCTTGTTAGGCAAGGGCATTTATGGTTATTGGTGTAGATGCAATTTGGAACTCAGAACAGAAACAGATCAGAAATTTTCCTATTGGTTAGTGGAGCAGGTTCAAGAGTCCAAATGTCCTACTTCTGTTCCTAATTTGTGAGAACCAAGGCGGTAACCCATTATCAATTCCATTGTCAACATGTCCAAAGACCTGACATGGATTTCAAAATCTTGAAAGTATTATTCATGCATAAGTCACCCTTGCTATTTCCCAAAAATTTGGTCTCAAAGACTTGACCTTTGTGTGTGTGTGTGTGTGTGTGTGTGTGTGTGTGTGAGTGTGTGTGTGTGTGTGTGTGTGTAGGAATTTGAATCATGAATTATGTCCACAAAGTTAAACTGATTGACCTTGTGCAATTCCGTAGTGTCAGTTTTCCATATGCTTTGTTCTGGAAAGCAGTCATGTTGGACTCAAGAGGTTAATTCTGTTTTTTCTCTCCACAACTGCTGTCAGACTTGAGTTTCTCCAGCAGTTTGTGTTTGTACCTTCTGCCTTTGCCTGGCCTCCTGCTCTTGAGGTGCATGGATGGTGGAAGGGTGCTGGCTTTTTAGTGGGGAGACGTTAACTGATCTTGGAGCATGCTTTCAAGTCACTCTGTGCCTGCAAAGCCCATTTTCACGCTGCTACGTCTTGGTATGGATGGCAATCTTTTGGGTTAGTTTACTGACAACAACAAGGGTGTATCAAGTAGACAGGCATAAATGGTGTAGTTCTGTGAGGGGAAGGGAGGATTTGTGCTTCATGGAGCGAATGTCATTGCCCTTCAGCAGCCCCTTTAATAATCCTGTTGATTTGTTTTAGATCATATTGATGAACTGCTTTCAAATACACTTTTGAATGGTGGTACCAATGTTACGAAGGCATCTTTCACTGCAGCAATCAGAACTTTGATAGAAACACCTATGATGGAAGCTGTGCCAGCAGCATTCAGTTGTAACATGATGTGTTCTAGAGGGGTACTGATAGAGGTGACCACCTGTTTATCTTGAGAAAGCATAGGTTACACATTCCACACAGAGGCCTGTGCCAAGTTGCTGGTGGATACCTTAATGTTCTTTGTGTTGAGAGCAGACTTTCTGGCAGGCTTCCAAATGCACCAATTAATTTTTTATTGTATACTCTCTGATCATCGTTTTTGCCATTAAAGTCCTGATTTGAGTCTTCTGCAGGAGAACCTGTGTATGTAGAGAACCTCATCATGAAGTACTTCAGTCCCAACAATAGATGGCCTTGCAGTCCTTACTGGCCCCTTTGATGGTGGATCATTCCCAGCTGGCCAGCAATCCACAGGAGTTAAAACATGCAGGTACACTTGGCCTCTTTTAGTCCTTTATTTGCTACCTGCTATGTTGCACTTTCCCCTCAGACAGCTTCATTGAGTGTCCTGTAAAAATATTTGGTGAAGTAGCTGGGCAAGTTGTGGATTGAGTGTGAGAATTGTAGAAGTACCAAGTGTGGAAGGGTACGTTATGCTATGTAGTTTAGGATGTTGGGTACAGATTGATCAAGGTTTATGGTAAGTGAGTGATGCAAGTGTTGTGAATTGAGCAGTGGATGAGATTTGAAGATTGAAATTAACACACACAAATAACTAGTGTAAGCATTGTATTACTTTAGGCTCATGTAATCCATGCTGACAATCATTCTGTACCTCAGCTTCTTCCCATTCTTTCTTGACTGTCATGTCCAGGAAAACTCCCTATTCTTCTCTCCCTCATTTGTTTGCCTCCATTTCACTTAAATATACCTATGCTATTTACTTTAATTACTTCCTATAGTAGTAAGTTCCATATTTTCTGAGTAGGGAGATCTAGATTTGCTAATATTGTTCACTGTCTTAAATAGAAAGTCTTTAATTTTGGTCCTTACAAGAGAAAGTGCCTACATTCAAAATTATAATTATAAAAACAGTCTCTAGTCAAGCCCACCGACTCCCACAGCTACCTAGAATACTCCTCCTCCCACCCACCTTCCTGCAAAAATGCTATCCCCTATTCCCAATTCCTTCGCCTCCGCTGCATCTGCTCCCAGGATGAGGCATTCCACTCCCGTACATCTCAGTTGTCCTCGTTTTTCAAGGACCGTAACTTCCCCTCCTCGGTGGTCGAGAACGCCCTCAACCGTGTCTCCCACATCTCCCGCACCTCATCCCTCACACCCCGTCCACGCAATAAAAACCAAAAAAGAATCCCCCTCGTCCTCACGTACCACCCCACCAACCTCCGGATCCAACGCATCATCCTCCGACACTTCCGCCATCTGCAATCCGACCCCACCACCAAAGACATCTTTCCCTCCCCACCTTTATCTGCTTTCCGGAGGGACAACTCTCTCCGTGACTCCCTTGTCCGCTCCACACTCCCCTCCAGCTCCACCACACCCGGCACTTTTCCCTGCAACCGCAGGAAGTGCTACACCTGCCCCCATACCTCCTCCCTCACCCCCATCCCAGGCCCCAAGAAGACTTTCCACATCAAGCAGATGTTCACCTGCACATCTGCCAATGTGGTATACTGCATCCGCTGTACCCGGTGTGGCTTCCTCTACATCGGGGAAACCAAGCGGAG
>NC_063351.1:9254817-9335164 GCF_021869965.1 Rhincodon typus
CTTGGCCTGCTGTGTTCATCCAGCCCTGCACCTTGTTGTCTCAATTTATATTTGCTATTTTAAAAATTAAGGTGTCAATGAGGATATTCAAGTTTAATTATCAATTTCAGATGATATTTTGATGGTAGGTATTCTATGAGGGGAGAATGAATTTGTCTGTTTTTGCTGGAGAAGATAAAACCACAATAAGGGCAATTCAGCTTGGATATAAAATGCAATATGCAGACTACGGAAATCTATGATACTTAGTTCATGCTGGTTAATCAATAAGAATAATCAGAATATGCTGGGATGAAACTTTGAAATGGAGAAGCATCTTCTATATCTCATGATATCCTAAAATTAATTATTTTGGGGTAATGATTTTTTCATGATGGCTGAAAAAGAAACTAATATATGCAGTTCCTCAGCAAACGGTGACCTAATTAGCCAGTTACCCTAGGTTGACCTGGGCACAAGTTCCCGTTCCCAGCTCCCCTACAAAAAGTATCATGACATTCTGCTAAAGAGACAGATAATTCTAATGCCTCATCTGAAAATTATCACCTTTTTTTTAGTGAAATAACATTATTGTGCAATGGCAATCAAGATTAAGTATGAAAATAGTGATGGATTGTGAAACAAATCATGAAACTGATTGTAAAGTGAATGGTGTGGAAAGAAAGAAATTCGGGAAAAATCAACGGAATGGTAAAGACACATGATGCAAACAAGCTGATGGCTTGCCTTGTTTCCCAACTTGCCATTTAGGAAGTGATTTGCTCCAGGTGGGTTGACAAGTGGAATTTTTCAATTCCAATCACAGTACAAATTCATTGTAATGTAACACTGTTACATTATCTTAAGAATCTGAATAGACCTTCCCTCACTGCTGTAGTGTGACATTTCTCCTCTTAAACTTTCCAGTGTTCTATGACTGACACTGGCAGTTGTGCTCAATATTGAAGACATTTCTGTGCTGTACGTATGCCCACAGGGGTGTAGACTGAGTCTGTCAAACTCACTTTGTTCAAAAACTATTATGACCTTTGTAACTAAAGTATGCAAACTAGAAAGTAAAGTCTGTTTTCATATTATGTTTTAATTTATGTATCAATTCTTATTAAATTATGTCTTATGAATTGGGTGGTAAAACACTCTAATGTTGATAATCTTTGTCAGCTTTCGGACAAAGCTGCATGAATACAATGGTATTCAACATGTGTCATGAACAAAGTTCACTCAGTGCATTTAGGTCACCATTGATAAAGAGCAAAAACAGCTTCAAATAAAGCTGTCAACTTAATGATAGCCCTTAATTTAGTTCTATAACATGTTTTTAACATGAAATTGCCCTGGGGTATAGCCTTGTTAGAACTTAAGCTGATGACAGGCTCCATCTTTTGCAGTGGAAGATTGTGCAACAATATGTGGAAATTGTTTTCTAATTCTTTTACACTGAACTATTTTTCAGGTATGTGTACTCTTTGTGACTAAACTGTTATTGCTTAAATTGTTTTAAAACTGTCTGTGGTTGTCACTATGATGCAGAAGCATTCATTCCTCACTATTCTCTATTCACTATTTCTCTCTCCCAACTCTCTCTGGTTCATGCTGTCTGACCGCCTGGCCCAACCCCCTTTCTATCTGTGTCCGTTTAAGTTGGTAGAATTCTCTAATTACAATGCATGCCAGTGTTCTTCCTCTCTTTCTTTTCCCTTTCCAGTTCACATTGCCCATCTACTCCCCGCTCCTATTAATTAACAACAGCATTCTCCTATTGAACTGTTCTTTCTCCACAGTTTATTTGTCCCTCTGGTTCATCTAGGCATTCTTACTTCCCTTATCATCAACATTTAATGCAACTGAAGACTCTTTTATCTTGTTCTTTAAGCCAATACTGCTACCTTCACATTGAGATACTGATCTGGAGTAAATTGCTCGGTGGTTGTCTGTTTACATAATGTCACAGAAGCTGCTTGCCCCTTATCTCCAAAGTAAGATTCTTTATGTACTGTAACACTGTTATTTACACCTGTACATAGAGTATCAAACAACTCTGTCATGGCATATCTAAGTCTTCTCTCTTCATACACTCTTGCGTCTCTGGTGTCTTCTTTCTTACTAATGTCAGAATCACATAATGAAATAAATCCATCAGATGAAGCATTATACCATGATAACATTCTACTTTGCTTCCTTTCCCAGTTCACAATATCAGTCTCCTGCCTCTCCAGTCTCCTTTCTGCCTCTTGGCTTAAGCTACTGCAATGTGAGGAGATGGAGCTCTGTTAAACCTAGTTAGCATAGCCAGCTCTTGATTTTGTAAAACTACTGTGACAATTCACATCTACAGCCATCACACTTGTCAACAGTATCTATGAGGAACTGGTTGCCGACCTTCTTGGATTGTCCTGAACACTCCAAGAATAAATCCCCTGGACGCTGCTATAAGCAATCTGGAAAAGTAAATAACTCAGAAGAGAATTAATAGAGTTCTCGTAAAATAATTTGCTTGATTGCTAATTGGCAAGGGAAAGAAAGTTCATTGTGAAAATGACCAATAGAGAGTGGATGCAGTATTTCAACAAATTATTAAACTTCCAGAAAATGGGTGGGACAGTGGTTAGCACAGCACCAGTGACCTGGATTTGATTCCAGCCTTGGGTGACTGTCTGTGTGGAATTTGCAAGTTCTCTCCATGTCTGTGTGGGTTTTCTCCGGGTGCTCCAGTTTTTTCCCACAGACCAACGATGTGCAGATTAGGTGGATTAGCCATGGGAAGTGCAGGGTTGGTGTGGACTTGATGGGCAGAATGTCCCACTTCCAAACTGTAGGGATTCTATGATGAAAATGCCCAACTATGGAGTTGTCAGCCCTAAGTAAAAGCTAGAAATGACAGAGAAAATACGCTGATGGTAGTGAAGTATAAACTATTGGCATGTATGCATGTTACTGTTAAATTAGAACTGGCCACAGCCTTTTTACTTTCTTTTAATAAAAGCTGACAGGATACAAAGTAGAACCATCTATCAATCTAAGTCACAGCTTAACATAAACATGCAGGATCATTAAGAGCCAACTTTAAGCATTAAACAGTAAATTGTGCTTTTTCTCTGGCAATGTAAAACTGGTAGTAAATCTGCTTATGACACAAATTTTGTGACTTTCCCTTTAGCAGTGTAATATAATTTTGAATGTATTAACATTTACCAAGCCTATTTTATGGAATTAGTATTACAGCAGACTAGTTTCTGAAGAATGGACAGTTATGTCAGGAACTTTGAACTTTTTTCAAAGTTGAAGTAATTTTGCTTAAATTCAACTTTCACTAATAAATATTGATGGTACACGAAGGGCAAAAAAATCCAAAGCACTTTTCCACCCCATCTACCATCCATACCTACAAATCTACCTCCTCTCACTTGCACATTTTACCTCTGATATCACCCTAAGGATCTATATTCCTATTTTCCCACCTACTTTCTGCCCCTCCAAAGCACATTTTCGTAAAAGCTGATAACACTCAGACCCATCTCACCACTGTGAAGGAATCAGCCATAATGAGAGATTGTCAAGTTATTTTCCTATATTTTTAAAGAAAATTTAAAAAGTAACTCATTATCCAGGAATGCTAAAATTAATATCTCTTGCACAGTTCACTAATGTCTTTCAGAGAAGGAAACTTGCTTTGTTTGCTATCCTTATATTATGTGCACAATATGTGACTGGACCCTCAGCAATAGCTGCTCTTTGAAATTACCTCACAAACCGTGAGAGGAAATTTGTGGAATAAAATTGGACAGAACACTGATCATCAGCCTGGGCATCGCAGACCACAAAAGGTGCACACTGTGCAGTTATCTCATCAGAATGCTCCGCAGTAACATCCGGGCACTTGGGCCAAAATTGGGAGAACTCTCACGGACAAGTAATTGTCTGACATAATCAATCTCCAACATAATTTCTTGCAACCAAAGTTCCAGATTCCCCTATCACTGCCAGGGAGACAGGATGTACCAGCGAGGGGACAGTGCAAAGATGTGCAGTCAGGTACCCTGAGAATCCTCAACATTAATCGAAGTCCCATGGCATCAGCTTATATATGGGTTTGCTGAGTACAATGTCTTGCCTTCCCTCAGATGGTGAATCACCACTCTTCCATGTTTAACACTAGGTGAAAAAATTGCTGAGGATTGTAAAGGGCACATACTGGACAGTAGGTTTTCAATACCACAACTAAAGATGACAATAACACTGCAACTGTCAAATTAGCTGACTCCTGAAGGAAAGATCTTCCAGATCTACTCGTCTAGTTAGAGTTAGGAATGCACTGTCTGGAAATGTAACAGTCGATTGAGAATCAAGAGGGCATCAGAAGATTATTTGAATAGAAATGGTGTGCAGAGATATGGGGAAAAGGCAGAAGATTGGCGTTAGGTAACAGAATCGGCACAGGTATGATGGGCCAAACGGCCTCCTTCTGCACTGTAACAATTCTGTGATTCTGATCAGTCAAGTGTTGAGAGAATGGACAAAAGAGACAAACTTATTTGACCTCGCATAAAAACAATGTCAGCTGCAACTTTTCTTTCAAGCCAAATACAATCCTGACTTGTAACTTCGTCGTGGCTCCTTTGCTGCCACCAGGAGAAAATCCTGAGCACACTGTCAACATGATGGATAAACCCACAGCAGTTCAAGAAGGCAGGTCGTCACTACTTTCTCAAGTGGTTAGGGCTTGGCAACATATACTTGCCAGCGACACCCGCTTACCATAGAATCCCTACAGTGTGGAAACAGGCCCTTCGGCCCAACAAGTCCACACCGACCCGTAGAGTATCCCACCCAGACCCATACCCATTTAATCCACACATCCCTGAACACTACAGGCAATTTAGCATGGCCAGTCCACCTAACCTACCCATCTTTGGACTGTGGGAGGAAACCGGAGCACCCGGAGGAAATCCATGCGGACACGGGGAGAATGTGCAAACTCCACACAGACAGATGCCTGAAGCTGGAATCAAACCTGGGTTCCTGGTGCTGTGAGGCAGCAGTGCTAACCACTGAGCCACCGTGCCACTCAACTTTTAAAATTTTTAAAAAAGACCAGGTAGGAGTATGTCCTTGTATTTTTCTTGTAAAACAGTGGCACAGGTTTACTGTTTCAAAATCCTGTAAAACAGGAGGGATCAGCATCAAGACAAACTGTTTTTCTGCAGATGATCTGGATTGTATTGCTTGAAAATATTGCAGAAACAGATTCAATGGTGTTTTTGAAAAAGGAATTCAGTATAAAATTTAAAAGCAGGAATTCACTTGGAACTGGAAGGACAGCAAGAAATGTGGGCTCATTACATAGCATTTTCACAAATTAGCTGTGGCATAATGGGGAGACCTCTTGTGCTGATAAATTCTGTGATCATTACATTGTGCCTCATAAGGTGATCCTAGCTCAGAAGCTTTTTCAATAAGCTAGATCA
Organism: Rhincodon typus; assembly: GCF_021869965.1. Taxonomy (NCBI): domain Eukaryota; kingdom Metazoa; phylum Chordata; class Chondrichthyes; order Orectolobiformes; family Rhincodontidae; genus Rhincodon; species Rhincodon typus. Next base: position 9,260,283 of record NC_063351.1, read on the forward strand.
TTTAAGGACTATTTCAGGGGAGGAAAGTGAGGCAGTGTTTTTGGAGGGTATTCCAGTGTCTGTGGCAGCAGTTGTAGCCATCAGAAGTGGAGCACTTCATACTGGTGATGTCAAATAAGCCAGAATTAGAGGTGCACAGATATCTTATTTGGGTGTGGGTCTGGAGGAAACTTTATAACCATCAGGGGAATTGGACAATGAAGATGTTGCTTTTCCATGAATCAATGTTAGCCAACAGGCATAGGGTTAGTAAGGAATGGGACTTATTTTAAATTAAAGCACCAGCCAGTAGTATTTTAGAATGCCTCGTTTGCAGACAATAGAATATGTGGGAGTTGAGCAGGAGCACATTGCAAAATTAAAGTATAGGATTCACAAATGCACGAGTGAAGGTTTCAGTAGCAGATGAGTTGAGACAACACAAAGTCAGGCAATATTGTGGAAGTCTTATTCATGGTAAACTGAGAGTGGACGTTTTGGGATCAAAAGTTAAGACCAAGGTTGTGTATAGACTGGCTTAATTTCAGTATGTTCTCTGAGAGACAGATGGAGCTGGTTGCCAGGGAATGGAGTTGGAATGGAGCACTTTATTCTGTCAATTGAATAATCTTCCTTGTTTTTATTTGCATTTTATATGAAGTTGGTAGTTCTGAAGGTTTATTTGTTTACTATAATTATTGTGTAGGAGACTTAAATATTATGATGAGACATTATAATGAAAATCTGGAAGATTGTGAAGAAATTTCACAGATCATTAACCTCGCATTTTCAGAAATTGTAAATTTTATGATAATGCTTATTTTTCCCAATTTTTATTTCTCCTTTTTATCCATTAACATTTTTGAAAATGACATGTTATTTCATTCCATTTCTTTGATTTTAATGTAACATTTCTTCAGATTTGTCCTGTCATGAAGCTCAAAATTTCATTTAGATTCCCCAGTGCTCAATCACTTTAATTAAATACAGGCAAAATAAGTTTGCATTTTTCTCAACATGCAAATAATGTGTCTTAATGTGCTTGAGAATTTCTCCAGAAATTTGTAAATGTAATCAATTAGTATGTAGTCATTTTTTTCTGATGGAGGAACTCTGAAAAATATTCTTTGAAAATATTTTCATCCACTATTTTCTAAAGTAATTGATTTATAGGACAGGAAATTCATCCTGGAAATCTAAAAATGTTAGCTGTATCCCTTTAATCCATTTCTGGTGCAGCCTGTACAATGGTTGTGGTATGTTATGCAATACAGAAATATGAAGAGTTGGCTGAATGTGATTTGAACAGCATTTAACGCTGATTTGCATGCAACCTGCCGTTATGTCTCTCAAGTCCTGCTAACAACTGCTCCTCAGCACTCTTGTTGATCTGTGTTCAGTTGTATTAGGGAACCTCCATCAGCACTGTTCAAGAAGATTGCAGCGGAGTTTCCAGCTGTGGTAAGTTTAATTTTCTTTTGCAGAGTGAGAGGAAGTGCATTATTGAGTATCATTGGAGTTTTGTGAAGAAGAGCTGATACTCTACTTGTGAAATCATGTTGATGTCCAGCCTCCTTTCAACTTGATTTTGCTGTCCATTCCCTCTGCCCTTTTGAGGGAACTGGGAAGGGAATTGATGTTTCTCCTGATACTTCTGTTCTTGCCTTCATGTAAGGCACTAGGTGGATCTTCTTCAGCTACTTCCACAGTCTGGTGAAGGCTGGCAGCAAGGATTTCCAACTGAAGATATGTCCAGCACTAGACAGGTTTCAAGTAGTGAGCAATTGTCTACTGAACAGTTGTAGTAATCTGTATGGAAATTAGTATGATCTGCTACTGTGTTGTGGGCTTTTGCCTTCAGTGTATTTCTAACTAATGGAGAAATACTTGTGCTTGTTCCCATAATGTAAGAGCTAGAGGTGGATAGCACAGAACTGAAAGAGTCAATAGACCTTCAGTACACTTCTCATATATACATATATTACAGTCACTGGCACTTCAGTGTCTGGGCTAATACTAAACTATTTGCTAACACGCAATAGCACACTTTCATTAGTGAGTCATGGGGTTCAAGTGATTTCAGTTAAGGTGGAGTTGGAGACCTCTTTGCTCCTGGGCCACATGCTATGATGCCGTGACAATATTGTGATTATCTATCTTAAAGATATCTGCAATCTATCTATGAGACATGACACAACAGAATGCTCTGCACAGCAATCTCTCATCTATTCCCACTCATTGGTCAAAGGCATCCCAGTTTGTCAGTTTCAGTGCAGGTGATCTTCACGTTGTGGACTTGCCTCATTGACCCCAATTTGTTGCTGCAGGTCAGGAAACAGATAAACTGACTGGAAAAGTCAAAATGCAGTGTTGAAGAAGCTCTTAATGGCCTTTTTTATAATTGCTTTCATTGATTTCCTGTCAAATGCAAGGAGCTCCCCACTGGTCTTCGCAACCCTCCCGTGGAAACTTGGAAAAGGAGAGAAATCATGCTCTCAGGTCAATGTCAATATCAGGAGATTTAGCTCCCGACATGGAAGCAAACCTGCCTCCTCCTCTTAGCTGCAAAAGCTTAACTCATTACCAGTTTCAGCAAACACATTTAAGTCCTTTGACTTTGCTTGTTGCATTTGAGTTAATTTGTCGTTTTTTTTAAAATGGAAATAGCTTTTAAATAAAAATAGTTGAAATTTGAAAGGTCAAATAATCAGCCCTTTCTTTTTATAAATCATTTATTAATCATTGGTTGCATATTTCATAGAGCTGCATTTGTGAACATAAACGGTGATAAGCTTCCAAAATGCCAACCGTAAAAAAAATCAAATTCATTCTTCCACTAGAATGTTGCAAGGTAGTGCTCTCAGAGTTTGGCAATACTCTATTGTATGCCTCACTGCCTCATCAGGCTTCCCTCATCATTATGCAAAAGTAAAGGGCTCCCTTGCTGATAAATTCCAGCAAAACCATTGTGGTTCTGCAAACTCCAAACCATCACCATTACTTTCAGATTGTAGGATTTATGCAAATACGACAAAATACCTTTCCCTTTTTACTTCAGCTAAATTATGGATATCTAACTCCAGCTGTGCATCTTCAGTCTACTTTACTTTGTACCCTACAATTTACAAATGACAATGAATCACAATTAAATGCACCAGCAAGTGAATGAAAATATGCCAAATGTGTATATGTATAGATTTTTTGAACATAAAGGAGAAGATTGTATAATTCAATTTCTAAAGACCCAAAAAATCCAGAATATTATTTTTAGGGATTTCCTAATATTAAAGTGTCAACTATTGGTTTTGTGAAATGTCTCCTCAGTAAGATTTCCCGTCGAAATAAGAGCTGCAATTAGAAGGGGAGAAAGGTTTAAAATTGTCAAAAAATGGTGACCACTTAGCACCAGTGTTTTTAAAGTTTATTTTTAAGGTTAACATGACAAATTCTGATTAATACCAGTAATTTCCACGTTGTGCTAGTTTTTCCTTCGTGACACCAGCAGGTCCAAGTCTGGCACCTAATGGAAATGCAGATCATTGTCACCGTGTTCAACATTCACACAATACACACTTAAGTACATCCTCCATTGCTAGCAGCTAGCTCAGCTCAGCCCCATCTACTGTATTGTACAGTCCACCAATCTCCCTTCTGGCCTTTTATGAATGTAAAAGCTCTTTAGACTGCGCCAACTGTCCTCTCTTTTCCATCTATAATGTTTTGATTCTTTAAAGCCTGGCTTTCCTTGTCCTATTTGTAAAATGTTTACTGACTGAATTATATGCCGTGATTCTACATTTTTTCCTGAATAATGAAAGTAAATAGATCACGACTTCTCTATTACCCTATTAGATTCATTGAACTTTAATGTTTTTAATGAATTACATTTTTCATGGCCTTTTATAAATCCTTTTACAATATGACTGATTAAGGATAAGTTAGCATTTTGAAAATTAGTTAGTATATGATTTCAAATGTGTGGGACTTGAGGGATGATGGAGGGAATGTTGTCTCTAGAAAAAAAACATTGGGAAGCACAGAGTATGTTGAGCAATACAGCATTACATTTAAAATACATGGGTAGTATTAATGGGGGTGGAAAAGTATAGATATGGGAGTTAGCTCACTGTGTAATAAGGGCAGTATTCAAGTGAGGCAGCAGAGCTAAAGAGGGGCATCACAGCAGTTTCAGAACGGAAACAGTGGTGTTGACGGAGGCAAATTAAACAGTTTGAAATGTCATGGTACTTTTAGTAATGGACTCTATCTGCTGACACATTGTGAAGAACACTAGGCTTTAAAAGGAACAAAAACAGAAGTTGCTGGAAAAACTGAGCAGGCCTGGCAGCATCTGTGAAGAAAAAAATCAGAATTAATGTTTCAGGTCCAGTGACCCTTCCTCAGAACAGATGGTAGCTAGCAAAATGTTGATTTATATGCAGGAAATAGGGAGGGGGATGGGATGGAGAGTAAATGATAGGATAAAGGACAGAGCCCAAAGAGAGAGAAGAGCAGTTGGATAGACAAAGGAGTTGATAACAATCTAGCTAGAAGGGTGAATAGTTGTTAATGGGGACTGATAGTGACTAACAACAGGGGGTGTGTAATGGCAGGCTATGTGATAACAAGGCCTGGTGTGTGGGGTAGGGGGCTGGGACATGGGAGAGTTTAGGCCCTAAAATTATTGAACTCAATATTGAGTCCACAGGGCTGTAGGGTCCCCAAGCGGAAAATGAGATGTTGTTTCTCCAGCTTGCACTGAGCTTTGCTGGAACACTGCAGCAAGCCTGAGACAGAGATGTTCTCCAGGAAACAGGGTGGTGTGTTAAAGTGGCAGGCAATGGGAAGCTCAGGGTCATTTTTGTAAGCAGAACGTAGATGTTTTAAACTTAATATCGAGTTCAATAATTTTAGGGCCTAAACTCTCCCATGTCCTAGCCCCCTACCCCACACACCAGGCCTTATTATCACATAGTCTGCCATTTCACACCCCCTGTTGTTGGTCACTAACAGTCCCTTTTAGCAGGTATTCATCCTTCTAGCACCCTCCCTATTTTCTGCATATGAACCAATGTTTTCCTAGCTACCATCAATTGTGAGGAAGGGTCACTGGACCAAAATATTAACTCTGATATTTTTCTTTACAGATAGTACCAGACCTGCTGAGCATTTCCAGCAACTTCTGTTTTGTTCCTGATTTACAGCATCCTCAGTTCTTTCATTATTATTTAGAATTTAAAAGTTTATATGTGGCAAAGGTGTCTTCCGGGACTTTGAGAATCATTGGATAGTAATTAGAAAATTTCCTTTTGCATTCTGATGCTTAATTTTGGATCAAGACTGTAAATAGCGTGGTGAAATAAAATAGGATTACCTTGTTTATATTGGAAACCCTTAGAAGTGGATCATAATAATTGTGTTCCTTTTCATACAATGGTTTCATACATTCATCTTGTGAAAGTTTATTTTCTTCCCCAGAAATATTGTGGCAAAATATAGTGTTGGTGTAAACATGATGGGCAAACGTAGAGGTCATGGTTAATTGATTGATTTACTGAAACCAACTTGCAGTGTAGAATTCACATATTACCTGTTCATGTGTTTGCGCGAACAGTTGGAAGAACAATTTCTCTAGATCCTGTCTACCTCCAGGTATAAAAAGGGATTTAGTATGTTTGATTAATTAAATGTTTCCAGCTGTTGGCTGTCAATTACTTTCATGTCCAGGAGGAATTTGCTCAAAATCATTTCACTTAGGACCAGCAACAGCTGTCAGATAGCAAGGAATTTCATGTCATTCCTGTTCTCATTGAATCAACGAGAATAGAATGGATGTTGAGATCTGAAATAAAAATAGCAAGTGCTGCTGGTTTTGTTGCATCTGTGTTGAGAGAAATATACTTAAAGTTTTCAGTATAAAATTTCCAAAGGATTAGGGATCTGTGGAGTAGTCATATGAGACTCAAAATGTTAACTGTTTCTCTCTTCACAGGTGCTGTCAGATGTTGTGTCTCCAGCACTTAGAATCCAACTCTAAATGGAAATAGTCTTAGCCAAAGCAAAAAGGGTCAGGGAGTGAAGTTTAGATTGTTCATTTTTATAATATGTATAAGATTGGCCTGATATTAGGCAACATAAACACCAAATTGAACATATTGTTTGGACTCTACATCATTGATCCGAAATGGAAAATCTGTATCTACCTCTGTAGACCTGCTGAGAATTTCTAGCTGTTTATTGTTTTTATTTTAAATTTACAACATTTCCAGTATTTTGCTTCCAAGGAGATGTTTTCGTGTGGAGTTGAGCCTTTAACACAATCAAACTACATAAGAATGGAGAAATTAAGTTGGGTTGGATAGAGCTTCATTGGGGTAAGTCCAAGTTGACAGTGGATGTAAGTCTATGGTATAGGTTTATGGAGGTTTTGGTTAAGTGAAGGTTGGTATTGATTGTTGGATTGCTATGAAGCCAAGACGACCCCTCCTGCCCCTCTTAGCATTTTGAAAGTGACCTCCAGTAATCGTTTTTAGTGGATAAGGCACCATGTAGACCTGGTTAACCGGAATACAGCTGAAGAAGGAGTTTTAAAACTGTCTTTAGTTCCCTCATTCATACATGCTTGGAACTCAATGTTGTTTTATGCACCTGCTCAGGAAGTATGGAAATGTTCCTTTCAAATTTAGCAGTGAGATCAATGCTTGCACAAGTCACACACCGATCATCACCTGGATTCATGGAGTACATTTTTAAGATGTAACACAGGCACAATGCATGCGCCACGTCTGATTTGCAAACCAACTATGTTCAGAATGTATCATTTAATCCTAACTTGCTGCAAGTATAAAATCCCTACAGTGCGGAAGCAAACCATTCAGCCTATTGAGTGCACACTGACCCTCTGAACAGCATCTCACCCACATCCACCCCTCTCCCCAATCCTTGTAACCCTGCATTTCCCCTGGCTAATCCACCTGTACATCCCTGGACACTGTGAGCAATTTAGCATGGCCAATCCACATAACTTTCACATCTTTGCACGGTGGGAGGAAACCGGAGCACCCAGAGGAAACCCACCCAGAGAACGTGCAAACTCCATACTGACAATTGACTGAGGTTGGAATCAAACCCGAGCCGCTGTGCTGTAAGGCAGCAGAGCTAACTGCTGAGCCACCGTACCTCCCCAAGAAATTAAGGTTGTGGATCTGCCGCAGCGGGATTAAGTGTTAAAAAGAAACCTTTACACCCTGGTTGACTCAGGCTGCTAGCTTCAGAGAGGAACCAAAGCATAACTGGAACAAAAATTGACTTGCAGACTGGTGTTAATTTATATGACAGTTATTCAAATGAGTAAACCACAGTCACTGTTTGAGGAATATTTATGAGACTCGGCTTTTCAAAGATTTTTGAGTTGATGTGGAATTTTTATCGAATTTGATCAGACCAGTCAACTCTTGCAATTGGTATGGGTGTAAGAGGAGAAGAATAGCATGTTTAAATGTTACAGTACATATTGGTTGCCAGCCATATGTTTTTATTGTGTTGAAGAGAATAGCTCAGTCAACATATACTGCAATTACATGACATTATCATTATTTATGCATTCAATAAATACATTTAACTCTTAAACACAGGAATTTGTTTTAGATTTTGAGCCATTTCTGTCAAATGTGAAGACAATTCCTGAAGTAACAATAATAACATGAACTAATGGAGATATTCTGAAGAAGTGTCCTGGCCTGAAACGTCAACTTTCCTGCTCCTCTGATGCTGCCTGGCCTGCTGTGTTCCTCCAGCTCCACAGTGTTATCTCTGACTCCAGCATCTGCAGTTCTTTCTATCTCTGAGTGAGTTACATTTCAAGTTGATGACTTTTCATCAGAACCCTCACCTGAAATGTTAACTCTGTGTATCTCCACAGACTCTGTCAGACCTATTGACTTTTTGCAGAATTTCATGTTTTTATTTCAACTTTTCCAGTAAAAGCACTTTCAGTTTGTTTGCTTTATGTACGCAACAAAAATCTATCCTGTTTCCAGAACAAGGTACCCAGAATCAAAGCTGTGGAAATCTCAAGACTCCTCCAATAGTGATCTACGCAAAGAAGTCAAAACATCTACAATAATAATAACTTACATTAAGATAGTGTCTCCAACCTAGTAAGATCTCCATAGCTCTTTACGTTCCTTTCATATTCTTTTTGAATTGGATGCTGTATGTTTCAGCGTACACCTTTGCTACTTTTTTCGGATTGACTGGTAACAAAACCACTTTTTCTTCCACTCAAGAAGCCCTTTAGTTGACTCCTTAATGTTTCTGTGAACTAACTAACTAAGTTTTAATTGGAAAAAAATATTGCCACATGCTAAAAGGAATATTAAATCTCTTTCTGCCAACTGAGAATTTTGAAAAGATGAGGGCCGATTCACCACTCCCCATCTGGTCGTGACACTTGTAGGGGCCTGAATCATAGAATCACAGAGTCCCCACAGTGTAGAAGCAGGCTTTCAGCAAGGCAAGGGGAAACCCTCCCAGACATGACCCCTCTACCCTATCCCTGTAACCCTGCATTTCCTATGGATAGTCCACCTAGTCTGCATGTCCCTGGACACTGTAGGCAATTTAAGCATGGCCAATCCACCTAATCTGCACATCTTTGGACTGTGGGAGGAAACCCACGCAGATGTAGGGAGGACATGCAAACTGCACACAGACAGTCAAGCGAGGCTAGAATCAAACCTGGGTCCCAGGTAGCAGTGCTAACCACTGAGCCGTCATGCTGCCCCGGGGACAAAATCTGATAGAATTGTCCAGCTAAGCTATCTCCACATCAAAACAACTCTCAGCTTTTAATCAGAGATAACACAGCAGCTGCCTGGCCTGCTGTGTCCCTCCAGCTCCACACTGTATTGTCACAGATTTTAATTAAGTTCTGGGTGTCAAGACAAAATTCTTCTGAGGCACCAGCGAGTTGCATATTAACGGGATTTATTTTTGTTTAGTGAGCTTATTAAATGCAGAACATGCCTCATTAATTTGCAATGTGGTATCACAGTATTCACGAGAACCAACTAAGAGCCATTTATTCTCAACATTCAGAGCAAATACTTGGTGACTTCAGCTCAGCACGAGCTTCAAAAGACCTACATGTTGAACATCTACAGCAACATCTCAAGACAGGCTCCTTGGGCCCAAGCCATATATACTGCATGTCCATTGACGTCTGGCATGTACTCTCATGACACATCTCCAGTGCACTTAAAGTATGCTTCAATGTGCGCGTCAATGCCTTGCGTCAGGATGCAACTATCATTGTAGTGCAGCAGCAAGAACAGTTTGTGCTTTGTGACATGCATCCAGTTCATGGACTGGACCAGGCTGCATTTCCAGGCTGTTTATTTGGTCACTCAGGACTTATTCACTTTGAGCCTATGTCAATATTCCCAGCATCCCTGCTCTCCCATGACTTGCATTTTTGCACCATGCCCCTCAGCAGAGATACTGGGCTTACAGCCCTGCTATGTTGTTGTGCAGACACAAGCCAGGAAGCTTTTCAGTGGTTGTGAGCAGTCCTAGTCCAGTCAACGAAGATCACCTTTGCTTAGGGAGTCCTGGCACAATAAATCGAGGGCAGCCTCCAATACTAGTCCAGGGACTTGGGCAAGGTTAGTTAGTTGCTCGAGTAGGCATTGAGGATTCCCCCCACGGTGAGTTTGGAAAATGTTGCAGGCAGCAGTGAGAGTGGCAGAGCATGAGCCTTGTTGGGAGGTGGGTACAGCAGCAGAGATGGAGGTAGTGTGGGGTGTCAAAGAGAAGATGGTAACACATATGTTGGCAGAGTCACTGGCCATCTTCCTACATTGCTGTGCATTCTTCCAGTTGGCAGAGATTACAATGTCTTGGTTTGCAATGTCAGACCAGGCTGGCAAGGCCTGGTTTTGTGACTCCAACTGCTGATTGTGGAGGAAGAGGACATTTCATCTCTGCACCACTCCACTTAGCAAGACCTCCAGGTCCCTGCCTCCAATGTATGGAGCCAGTTTTCCCTCCTTTGCCATGCCTGGGCCTAATATCAGGAGCCTTACATCAGGTCCAGACTAATGGCACCTGCCTGGGTGCACAAATGGCCTTTTGAAGATAGTGCCAGTGACAGGGATGCTGGTCCATTCCTGAATATCCCATCAGTGACAAGTCATTCTGGGTATGGTGAGTGGTAGAATGGGGTTAGAAATGAATGAGGGGTGTCATAGAGCTGGGTAGGTAGTTAATGAGACAATTTTGGTAAGATATAAGGAGAAAACCTGCTAGGCGTCACAGAGAGAAATCCTCCATCAAACTTGACAAAACTGACATAGCCACAAAAGGCCAGATTCAGCACATAGTAAATTTTTCATTTGATGAACCAAGTATGAACTGCATCATTTTTATAAGGATTCATAGCAGACAAATGAGAAATAAGATTTCTATTTATTGTCAATTTTCTTTACTTAACACTGACTGACTGTTAAGTGCAGAACATCAGATACTTTTTCCAGTAATTATCTAATCCTGTTAAATCACCCTGACTCCCATCCCTCCCTGACTCCTAATCATCCCTTACTCCAATCCCTCCCTTACTCCTTTCCTTTGACGCCAGTGTGCTTCTATCACACTTCATTCATCATAAAAACAGCAAACAATGTTTGGTCTAAACACACGCACATCATAATTTGTTTCTTATATATACAGTCATAGCATTTCTACAGCACAGAGAAAGGTCCTTTAGCCGATCAAGTGTATGTTATTCAAAAACAAGCACCCAGCTATTCTAATCACATTCTCCAGCAGTTGACCTATAGCCTTGTCTGTCTTGGTATCATCTAAATATTTCTTAAATGTGATGGTGGTTCTGCCTTTGTGACCCTTACAGGCAGAGTTCCAGATTCCCACCATCTGCTGGGTGAAAAGAATTTTTTACATGTACTGTCTAATCCTCCTGCCCCTTACTTTAAATCCATTCCCCTGGTCACAGCAAGGAAAAATGCTTCTTGCTTACCCTGTCGATACCCCTCATAATTCTATACATCTCAATCACGTTTCCTGTCAATTTCCTCTGTTGTAAGGAAAACAACCCCAGTCCATCCAATTTCTCTTCATAACTAAAACTCCCCAGCTTAGGCAACATCCTGGTAAATCTCATCTGCACCCTCTCCAATGCAATCACATCCCTCTGATAACTTGGATTTCAAAACAGCACACAGTATTCTAGCTGTCGCTGAACCAACCATTTACGCAGTTCCAGCATAACCTCCCTGCTCTGTGTGTTGTCTAATAAAGGCAAGTATTACCTTAACCACTTTATCATTGGAAGTTTTCAGCTACTCCTGAACTATTTACAGCAAGCCTATCACAACTACCCAAACCAACAGGAAAAAGTTACTGTCAGTAAGTGTAATAATGATGTTTTAATATTTAGATGCAACACAAATGAGATGCAGAGACTCCATTTATTGAAGATATCAAGTGGGTTAATTTACAGCTAGACTAATGTACACAGAACAAAGTAATCTCCAGACGTAGCATGTTCTTTGAGTGGTACAGTGCAGTGAGTCTTTGTACATGAAATAACATCCACACTGCGTGTTGAGTACTTAAAAGTACATTACTCCAAAGGTGATAACACAACATCCCCTTTCTTCTTCAAAGATAATTTTCATGCTACAAATTAAAATACATAAATATCGTACAGCTAAAAAATACAGACAGTTAAATTTGCAAGTACATCAGTCTGAGAACCTATATACTATTTCAGGTGTTTGACAACTCTTCCAGATCTTATGGGATAGTCTTCTGGAATGATGGCTTTTCCTTTGGCTGTTGTTGGTTTGCTGTCATCAATGTGTTGTTTGCTGACTTGATTTTCCATCTCATTGTCATTGTCTGGACATATTATTTCATGTTTTCTGAACACAATTTTTGTATTGTGTATTTCCCTCAACTGGTTTCAGTTCCTCTTCGGCATTGCTCGTCTAGTTGTTATGACTTCATAAGAGCTGGGTTCATTGAGAGCTTTGGAAATCTCTGCGGGTACAAAGGTTCACATTGTAGGGTATATGAATCTGACCTTTTGTCCTAACTTGTAATTGAAATATTTCTACATCTGCATGCCAGTCATCCTCCCTTGTGCATCTGGCACCTTGAAGAATTTGGATAGGTGGTGGCTTGGTAAGGTCATCCCCACTTAGTTTCTGAATGTGATCTCTGCTGGTGATGCTAATACTATATCTAGAGGTGTAACTCTGAAGTATAATATGATAGCCTGAAAATTTTGTTTCATTGTCCTACATTTAAAAATAATTGATATAATGATTTCTTCACGAAACTGACCGAATGTGGCATTCCACGTAACTGCCATGGTGCATGATGTTCTTTACCTGTCTCTCACTTGGTAATTTTGAGAAAAAGTAGTGCTAAGGATTAAGTTGTTTCCATTGACATTAATTAGATCTGTGGTGATTTTGGAGGAACATACTGTTGGAATCTCATGTGGGTGTACATGTTCTCTATGTTGCTGTGGCTGCTTGCTGTGGCTTAGGTCTCACTTTAACTTCTCTTTATATGTGAAAGCTGTACTTTTTGTGAGGGCCAATTGTTAGAGTTGAATCTTTTCTGCAGTGCAATACAGCATCAGCTTTGACAATTCCTTTGGCTACGATGTAGCTGTAGCTGTATGGTGTAGCTGTTGCTATAGCTGTATGATGTGGGAGCTGGCTGATCCCATTGTGAACGGCAGTGACCGCATCTGCAGCAAGTGTTGGTTGCTGGAAGAACTCCGGCTCAGAGTTGAAGATCTGGAATCTGAGCTTCAAACACTGCGGCACATCTGGGAGGGGGAGAGTTACCTGGACGCTTTGTTTCAGGAGGCAGTCACACCTGGTAGATTAAGTAATTCGAATTCAGTTAGTGATCAGGGACAACAGGGTGTGACTGCAAGTGAGGCAGGTAGGGGGATCCTGAGTTCAGGAGTGGAGGAGCCTCAGCTTTTGACCTTATCCAACAGGTACGAGATACTTGCTCCCTGTGTGGATGAGGAAAAGGGCTGCGGGGAGGATGAGCCAGCTCACCGCGGCACCATGGTGCAGAAGGCCATTCAAGAGGGGGGAGCAAAAAGACAAGTGGTAGTTATAGGGGATTCTATAGTTAGGGGGATAGATAGTATCCTTTGCAAGCCGGATCGGGAGTCCCGCATGGTGTGTTGCCTGCCCGGTGCCAGGGTGCAGGACATCTCTGCCGGCTTGAAAGGATATTGGAGCGGGAGGGGGAGGATCCAGTTGTTGTGGTCCACGTTGGGACTAACAACATAGGTAAGGCTAGGATGGAGGACCTGTTTGGGGATTATCAAGCACTAGGAACGAAATTAAGGAACAGGTCCTCGAGGGTCATAATCTCCGGATTACTGCCCGAGCCACGTGCAAATTGGCTTAGGGATAAGAAAATTAGGGAAGTAAACACATGGCTAAGGGAGTGGTGTGGGAAAGAGGGGTTCCATTTCATGGGGCATTGGCATCAGTTTTGGAACCGGAGGGATCTGTACCAATGGGACGGTCTCCACCTGAACCGATCTGGAACCAGTGTTCTTGCGAAAAGAATAAATAGGGTGGTCACTCGGACTTTAAACTAGTGAGTTGGGGGGAAGGGAAAGGGAAAATGACAGGGAGTATGATGGTAAATAAAAAGGTAAGCAGCAGGTTAGCATGTGTGCAGGAGGGTTTAAGTTCAAGGCAGACTATGAAAGAAGCAAAAAGGAGATATTATTAGAGATGTTGGAAATCATGAGGGTAAGAAAGGTAGCATAAAGGCACTTTACCTGAATGCTCATAGCATTCGTAACAAGGCTGATGAAGTTAACGGCACAAGTCATCGCGAATGAATATGATTTGGTAGCCATTACGGAGACATGGTTACAGGATGGTCACGACTGGGAGTTAAATATCCAAGGGTACCAGACTATTCGGAAGGACAGACAGGAAGGTAAGGGAGGTGGTATAGCTCTGATGTTCAAGGATGCCATCAGGGCGGTGCTGAGAGATGATATAGGTTCTATGGAGAATGAGGTTGAATCCACTTGGGCGGAAATTAGAAATTCTAAGAGGAAAAAGTCACTGATAGGCGTAGTCTATAGGCCACCAAATAATAACATCACATTGGGGCGGGCAATAAACAAAGAAATAACTAATGCCTGTAAAAATGGTACGGCAATTATCATGGGGGATTTTAACCTATATGTAGATTGGTCAAACCAGCTCGGTCAGGGATCCTTGAGGAGGAGTTCATTGAGTGTATCCGTGATAGTTTTCTTGAACAGTATGTAACGGAACCAACACGGGAGCAAGCTATCCTAGATCTGGTCCTGTGTAATGAGACAGGAATAATTAATGACCTCACAGTTAGGGATCCTCTTGGAAGGAGTGATCACAGTATGGTTGAATTTAGAATACAGATGGAGAGTGTGAAGATAAAATCCAATACCAGGGTCCTGTACTTGAACAAGGGGAACTACAATAGAATGAGGGAGGACTTGGCTAAAGTACATTGGAAACAAAGATTTTATGGTGGGACAGTTGACGAGCAGTGGAAGACTTTCAAAACAATCTTTCAAAGTGCTCAGCAAAAGTATATTCCAATAAAAAGGAAGGACTGTAAGAAAAGGGGTAATCTGCCATAGGTGTCTAAAGAAATAAGGGAGGCTATCAAATTGAAAGAGGAGGCATACAAAGTGGCCAAAAACAGCATGAAACTAGAAGATTGGGAAAACTTTAAAGGTCAACAGAAAGCCACAAAAAGAGCTATAAGGAAAAGTAAGATAGAACATGAGAAAAAACTAGCACAGAATATAAAGACAGATAGGAAAAGTTTTTATAAATATATAAAACGAAAAAGAGTGGCTAAAGTAAACGTTGGCCCTTTAGAGCATGAGAAGGGGAATTTAGTTATGGGATATGATGAAATGGCCGAGGCATTGAACAGGTATTTTGTATCGGTCTTCACAGTGGAGGACACTAATAACATGCCAGTAATTGACAAAGAGACGAAGGTAGGTGAGGACCTGGAAACAATCATAATTATGGAAGAGGTAGTGTTGGGCAAGCTAATGGAGCTAAGGATTGATAAGTCTCCTGGCCCTGATGGAATGCATCCCAGGGTACTAAAAGAGATGGCGGGAGAAATAGCAGGTGCACTGATGGTAATTTTCCAAAATTCGCTGGACTCTGGGGCAGTCCCAGCAGATTGGAAAACAGCAAATGTGACGCCACTGTTTAAAAAGGAAAGTAGACAAAAGATGGGGAATTATAGTCCGGTTAGCTTAACCTCTGTAGTGGGGAAGAAGCTTGAGTCTATTATCAAGGAAGAAATAGCAAGGCATCTTGATAGAAATTGTCCCGTTGGGCAGACGCAGCATGGGTTCATGAAGGGCGGGTCATGCTTGACAAATCTTTTGGAATTCTATGAAGACATTGCGAGCAAGGTGGACAATGGGGACCCAGTGGATGTGGTGTACCTAGATTTCCAAAAGGCCTTCGACAAGGTGCCGCACAAGAGGCTACTGCATAAGATAAGGATGCATGGCATTAAGGGTAAAGTATTAGCATGGATAGCGGATTGGTTGACTAACAGGAAGCAAAGAGTGGGGATAAATGAGTGCTATCCTAGCTGGCAGTCAGTGACTAGTGGTGTGCCTCAGGGATCGGTGTTGGGACCGCAATTATTTACAATTTATATAGATGATTTGGAGTTGGGGACCACGTGTAGGGTGTCAAAGTTTGCAGATGACACTAAGATGAGTGGCAGAGCAAAGTGTGCAGAGGACTGTCAAACTTTGCAGAGGAACATAGATACATTGAGTGAGTGGGCAAAGGTCTGGCAGATGGAATACAATGTAAATAAATGTGAAGTCATACATTTTGGTAGCAGTAATAGTAAAAAGGATTATTCCTTGAATGGTAAAAAGTTGCAGCATGCTGCTATGCAGAGTGACCTGGGTGTCCTTGTGCATGAATCACAGAAGGTAGGTCTGCAGGTACAACAAGTAATTAGGAAGGCAAATGGAATTTTGTCCTTCATTGCTAAAGCGATTGAAATAAAAAGCAGAGAGGTTATGTTGCAGCTGTACAAGGTGCTGGTGAGGCCACACCTGGAGTACTGTGTGCAGTTTTGGTCTCCTTACTTGAGAAAGGACGTACTGGCACTGGAGGGGGTGCAAAGGAGGTTCACTAGGTTGATTCTGGCGTTGAGGGGGTTGGCTCATGAGGAGAGACTGAGTAGATTGGGATTATATTCATTGGTATTCAGAAGATTGAGGGGGGATCTTATAGAAACATATAAAATTATGAAGGGAATAGATAAGATAGAAGTAGAGAGGATGTTTCCACTGGCAGGTGAAGCTAGGACAAGAGGGCATAGCCTCAAGATTAGAGGGAGCAGATTTAGGGTTGTTAATCTATGGAATTCCTTGCCCAATGAAGTAGTTGGCGCTACTTCAGTAAATGTTTTTTAAAAAAAGGTAGATTTTTTTTGAACAATAAATGAATTAAGGGATACGGTGAGAACGTGGGTAAGTGGATCTGAGTCCACGAAAAGATCAGCCATGATCTTATTGAATGGCGGAGCAGGCTCGAAGGGCCAGACGGCCTACTCCTGCTCCTAGTTCTTATGTTCTTATGTTCTTATGATGTTGTCCTGGTACAATAGTATAAATCCTTGGCTGACTCTTTGCAAGTATTCCTGGTCTCTTCTGCTGCTGTGGGTACTTGGTGAGCACAGTGTTGAGAGCCATATATGGTGGCAGTCCTGCCTCTGCTGGACTTACTCCTGTCTGCCAGGTAATATATTTATAGTTCCATTCTGAATTACCACTGCTGCATGATACTGTTAGTGTACCCCTGCAATGGTTTGGCAACCCAATATCTGCAGTTAATTTGATGGATGTAGTTTGTACTGTTGAGTTCCTACAATCCTGGAGTGGGTCCTTCAGAATTCAGACTGGTAGGATGTTTGCAATAGCTGATGTATCAGTCTTGGTTTTGAGTGCATGTTTGCCAGGTTCTTTTGAGCAAATGGTGTTGATTGCAGTAAAAGCCTTTGTTCACAGTGTGTCATATTCACAATGTGGAAAGCCTCTTTGCGCTCTGAGTCTAGACTCAGGTCTATCATGCTGTTAACTTTGTGTAATTGCTTACACTTATGCAGGTCGCTGACACTTTCTTACCACTGCTGCCGTGTTGCTATCTTTGTCTTCTGTTTAGTTGTGTCCTGCTGTAGCCTCTGGCTGCATCTTTGGAGCCCTATTTTTGCATAAGTGTCCTTTTGTACTAAACACCGTGCACAATTCTTGGAATGCCGGACAACATTGCAGTGAGTAGACAGATCAGATTCGTCATGTGGCTTTGTGTCTTGGCTCCAGTGTCAGTGTTCTTTACATCTACTGCTTTTGCATACTGACTTCATGTTTTCTATCCTTTGCTAGCAGTGAATCAATGCTGTGACCTTTCTTTTCTTTTCCTCCAAGAAGTCTTTTTGGAATTTTTTTGAATGTTGAGGTAATCACTAACTCCATTATCTGTCCTGACAATTCCACCTCTGAAAAGTCATGATCATTGTCCTTTGTTCAACATCTACTATCAAATTGACTGATTTCTGTGGTTTTTTTTGCCTAGAATATTAATTCTCAGCAATGTATTGTAAAGTTGACCCCAATATGAAGCTTATCTTCAAGCACTTTACATTTCTTTGTAGGATAATTTTGGTCGTCTTCAGTTAAGCCCAAGGTATTGACTCTGTGTAATCACTTGTTACCAACTGTTGTCTGTATCTTCATAGCTTGTTTAATAGTTTTCTAATACTGGGTCTGTGAAGATTAGTTGCATCCTTTCGTTAAAAAGTTTGAACTCAGACAGGAGACCCCTTGCTTTGTGGTTCATGATAGAAAATTTGGTGTCCATCCTTTTGTACTTTTGCTTTTTCATTTTATAATTAGTTTTGTGAACTACTTATGTGCTTTCAACACTGTACTTTGCATTCCTTAGCACTGTTTTTAGTTTGAATTTTCTTTAGGCCTTGTGCTGTTAAATGTTTTTCTGCATTGTTTGAATTTGGGCACAGTTTCTTTCAGCTCAGTTGGAGGCTGGCTCTCTCAATGCTGTTCACATTTGGAGTAGCAGTGGATTTGAATGAGCTGGTTGCTTGCACAACTGGTCAGCTTGGAGATGCTTGCAGTTGTGAAGAAATCTTGATTTATTCTGCTTTCTGAACTGGGGGAGCTTTTGGATTGCTGTTGTGTTTTGTTTGCTGCTGCTCCCTTTGGCCTTCAAGTTTGTAAGGCCTGTTTCTTGTTCACTTTTTAAAAAAGAAAACGATATTCCTGCTGCGCACCATGTAGCAATATTTTAGTGTTGTCTAAACATAGCATGAATGAGATAAGTGGATTTTGTTTACTTTAAAATTTCTGGTGGGTTTATCTACAGCGACACTAATATATACAGTACAAAGTATTCTGCAGATGCAACATTTGCCTGAGTTCTAGAGTGATGAGAGCCTATGGTAACGTGAAAACATGTGCCCTTAGCTCAGTTGCATGTTGAACTCTTAAAGGGATTCCACTCTGAAGATAATAAGACATGACCAAGTTTCAAACACTACAAAACCACTGTATAAATTCCTCACGAAACTTTCAACTTAACCAATTTTTGAAATCCGTTTGGTTATACATTTTTTTTCTTTTTTTTGAACCGTAGAATTCTTACAAATAAAATTTTTTAAAAAAGCAAAATGGTTTACAGAAAATGAAATCACTAAACTTATCCAATAAAGTGAATCATTGGAAATTCCCCCAACAATTTATTTTTCAGTGGACTGTTGTTCTCTCCAGTGCCTGGAACTTGACTGCACAATTCCAGAAGCTTTCACATTTTCCTTGGTCATTTCCACCTAGTATTTCTTGGAATCCATAAATAAAGGTCTGACCTTTGATGAATTTTTGACAAGAGAGTCACAAGTTATCTGGGATAGGTATGAAAGTGGAGTTAACCCTCACAGCCATGATTTTACCAAACGGTAGGACAGGCTTGATGACCTAGATAGCCTACTCATCCTATTTCCTCTGATATCATTTTGATCTGTCCTGCTTAATTCCTCTTTTAGGTCCTCTCCATGTGAGAAGTTCATTAGACCTGTCAATGGTAGCTTTCATTGACATGGATTAGATTTTGTTCTCCTATTCCTTTCAGATTGCACATCTTTATGCTTCTTGCCCTTTTTTTCAGATTCGTGTATTTTGAATTTGTTTTCCAGGCCTGGATCCTGGTCTCTGTTGATGACGGTCCAAATATACCTTGTTCACCACAATTGCTGTCAGACTCTTCCTTTCACAGCCAGATCTCATACTCTTGTGTGTTACCTGAATACATGTTCTCAAATGATGGTACCTTCTATCTCAATCTCCTTTCCTGCTTATTACTACCAGCAAGGATAAAGAATATTTAGAGTGATATCCCTCCCCACACTTTTCTTGCATTTGACCAATTGACGTAATAAGTGATTGTTTAAGTGTGAATAGTCATGTGCTAGTAGCATGAGGCATGACCTTCCTCACCTTAGCTACCATTTGCACTCCTAATAGGAAGCCTCATTGAAGATCACAGCATTCACAAGTTGGTATAGGAGCCCATGGAGTATGAAGCAAAGGTGGGCCTTTGGAAGCACTGAGTCTTGCTGTGTGCAGACGCCATCACTGAAATTATATTAGATATGAAAAAAAAATAAAATAGTAAAAAGAATTTACAAACTGTTTTGCTGACTGCCTTTATCTCATCTGCAGTGACTCCCTAAATTCTAGGTGAGTAAGTCAACGCATTTTGGAGTGCCTTGCAATCAAGGCTCAGGGAATGCCACTTCATGTTTGTCACTGACCCCAAGGATGGAAATATAATTTCAGTTTACAGGGTGTCACCAAGGCAAGCAGAGGCCCAAGCCTAAGTTGAGATTTTCACTACTATGGGCTAGCAACTACACTTCTCCCACTGAATTTTGCAAGATCCATATTTGTGTGATACCAACTTCGAGCTGCCCTATTTTGACACTCATATCGCTATTACTATTAGATACAAACTTTACAGAATCGTGTCATTTTGCCAGCTCTTCCAGGTTTTGACAGCCCCAATCCTCTGCTGTCCCCTCCCCCTCCACTCTGTTTATGCACTTAATCTTTCCTCAATGTATTCCATGTGTCAGTTGAATTTGTTCATCGGTCTTCTCCCAATTCCTCTGTTTCGCTCTCATTCTCATTGCCAGTCTGTCCATATACTGTTCTATTACTTATCTCGTGTTTTGCAGTTGTTCTCTTGTAAAGTAACCCCATCTTTTTCCCAAGATAAGACTTTAAAAAAAATAACTTTATTGATGCTTGAAAACCTGCTGAAGAGAGCAAAAATTTGCAGGTAGAAAGGAAAAGATCAGAGAGAAATATGGATTCCAAACATATTTTTCCAGCTCTTTCCAGTTGCTATGGAATGATACAACTGCTGCTTTGATACACTCACTGACCGTAGTTACGTAATGCAGTGGCATTCTGGATATACGCATGCATAACGACATTCAAAAAGAATTGGTAACTATTATATGATAATCTAACAGATGGATCAATGTAGACATTTCCAATTTTCACACCTGACTGTATGATAACAACAAAATAAAACAGTTTAGCTGATATTTGACGACGTTGTTCATGAGAAGTCAAAGAATATGCTTTTGAGATGTGAATTGTAAGAAGTAATATGCAGTGTTTTATTAGAATAGAATAGAATCCCTACAGTGTGAAAACAGGCCATTTGGCCCAACAAGTCCACACCAACCGTCAGAGAATCCCCCCGGACACATCCCCCTGTAACCCACCTGAATACTACAGGCAATTTAGCATGACCAATCCACCTAGCCTGCACATCTTTGGACTGTGGGAGGAAACCCACGCAGACACGGGGAGAACGTGCAAACTCCACACAGACAGTCGCCTGAGGGTGGAATCGAGCCCTGGCGCTGTGAGGCAGCAGTGCTAACCACTGAGCCACGGTGCCACCCATTATAGGATATTATTATAGGATATTATTATAGGATTAAGGAACAGCTGTGAATAACTTGGCTGTACAACCTAATTGAAGTTATACCCCGAGGACAGGTGTAGGGCAGTTTTTCTAAGGAACGTCCTGCGGTCAATTTAGAAGATATTTATGTTGCTGGGAAATTTCTTTGCAGATGAGAAATTATTTTATTTTTCCTTTCATAATTTATTGATGAATCTATTGATGGGTGTTACTATAACTATGGTTAGTTTCTGCTGACCGATTATGAACCATTGCTCTATTAAGCCGTTTTCAGATTCTCAATTTTTCATGATTAAACAGTGAATAAACTGACATTGCATAATTTGGTGAAACAGTAATTAGAATACCAAACTCATTAATTGTAATTTTGTCATCTCCACGGTGACTTTCCAGTTAATGTAAAGGATACATCATCATAAGGTCATATAAAATTCCTTTCACCCAACATCCCTGTGCTTGTTAACCTACTTTGGCTCCCAGTTCAGCAATGTCTTGATTTAATAATTCTCAAACTTGTTCTCAACGGCCTTTCTCCTTCAGTCGCTGTAACTGACTAAAAACTCTCAAACAGTTGAAAGGATCTGCACTGCTCCAATTCTGACCTCCTCTGCATCCCAAATTTTAATCACTTCTCCATTAGGATTCGTGCGTTCAGTTACCTAATCGTTAAACCCACACATCCTCCCTAAATCTCTGTCTTTCTTTACGACCAGTCATTAAAGCCTATCAATGGAATGAAAGTTCATAGAAAAATACAATGTTATT
Source organism: Rhincodon typus (assembly GCF_021869965.1). NCBI lineage: Eukaryota > Metazoa > Chordata > Chondrichthyes > Orectolobiformes > Rhincodontidae > Rhincodon > Rhincodon typus. Next base: position 9,282,158 of record NC_063351.1, read on the forward strand.
CTGCAGGGCTTATAGTGGATGATGGTTGTATACTTGTATCTTAAATATACTTAAACAGCTGTTATCCTGTCTCAAAGTTAGTCAAGATTATGAGGTAGTAGTCAAAACAGAAAACCGCAGCATCCACTCATACTCAGCATCCCCAATTAATACTTCTAACAAAGCATCCATGTTACTGCTTTACCAACACTTGTCACATGGCTGGTATGTTTACAATGAATGGAAGAATATAATACAGTGGCAATGTGATTTTGAAATTTTGAATGAGATGTACAACAAGCCTCAACCATTTCAAATGCCATAGAGCTGATATGGAAGTGAAACAATGATTGCCCATGAGTGATTCTGCGGCATCCCACAAACAGAGCGTTCTTTCTGGCATATCACATCTCATTCCAGCCAGCAGGCTTTGGTCCCAGAAAGAATGCTCGATGTGTAGGATTCCTGAAGTGCTGCAGAATCACTCATATGGAGAACCTATACAGTTAACTCTTTCTGCTGCCAGTTTCTCCAGGATTAGAAATTGAAGAAATGGCTTGGTTAGTGAGCGGGATAGGGTTGAATTCTCTCTTTTGAGATGAAATGTGGAAATGGCCTGAAAAGCAGGAAGCACTTGCTCCCAGGGGTTCGTGGGTGAATTTTCTCTCGTCAATACATTCTTCTCAACCCATTACATATGCACACATGGGATAGGGGTGGCACGGTGGCATGGTGGTTAGCACTGCTGCCTCACAGTGCCTGGGACCTGGGTTCGATTCCAGCCTCAGGTGACTGTCTGTGTGGAGTTTGCACATTCTCCCCACATCTGCATGGGTGTGCTCCAGTTTCTTCCCACAGTCCAAAGATGTGCAGGTTGGGTGGATTGGCTATGCTAAGTTGCCCATAGTGTTCAGGGAGATAGAGGGTGTATGTTGGGTGAGATGCTCTGAGGTTCAGTGTGGACTTGTTGGGCCAAAGGGTCTGTTTCCACACTGTAGGGATTCTATGAACATGACATGTTTAATGGGCAGGAAGTTCTGAATCCCATTGAGTCTTTTTGGGCTCCAACATCCAGGCAATGTACTTAAAGGGCACCCTGACAGCATGTGACCATCTGCAGTCCAGGAATATAATTCAGCCTCTACTTATTCACACCCACCCCTCACTTCTGGTGTTGGGCAATAAATAGTAGGTAAAAAATGGTGCCACTTTTAGAGTTACCTCCCTAAAAGTTCTCCTGAAATCTCTGCTAGAAGAAAAGGATGCTCTGCTCTCCCTACATGGCACTGAAAAGCCAACCTGACTGATAGATGCATCCTGTACAGAGGTGGCTGCAAAGCTAGCTTGCTGATACAGATGGCTCATACAAGAGCTGTCAATGCCTTCTGTACAATCAATGCCAGTCACTCCATTGCATCTCTTGGTGTAGCACAGCTGGCACAGTAATGCTGCCTATCAGCACATCTGCCAGGGCTTGTACTTAAGACATAAAAGGACTAGGTACACACAACATTCACACACTATCAGGTCACTTACCTTTCATCAGAACTGGGAGATCATGAGCTGAGCAGTATTTTATACCATTTCAGCTTAACCTCCCAATTCTAATGTTCCACACATAGGCCAATGAAGCTAATTATCCCAATATGCTGCCTTTAGCACCTTATCAACTTGCCACCATCAGGGCTTCATGGATATGCATGTCAAGGTCCCTCTGATCTTCAGTAATTTCCAAACTCCTACCGTTCATAATGCCACCTTTTATCATTCACCCTTCCTAACTGCATTTCCTCACCTTTCTGAGTTGAATTCCATTTGCCACTGCTCTCTCCAGTTGTCCAGTTTGTTGATACCCTCCTTAAGTTTACAGCTATCCTCCTCACTATTTACCAACCTACCAAATTTTGTGCTGTCCATGAACATATTGATGAAACCCTGTACATTTGAGTCCAATTCAATAATGTACACCACAAACGGTTAAGGCCCCAGCCCTGCAAAACCCCACAGGAAACAGAGTTACAGTCACAGAAACAGTACTGTGTCACCCTCTGCTTTCTACCGCTCAGTTAATTTTGGATAGACTTTATCTTGGATCCCATGGGCTGTGAGGGCTCTTACTTTCTTGAGGGACTCTGCCATGAGGAACCTTTTCAAGAGCCTTGCTGAAGTCCATGTAGACTGCATCAAATGCATTACTCTCCTCAAATATCTCTGGTTGCCCTCTTCAAAGAGTCAGTTAAATTTGTCTAAAGTTACCATCTGATAACACACATAACAAATCCATGCTGATTACTACTCAAAGAAAAGCTACTTCCAATTCCTCTTCTTTGTTAGTGCATAGTCCTATTAGAAAAACTGCCAACAATTGTACAGCACCATCAACATTTCATATGCATGCCAGAGAATTTTAAGTAGCTGTTATTACTATTTTGAACAAAAGAGGATAAAGAGATTTATTTGAGTTAGCAACATGAATGTGTAATGCAGTTGTACATTTCTATCCATTTTTCAGTCTGACTTGATGCATTAGCATTCAAATATGACACAACAGTGAGAACGCTAAACATCTTCAAGTGATGTGTTCTGAAAAAAATTGTCTTTAACTCAAACAGTTCATGTTTTTCCCTACTGCACAGTTTCTGTCGGACCTCCTGAGTGCTTTCAGAACTTTATTTTTATTTACCTGATGATGAATGCTATTTCTGTAGCACCTTGCTTTAAAGTGCAAGATTAACAGCAGAAATAGTACACTAGAGTAATCATTTAAGTGTAATTTGCTCATGTTCTTTATTATATGCATATTCATTCTTTCAGCTATTCATATGGTAGCCTTAAAAATGAATTGTTTTCATCATCTATTTAAAGTAGCACATCCTTCAGCTGAAGATTTAAATGTATGGCAGCGATTGAATAAATGAGATGTAACATCTGTTTTAATTACATTAGTTCACTTTTGTGTATTTTCGCCAAAGACAGACTGTCTTCATAATGAAGAAAGGAATTTTATTGTACAATAGCAAGAAAGCTAAGCATCTTCAAGTAAGATTAACATATGAAATAACATCTGTCAGTCACTTTAGAGATGGTTGGTTTCCTCAAGATAACTAATAGAAAAGCCTGCAGATTTTTGTTTTATTTGTAAGTACTTTGTTTATTTATTAATAATGCAGCATATGTTGAAGTATTGTAAGTAACTGAAGTTAATGTTGTTGAATCCTGAGAGCTGCTATATAACTATTAAATGTTCTAGACATCTCTGTAGTGTCCAAATTGTTATTGAAATTATATTACAGTGCAAATATCTGTACTTTTTAAATTACTTTTTTCTATTTTATATCTAAGTATATTACAATACAATACATTTTAAAAGGTTATCATTACAGAAGAGAATGCATTAAATTTACCAAATTTTCTTCTTAAAATCTCGTTCATTCTAATTTAAAATTGAGCAAAATATTTAAATCATTTGAAGTTTAACAAATCCCTTTGTCTTATCTATAATCGGGTATGGCAGCTTTATGAGAACAGTTTGTATATGTTGAAAACAAAAAATGCTGGAAATCACAGCGGGTCAGGCAGTATCCATGGAGAGAGAGCAAGCTAACCTTTCGTGTCTAGATGACTGTTCTGATGGGTCTGATAAAGAGTCATATAGACTCAACGTTAGCTCTCTCTCTCTCCGTGGATGCTGTCTGACCCGCTGTGATTTCCAGCATTTTTTGCTTTCAGTACAGATTCCAGCATCTGCCATAATTTGCCCCTAGTTTATATGTGTTACCTGCTATGTTGCATGATGCTGACAGCAATATAATCTGAATCTCTTTAATCTGGCGCTCATGTTTGGGGCTGAACTCTGTCTTAAATTATAAAGTCAGACCTAACATCCTCTAATTTCGAAAGGAAAAATTAATTGTGTCAAAAGGTGAGTTCTCATTTCTAAGCAAGAATTAATTCAATGACTTATGAAGAAAAATACCAATTATACACATAATGGAGCAAATGGCCTGTATCTGTGTCATGACATTCTGTGATTTCTCATTGGAGAGCACAGACTTAGACAGCAACCATTTCTTCTCTGTGAAAGTTGCATTGTTGGTTGCAACTTACCAAAGAATATAATGGCTTTATAACTGAATTGTCCGACCTTTTCACATAGGTGGGGGAATACATTTCAATTTGTGGGGCCAGTGAATACATTTCAGCTAGTTCAGATATGGCACAACAGAAAAAATGAAATTCAAGAAAATAAACAATTTCAAAGCAATAAGCCAATAACTTAAATAGCTAATTAATAAAAAGACCATTGAAAAGTGCCAAACTGCAGAGCTAATTAATTGCTCTTTGTTGTTATAATTAAGAAACAGAACTAAAGAAGGAGTCAGATGATGCCCCAAGTCTTGCTCACCAGAACAGAGGAAGAGGACGGCACCTCTGGTGATACAGACTCCATGAATTCTTATGAATTTGGGGATTGGAAGTGATTTGTCTTTCAGCCTACGTTCTGATGGTTTTGAAAGGGAAGGAGGAGGAGGGCGAGGGAAAACTGTTGTTTCTAGTTCAGTTTCAGGAAACATTCTTACTGCTCTTCCAACCCCTTCACTTTTACCCTTTCTCAGTTAATCGCACATTCGGTCACTTACTGTCTGTCCCACACATTCTGTCTCCTTCCCTCCAACACTTATTTGTTCTGACTCTCACTTCTTCTCACACTTACACAGTCCTGCTCAGTCTCCTTCCCTCACATTCACTCACTTGCTCTTGTTCCTCTCTCTCTCTCTCCCACTACCTCTCTCTCTCTTTCCCCCTCTTGTTCTCTGTACTGTCTCTCCTCACACATTCTGTCCCTCAATCTCCCATTTCTTTTCAGTTCTCATTCTCTTTCAGTCTCCCTTCCCCAACACACACTAGCTCTCACTGTCCCTCTTCTTCTCCCTCCCTTGCTCATTGAAATGTACTCATTTCTCTTCCTTACTTTCACTCACTCCCACCCACTCATTCTCCCCACTCACTCTCTCCCCTACTCAGTCTCCCCCCAACTCACTCTCACCTCCCCACTCACTCTCTCTCCCCTCACTTACTCTCCCCGCCACTGACTCGCTCACTCCCACCCCCCACCACCACTCACATCCCCCCTGGCGTAGGCACCTCACTCCACCATCTTGACTGTTGCTTTAAGGGGGACAGCACCTGTGCAGGAAAGAAGAAGCCTTGTCTTCTCTACCACCATATCCTTCCCTCCTTGCTCCCTGAATCAGACCCTCTTTATCCACACCCATCTGGAAGGCATCTTGTGGCCTCTTCCCTACCAGCAGATTCTCTGTTGCCACTCCCAAGGTGCAGCGCTCAAAGTAAACATAATGACTCAAATTTTCCAAGCAGAGGCCGTTGCTCTCCAGCTTTTGTTGCTGTAGGCTCACTAACAAACATGGCACAGAAATGGCCTTTGATTGCAGGGGCATCTTCTTGCAGAATCTTCCACTTATATTTGCTGCATTTAGATCCCCAGTGGTAGATTGGATAGGACCCCTTGGTGAGCCGCAATCGGCTCGTATTAATCAAGCCTTATTTAGAAGGTTAATTTAGAAACAGCAATAAAACTATACGAGGAAGAGTGTTGCAATGAATTCTATTTTGAGAGAGTTACTTTCTGCTAGAAAACGTGTGAGGTATAAATACTCTACAGATTTTGTTTAGTTTAGAGTTATAGAGAGTTGTGCAGCATGGAAACAGACCCTTCGGTCCAACTCATCCATGCTGACTAGATATCCTAAATTAATCTAGTCCCATTTGCCAGCATTTGGCCCATATCCCTCTAAACCATTCCTATTCATGTACCCATCCTGAAGCCTTCAAAATATTGTAATTGTACCCACCTCCACCACTTCCTCTGGCAGCCCATTTCATAAATGCATCACCCTCTGCATGAAAAAGTTGCTCCTTAGGTCCCTTTCAAATCTTACCCCTCTCACCTTCAACCTATACCCTCTAGTTTTGGGCTTCCCTAACCTGGGGGAAAGACCTTGGCTATTCACCCTATCTATGCCCCTCATTATTTTATAAACCTTTATATGTCAGCCCTCAGCCTCTGATGCTCCAGGGAAAATAGTCCCAGTTTATTCTTGAACTGCTTGAGAGATAAAAATAATGCAATTATATGTGGGCCATGTATGGTTTAGATAAAAATCAACAAGTGACGCCCCTTTATGGAAATGCCTTTACTTAAAGTTTTGGAAGTGTTCAGCATAGATTTACCAGGATAATGCAAGGGATGGGGAACTGTGGTAATTGGAAATAAAAACAAATAATGCAGAAGTACGCAATCGGTAATGCATCTTTGCAGACAGAAATAGAGTTAATGGTTCAGATTGTTGCTGTTCCACGAGACCTTTTCTCATCATAAGGGGAGACCATTGTGATATCAGAATACATTCACTGGAGCAGAGAAGGTCAAGAGAAAATTTGAATGGGAAGTGTTAAAATGGTGAAGCATTTTAATACAATTAATAGGGCATGGTTTTTATTTGCTGATTTAGCAATGATTGAAGAGAGTTGTCACTTTTATCTCTTGTGCAGTATTCAATTAGATAAAAATTGGATAAGTTTGACAAAGGGCGGGTCATAGAATATAAGACATCGGAGCAGAAATAGGCCATCCATTTCATCGAGTCTGCTCTACCATTCAATGAGATTGTGGCTGATTTAATAATCCTCAACTCCACCTTCCTGCCTTTGCCCATAACTCTTGATTCCCTTATTAAATATATAGCCTTGAATTTCCCTATCCTGAAAATTCCCTCCTCATCCCAAATCTTTGCCTTCTGTTAGTTAGCAAATTCTCTGCCCATGTTAATATACTTCCTTCAAAACCATCTTTTTAAGTAGAATAGATAAGGCTCTTAAGCTACTTAATGTAATTTGTGGTAACATCAAGCACCTTCTGAAAAATCAAATATGAAATATTTGCTGCTTTCTCTTCATCTAACCTAATTTTTTTTAACCATTTCAAAGATTTCTAATAAATTTGTCAAACATGATTTCCCTTCCTTAAGCAGCGCTGACTCTGTTTACTCATATTATGCATTTCCAAATGCTCTGCTATTATAGATATAATCATATCTTTTATCATAGATATAATATTTGTTATAAACACTTAATAATAAAAACAGATGTTAAGCTTATAATTAGTTTTTATTTGTTTCCTACGCTTTTTCAATAAATATGTTACATTGGATGTTTTTCAATCCTCAGGGACTTTTCCAGAATCTGAGGATTTCAGGAAGATTGCTATCAGTGCATCCTCTCTCTGTAGCTACTTCTTTTAGTATCCTAGGATGCATCCCATCAGGTCCAGTTGAGTTGTCTGTCTTCAGCCCCATTAGACTGCCTAGCCCTACTTCTCTAGTGCTAATTCCTGTATTTTGCTCCTTGATTATTTATGACCTTTAAGATACTATTACTGTCTTCTACTCTGAAGACTGATGCAAAGTATTTATTCAACTCAACTGCCATTTCCTCATCCCCTATATTTATTTGTCCAATGAACATAGAGGGATTGGAATATTTAAGTGTTGCTTTTGACTGGCACAGACTCAAAAGGTCTTTTTCTATACTGTAGTTATCATAGAATCCCCACAGTGTGGAAACAGGCCCTTCGGCCCAACAAGTCCACACCGAACCTCAGAGCATCCCACCCAGGCCCATCCCCCTATAACCCACCTAATCTACACCTCCCTGAACACAACGGGCAATTTAGCATGGCCAATCCACCTAGCCTGCACATCTTTGGACTGTGGGAGGAAACCGGAGCACCCGGAGGAAACCCACGCAGACATGGGGAGAACGTGCAAACTCCACACAGACAGTCGCCTGAGGCTGGAATCAAACCCAGGTCCCTGGTGCTGTGAGGCAGCAGTGCTAACCACTGTGCCACCTGTATGACTTTATGACTCCAATGCTGGAGAAACTCAGTAAGTATGGCCACATCTGTAGAAAGAGAAAGAGTTAGCTTTTTGGGGTCTGAAATGACACTTCTTTAGATATCTAAGGAAGAATCACTCTGGGTTCAAAATGTGAACAGATGCTGCTAGACCTGCTGAGTTTATCTCATGTTCTGTGTTTGTTTCAGATTTCCAGCATCTGCAGAATTTTGCCTTTATCATTTCCCCTGCCCCATTCTGTATGTTAACTTACTCCATTGTCTTCCTTTCTCTGTATTTAAAGATCTCTTCTGTCCATCTCGCTCTTACTTGTAAGTTTACCTTTAAAGATTATCTCCTCACTCTTTTTTACCTTCTTGGTTATCTTTTAGAACATAATTACCTTAAAAACTAGGAATGGGCGTAGGCAATTCAGCCCCTGAGGCCTGCTTCCCCAATTAATGTGATCATGGCTGATCTCATTTCAGCGTCACTTCCACTTTCCTGCCCATTCCTCATAACTCTTTAACCCATTAAGAATTTAAAATCTGTCTGTATCCTCCTAAATTTATTCCATGTACTGGCGTCCATCACACTCTGAGGTAATGAATTCCACAGATTCATGGTTCTTTGAGCGAAGTAATTCCTCGTTATTTCAGCTTCGAATCTGCCATTCTTTAATCTTAAAATATCTTAAATCTTGTTCTAGAAGGGGAACATCCACTCTGTCTATTTTGCGAGGGCTATTTAACATCATATATACCCCAATAAAATCTTCTCATTCTTCAAAACTCTTGCCTAAATTGCTCAACCTTTCATTAGACAAGTCTTTCATTTCTGGAGTTAATCTCGTGAACGTTCTATGAGCTGCCTCCTATGCAATTACATTATTCCTCAGGTCTGGGGACCAAAACTGTGCACAGTACCCCAGAGGAGGCCTTGCCAATATCCAGTATAATTGCAAAAACACCTCCTTGTTTTTAAACTTTTTTTAACCAATAAATGCCAAAGTTATAGTTGCCGTTCTTACTATGCTTTACCTGCATACCAGCTTTCTGCAACTCATGCACAAGGCCACCCAGATCCTTCTACACTGAAGCATTTTGAATTTTCTGTCCATTTAGTTAAGTTGCCTTTCTATTCTTTCAACCAAAATAGATAACTTCACACTTATTTACACTAAACTCCATCTACCAAATTTTGATAGTGGTTTTGTGGGTTTTAAAACCTTTCCCAATCTTCTATCTTACCACATCATATATTCATTTTCTTTCAATTTGATGCTATATTTAACTTCCCTGTTCACAAAGCTTGGTTTATTCACATCCTGGAATCATTCTATCTTGTTGGGATATATCTTTCCTATGAGCCATGAACTGTTTCCTTAAACATCTGCCATTATTCTTCAACTATCTTTGCTGCTGAACTTCCTTTTCAGTCCACTACAGCTAGCTCTATCCTCATTCCTTTAACAATCACTCTTACTTAAACTAAGCACATTCTGACCCATGTTACTCCTTGTCAAACTAAATTTTACTATGTTATGCTGACTGTTTCCTAGAGAATCTTTTCCTCTGAGATCATTGATTAAACCGGATTCATTACACAATACCAGATCCAAAATAACCTGATGTCTGGTTGGATCTACACCATATTGTTCTAGGAAACTGCCCATAATATGCTCTATGAATTCTTCCTTGCTGTTGCTTCTGTTAATCTAACTATCCCAATCTGTATGAAGATTACACCCACCCATTGCAGCATTAGATTTTCACACAAATAATGGCAAACACATTGCCACTGTTCGGTGGAAGAGAACTTTAGATGGATTCACTATTTTCTGAAGAAGGGTCCCGACCCGAAACGTCAATTTTTCTACTCCTCTAATGCTGCCTGGCCTGCTGTGTTCCTCCAACTCGACACTGTGTTGTCTCTGACTCCAGCATCGGCAGTTCTTGCTATCTCTTCACTACTTAATATTTTTCTGAGAATAAGGATGGAGATTAGGAGATGCGTTTCCACAGGCAAGATTTTCAAGCATAGAATGCTGCAAGTCATTTAAGCAGAGACCATTACCTCTCAAGGCAAAATTTGGATTAATATTTAAAGCAAAGACAAGCAAAAGCCTCGTGAGGATTTCAGGGCAGTAGACTTGCACTAGCGAAGAGTTGACAGGCATTTGATGTGACAAAATAGCTGTCCTATGCTGTAAATTACAGCTACATTGTACTTAGAAGAGTTTGATAGGATATCACAGTCCCTTTAGACACCATTAACTTGGGAATAAAGATTTGAGTCTCCACTGACCAACTCAAGATTGTAAGGTGGGGCAAAAATCCCCATCAGTTCATGGACATACCCTGGACTAAAAACACTTTGAAGACAGAAGTTGTGGAAATTACATTAGATTAAATTCACGGCACTTTTGGGACTCTAGAAACCATGGGCTGTAACTGAACCAGGAAAATGCTGGTTGGGACAGATTGCGTAATGTGCAAGCCCAGGGGCAGATGTCTGGAACAGGGGTTAGCTTGCAGAAATTAAAGGAAGATCCCCATTCACGCCCCAGCTTAAACAATGGAAGCCAAAAGCAGGAAACATACAACATCAACAACTTCAGAGATAGTAAGAACTGCCGATGCTGGAGGAACACAGCAGGCCAGGCAGCATCAGAGGAGCAGGAAAGCTGATGTTTCAGGTCGGGACCCTTCTTCAGAAATGGGGGAGAGGGAAGGGAGCTCTGAAATAAATAGAGTGGAGGGGTGGGGCTGGGGAAGGTAAGTGGGATGGTGATAGGTGAGTGCAGGTAGGGCAAGGTGGGGATTGGTCAGTGAGGTGGGAGGAGCAGATAGGTGGGAGAGAAGATGGACAGGTTGTGTCAGGTCAAGGAGGCGGGGATGAGAGGGAGGGTTGGTCATGGCATGAGGCTGGAGGTGGGGAGATTTTGAAGCTAGTAAAGTCCACATTGAGACCATTGGGTTGTAGACTTCCGAGGTGGAATATGAGGTGCTGCTCCTCCAGTTTCCGGGTGGCATCGTTGTGACACTGAAGGAGGCCCAGGATGGACATGTCACCCAGGGAGTGGGAGGGGGAGTTGAAATGGCTCGCGACTGGAAGGTGTTGTCGTTTGACGCAAACAGAGTGCAGGCGCTCTCCAAAGTGGTCTCCAAGCCTCCACTTGGTTTCCCCGATGTAGAGGAGGCCACATCGGGAGCAGCGGATGCAGTAGACCACATTAGCGGATGTGCAGGTGAACATCTGTCTGATGCGGAAGGTTTTTTGGGTCCTTGGGTGGAGGTGAGGCGTGAGGTGTAGGGGCAGGTATAGCACTTCCTGTAGTTGCAGGGAAAGGTGCCGGGTGTGGAGGGGCTAGTGGGGAATGTGGAGTAGACGAAGGAGTCACGGAGAGAGCGGTCCATAATTAAGGCAGATAGGGGGCACTATCCCCCACCTCTTCCTCTGTTACATCGATGACTGTATTGGCACTGCTTCGTGCTCCCACGAGGAGCTTGAACAGTTCATCAACTTTACCAACACCTTTCACCCCAGCCTCAAGTTCACCTGGACCATCTCTGGTACCTCTCTCTCCTTCCTGGACCTCTCTGTCTCCATCTCTAGTGGCCACTTTGAAACTGATATCTAATTCAAGCCCCCCAGCTTCCACAGCTACCTAGACTACACCTCCTCTCACCCACCCTCCTGCCAGAATGTGATCCCCTACTCCCAATTCCTCTGCCTCTGCCGCATCTGCTCACAAGATGGAGCGTTCCACTCCCGAATATCCCAGATGTCCTCTTATTTCAAGGACCTCAACTTCTCCCCTTCAGTGGTTGAAAATGCTTTCGACTGCATCGCTTGCGTTTCTCGCACCTATGCCCTCACATCCACCCCCCCGTCAAAAAAAACAAAAACAGAATCCCCCTTGCCCTCATGTATCACCCCACTAACCTCCGGATTCAACATTTCATTCTCTGTCACTTCCGCCACCTGCAATCTGACCCCACCAGCAAGGATATATTTCCCTCCCCATTCCTATCTGCCTCCCATAGGGGCTGCTCTCTCTGCGACTCCCTCATCCGTTCCACACTCCCCACTAGCCTGTGTAATTGCCTGCTGTCTTGCCAGCACTTGTTGTTTTAAGAAACTGACCTGCAAATATTCTGTGAGCTCCTCATGTACACTATCTTTGCCCATGTGCCTTTACCAGTCAATATGTTGATTAAAATCTCTTATGATTATTATTGTGCCTTTCTGACAAGTTCTCATTATTTCTTCCTTTATACCCAGTCCTAGTATGTGCTTATTGTTAAGGGACCGTACACCACTCTCACAAAGGACTCTTGACTTTATAATTTCCCATTTCTGTTCAAGCTGTACCCACATCTTGGTTTCCTGAACTTTGGTCACCCCTCTCAGTTGTGCGAATACTATCATTACCTAACAGAGCTACCCCTCCAGCTTTTCCTACTTTTATGCCGTTCCTAAATGTCCTGTACACTTCAAAATGCAGTTCCCAAATCATATCATCCTGTGGCTATGTCTCTGTGATGGCCACCAGTTTGTACTTAGAATTTAGTTTCGTACTCTCAGTTCATCCGCTTCTTTTTTTCAAATGTTATGCACATTCAGATACAAAGTCTCCAGTTTTTATTCTTTTAATCACTTTGGAATTTCTAGTTTTATCTGTTAGCTGACTGCTCAATTTATGGTCTCTAACTTTCCTGACATGGTCTATTTATCAGTTCTCATATTAATATACTTGTCTTTGACTTTGACTCTACTCTTTGATTTATCATCCTTTTGATTTACTACATCTTCCCAAATTTGATCTCTTGCCCCATTGTACAGCTTAAGATCCTCTCTTGCTTTCTGAATGTGGCTGCTCATGTCCCAGAACCTGAGATTGAGGAAATGCCATATCTTCTTCCATCTAATTCTGACATGTATGAAGTTACCAGCAGAAATAATGCAATTATGTATTTTTTTTTCTATTCATTTGTGGATGTGGGTGTCACTGGCTGGCCAGCATTTCTTGCCCACCTCTAGTTGCCCTTGAGAAGGTGGTGGTGAGCTGCCTTCTTGAACTGCTGCAGTCCACCTGCCGTGGGTTGACCCACAATGCTATTAGGGAGGGAATTCCAGGTTTTTGACCCAGCAACAGTGAAGGAATGGCAATATATTTCCAAGACAGGATTGTAAGTGACTTGGAGGGAACTTGTAGGTGGTGGTGTTCCCATATGTCTGCTGCCCTTGTCCTTCTAGATGGAAGTAGTCGTGGGTTTGGAAGGTGCTGTCTGACGAGCTTTGTGAATTTCTGCAGTGCATCTTGTAGATATTACACACTGCTGCTACTGAGTGTCGGTGGTGGAGGGAATGAATGCTTGTGAATGTAGTGCCAATCAAGTGGACTGTTTTGTCCTGGATGGTGTCAAGCTTCTTGAGTGTTGTTGGGGCTACAGTCATCTAGGCAAGCGGGGAATATTCCATCATGCTCCTGACTTGTGCCTTGTAGATGGTGGACAGGCTTTGGGGAGTCAGCAGGTGAGTTACTCGCCACTGTATTTCTAGATTCTGGCCTGCTGTTGTAACCACTGTGTTAATGTGGCGAGTCCCAGTTGAGTTGCAACTCAATGGTAACCCCCAGGATGTTGATAGTGGGGAATTTAGTGATAGCAACATGATTGAATGTCAAGGGACAGTGGTTAGATTGTCTTTTATTGGTGATGGTCATAGCCTGGCATTTGTGTGGCGCGAATGTCACTTGCCATTTGTCAGCCCAAGCCTGGATATTGTCCAGATCTTGTTGCATGTGGACTGCTTCGGTATCTGAGGAGTCACAAATGGCACTGGACATTGTGTAATCATCGGTGAAACATCCCCACTTCTGACCTTATGATGGAGGGAAGGTCATTGATGAAGCAGCTGAAGGTGGTTGGGCCTAGGACACTACCCTCAGGAACTCTTGCAGAGATGTCCTGGAGATGAAATGATTGACCGCCAACACCCATAACCATCTTCCTATGTGTCAGGTACGACTTCAACCACCAGAGAGTTTGCCCCCTGATACCCATTAATTCTAGTTTTTCTAGGGCAACTTGATTGCACACTCTGTTGAATGCAGCCTTGATATCAAGGGCTGTCACTCTCACCTCACCTCTGGAATTCAGCTGTTTTGATCATATTTGCACCAAGGCTGTAATGAGGTCAGGAGCTGAGTGGCCTTGGCAAAACCCAAACTGGGTATCACTGAGCAAGTTATTTCTGAGCAGGTACTGCTTGATAGCACTGTTGATGTCACTTTAATGATGAGTATATATTGATTTTATGGAGGCACCAAACTGTGTCAATTTTCCAATTTAAGGCCATTATGTTTATCTCCTTTATTTCAAAAGTACACAGGGAGGAGTAAATGAATGACTTCTGAGATATCAATGTTCCCTTCAAGAATCATCCCATATTTCATACATGGAGGGAAATAGGATTCGAGAACAGGGTTCATGACATACTGGTTAAGAAAATATTTTTGATCATAAAGTCATGAATCAGGTGCCTTGACTGAATACTGATATCGTTTACTGTAACCCTAATGCCCTGTATGTTGTTTTAATTAAATAATTATTATATGAATCTGTAACTTTACCTTACAAAGATATCCAATTATCATGATTAATGAACAGGAACCTGAAGCCATTGCAAAGCAGAAGGACATGAGCATTGAAGCAGTAATGAGTAATTGTCCATCAGCAACTAATTCAAGTTACTTTCTAATACACAACAGAGCTGCCGGAAACTGCTTTGTGCTATTAAGAAGCCCAAATTGTACTTCATTTTGACCTCAATTGCAGAAAGTACCCTTAATTATATTGGTGAGGATTGGGCAACATGTTAACTCTTTCATCAACTTGCACTTCAATTCCCACACCAGATGAGGTTACCATGAAGGATTCTTCTTAAACTTTCCCCCTTGCCTGAGGCGTGGTGACCCTCAGGTTAAACCACCATGAGTTGTCTCTCTCTAATGAGAGAGTGGTCCAATAGTTCTCTGAGACTATGATGATTTTACATTTACCTTTTACTTCTGGATGATAGGACAGCCACCCCTGCCATTGATCATTTCAGCCTTTTCCTGTGATTTCTCAAAGTTTTCCAAAGGGGTTGGTCCATGAATCCTCATTTTCCATGATTTACAGTCTCCAGTGCATATGAAACTTGCACACGTCCACTTGTGCTGGCATCCCTTTGGGCTGCTTATTAGTGCTGATTGATTCATACTGGTGCTCTATTGGATGAACATTGTTGGATATTGTAACTCTCAATGTTACAATTCCTGGTTAATGAACATGTTAATATCACTGAAAGCTTACTTTTGCTCAATGAACCCTTGAATAGCACTGAAACAAGTTAATAAGCATAAAGGTAAGGACGTGTTCTGTAGAGTTGTTGAAAATTAGAAAGTCTTCAAGTTGTTAATCTGTAGCAAAAAATCAATAATTCTAATTATTGTCTAATGAGAGTATTGGAAATATCACTTTAAAAGATTCCCACAGGTAATTATGCATTTCCACACATCAGTTTGCACTGTTTACAGAGGTTAAAGTAAAAGCTTGTGCAAAAATGGGAAGAACTGTTTCATACATTAGTCAGTCAACAGACTGTTATAATTATATTCAATGTGTCATACCCTATAGCCAAATGTCCTAGGCTACATCACTACTGAGTTTGTCCAACAGGAGAGACACCAGGGAGATGGTGGCACAGTGTCATACCATTGGGCGAGAGTTGCCCTGGGAGTCCTTAACATTGAATCCAGATCCTGTCACACTTCAAACATGGACCAGAAAACCACCTGGATTACTGCATATGGCACTGCCTCAGCTGATTAATCAATACTGTTTTCAATGAGCACCACTTGGAGGGAGAAATGAAGGTAGCAGAGGCACGGGATTTATTCCATGTGGGGAATTTCAATGCTCGTGATCAAGAGTGGCTCAGTAGCACCACTACCAAAAAGGTTGGCCAAGCCTTGGAAGATGTACTGGCAAGTTTAGGCAAGGTGGTAGGTGGCAAGGGAACAAAGTAGAAACCCACATGACCTCATAAATATCTCTGTCACAAATCTCTTTTCATGACAACATTGGTATGAGTGACCATAAGACAGTCCTTCTGGAGCCAAATTTCTCTCTTCATACACTTGAGTTCAGCTCTTTTGTCCATCTTTGGTTCAAGGCTGTCATGAGTTCAGGAAGCAACAGGATTGAAGAGAACAGATTCTGAGTTTTTGTATTCTGTGATGTAATTCTAATGTAATACTATGCATTGTGCTTACTCTTGATCTCTAAATAAGGTGTTAATATAATTCACTTCAATTCTGAACTAGTGATTCAAATCAACTACACAATTAAGAGCTCTGAGATCATTGTTTGTAGCGTATGATAGAAATTCTCGTTGGAAATAATTGGTTTTTCATGGAAAATCATCAGAAAATTCGTATAAATTTCAAAGGTAATTTAATTGTGTACGTATTTTCATGCTACTGCATGGATTAGAAATTATTTCACTTGGAAACAGGAAACATTTTGTACACGGGTGAAATGAATTCTCAAATTTTTTTTTATATTAGTCATTTCAAGTTTTGAAAAAGGTTACACAATCCAGGCAATTCATGTTTCAATACTGTGGATGAACTTTCCTTTTATTTTTGGTAACATTGCCTGCAGGGACAGCCTCATGATTTTCAGAGCAAATATCAGCATGCTGTATATATATTGTCAGATATGGTTTTTAATAAAGTGTTTTTTTGTGATCTCAATGCCAAATACCACATGGAATCAATGTTATATACCAACAATGAACTGGATTTTATTGTTGACCCAAACTACCTCATATTTATGTCATATTTCCATCTCTTATTCGTTTTGTGGATTTTGTTTTCTTGTGGTTTGAACCAAAACTGCTCAATGAACATTGTGATACTGGTCTGAAGTACCTCTGACTGTAGGTGTCTGCACATACTGTCCCTGAGGATGCCTGACCTTTGTCTCTGAGACTAAGTTCTTCAACTCCTACATACTGAAACATGCCTATATTTACATCTGTACATAGTGGTTATAAGTAATGTGTCTGAGATCTCTCTCTTTTCATGCTCATTCAAGACAGGTGTCTTCTACAGTACTAATGTTAGAGGTAGAGGTACATCATCATGAATCTCATACCCCATTTTGTTCCAGCCTTCTGTCTAGTTGGTAATAATTATTCCAGGAGTTTACTGTACTTCCGTAGTCTTTATGATCATTACCAAAATTACCATTATATCTATTGCAATTATCACCATCTCTTCCCTCAAAGTCCAAATTTGTCAGGTCAAAATGATCTCGAACTTTGAATAGATGTCCCGATCTCATTTGCTTAGCTTCAACGCTAGGGTTATGGTACTGTAACAATGTTTGGAATTTTTACCACACTGTACACTATCTGAGGCAACACAGATATGGCTGTCCCACATCCTGTGATAATTATTACTTGGTGTACTAGGCTCATATAAGATAAATGCATTCCTCTTCCTCTATTTTCCTCCAGGCATTCTAACGTTACATCACGGTTCATCTATCTCTTTGATGACTGTGAATCCTGACTTCTTGTCTTTTAATCAGACTTCCTGCCCTGGCTTTAAGCTGATTTTGTGTATGTCTAGGGTCATACTGCTGCTGCTTTTTGAATTGTTTTACGTTCTTGTGGTCTTGAGAGATTATGTTTGCCCTGAAGTTGTGGCCTAAAACTGGTACATTGACTTTCACTTTGACTTTGAACTTCCTCTCCATTAATAACTATACGTTCAACTGTCTGTTGTACAGTCATGTTGCCGTGGGACTGAGAGGAGCTAATTCCTAGTCTGGATTCTTGTGCATCAGAGACTACACAGCCCTGGCTGCTCTGTTGACCTCTCCTTTTCATTCCCATTAGCAACCCCTTTGTTCTTTACCCTGGCCCTTCACGCCATCTGTTCCCCTTGTGCTGCCTCTGCGACTGTCAAAGTATTAAAAAAATTACCCTTTTCCAACTCCTTTCAGTTCTGAAGAAGTCATATTGAACTCCACACATCAACTTTCTTTCTCCTTAGATGCTGTGAGACCTGTTGTGTTTCTTTAGCATTTTCAGTGTTTGTTTCAGATTTATAACATTGGCAATATTTTGTTTTTAAAATGTAATCCTGTATGCCTTTCAAAATGCCTGGCCAACACATTGATTGCTGTGCTCTCGCTCTACACTTTGTGGTACCTAGATGTCCTCTGTGTAATTTTGCTAGGATTTTTTTTTGCAGAGACCCCACAGTGGTTGTGCAACAATACATCCTTCACGACTGTAATGTTATGTTTCTGCTTGCACGACCTTTTCAGCACTTAGTCTGCTGGATTGTGTTGCAACTATCCTTACAGAAAGAGTTGTTTGAATTTGTACACTCATTTCTTTGAGATGCACACATTTGAGTGAGATTTTCCTCTGTTGCCAATATTGTCCTAACCATTAAATAAGACTCTATGATGTAATGATGTAACTTTCCTGCTCCTCTGATGTTGCCTGGCCTACTGTGCTCTTCCAGCTCTATACTGCGTTATCTCTGGCTCCAGCATCTGCCGTTCTTGCTATCTCTATTTGGGTCTTCTTTTGTTTTGGCTATTCAGTCCACTGCTGCACTTAAGAGTGTATCTGCCATAACTTGTGCATCTCCTGGAAAATAGTCTATAATATAGTCATATCTCATCAACATCTGAGCAAGTATCACCGGACCCGAAACATTAACTCTGTTTTCTCCTTCACAGATGCTGCCAGACCTGTGAGCTTTTCCAGCAGCTTTGTTTTTGTTCCTGATATACAGCATCTGCAGTTCTTTTGGTTTTCATATCTCATCAACCTCAGCCTGAATCTTTGAGTGAGTGCAGGCATTTTTTAAAGATTTAATTCGGGCCCAATAAAATTACAAAGCACTTCTGGTCCATCTCAGTTTGGAATTTCAGTCCTGTGAGGATCACTATTGAGTCTCCATCAAAACATGTGGTCGTAAAATAAAATATGTTTTATGTTACATCAGCCTGCACTTTGGAAAAAGGACCACTCCAAATCCTATGGGTATTGCACCTGTGGCTACTTTAGTGAATAAGCCTGGCTTGTGATAAACTAAAATATCAGTAGAAAGTAGCCTCTTGTGAATCTTTTCAAAAGCCACAGTTTGTTCTTGACACCAATACCATCACTGACATTATTTTTAAATAGAGACAGCTGGTGTCTGTGGTCTTACTGTGTTTTATCCAATCATCAAGCTTTACATGACTTGCATTATATCATGCTTTCAATCATTGAGTATTGTGCCACAGGTTACCGTAGACAATTTTATTAAAGAAGCAAACCAAGCATCATTTCTGGATGGATAGAATTGGGATGTATTTAAGCAGATTATAGAATCCCTATTGTGTTGAAGCAGGCCATTCAGCCCATCGAGTCCACACCAACCTCTAAACAGCATCCCACCCAAACCCATGCCCTACCCTATAACCCTGCATTTGCCATGGCTAGCCCACCGAGTCTGCACATCCCTGAACACTACGGGCAATTTCCCATGGCCAATCCACCCTAACCTGCACATCTTTAGACTGTGGGAGGAAACCAGAGGACCCAGAGGAAACCCACACAGACACGGGGAGAATGTGCAAACTCCACACAGACAGTCGCCAATGGTTGAATCGAACCCGGGTTCCTAGCACTGTGAGGCTGTAATACTAACCACTGAGCTACCGTGTACCTTGAATAGACTACATCCTGCAGTTCTGGTGGCCATACTACAGAAAAGACACAGGTATTGGAGAGCCTGCAGAGGTGATTTACAAGGATGACATCAGAAATAACTAGGTGAACTTTTCAGGAAATGATTCCCAATAATAGACATATGGAGTATAAAAAGAGGGATTTCTTACAGCATCTGTACATGGGTGAGACCACGTCTGGAGTACAGCTTTGGTCTCCTTACTGAGGGAGAAGCTAAGTTACATTTGAAGCTGTTCAGAGAAGCTGATTCCTGGAATGAATGAATTGTCTTATGATGAAAGGTTGAGCTTCTACTCAGATGAATTAAGAAGAATGAAAGGTGATCTTACTGAAACACACAAGTTGGCTTGAGATGCTTGGAAAACATTTTCTTTTGTGGAGTGTAAGATCTATCTGGTAGATTTGCTGCCACCATTGTCTTTCCTGGTAGGGATCTAGCGTTGTGAAGGGAAATCGCTTTGTACCCTAATGAGAATATGCTCTCTTCTTGTCTCTAGGCAGTGGCTTAGTGGTATTATCACTGTAATGTTAATCCAGAGTCCCAGATAAAGTTCTGAAGACCCAGGTTTGAATCCCACCATGGCAGATCGTGGAATTTGAATTCAATAAAAAATATCTGGAACTAAGAATCTAATGATGACCATGAATCCATTGTCGATTGACAGAAAAGCCCATGTAGTTTACTAATGTTGTCTAGGGAAGGAAATCTGCCATCCTTACCTGGTCTGGCCTACATGTGACTCCAGACCCACAGCAATATAGTTAACTCTGAACCGCCCTCTGGGCGCTTAGGGATGGGCAATAAAAGTGCTGCCTGGTCAGCGACGCCCTCATCCTGTGAATGGATAATGAAAAAAATGTGGTTTATTGCACTAGCTATATGTTACATTGTCAGAATCATAATGTCTAATATACCAATGAGGGAGATTTTTACGCTAGATCTTACTCCTTTGAGTTCCAAAGCTGTTCCCTGTCCGATCCCTTGTGATGTCATCATATTGAGCGGTGCTAATTACACTCCTCAGCATTAATCCTTTCTGACCCATATTCCCCAAACAATACAGGGAAATCTACAACTAGGGGCACAATTTAACAATCTCCTATTTGAACTGGAAATGAGGAATAAATTATTTTCTCAAAGATTGACATTCTTTGGAATTTTCCTCCACAGCAAGCAGTGGAAATTGGACATGAAGATGTTCAAGGAGGAGATAGGTAAGAGTTGTTATGCAAGACAGCAGGAAATTGGAATTAAGGCTACAACTAGAACATCCTAGATCTATTGGATTACAGACCATGTTCAATACTTCTATTTCTTATGACCTGTGGCTACTTTATGTGGCGCTGCTACCACATAATTCCTAGGATTGGATTCCGGGAATTCCTGTCCACCTGCCACAGTCCCTTCTGATGTAAGTCATTCAGGGTTTCCTGTTCTCTTGTAGAACCATGTCTGTTCTCCTTTCCCCTTCTATTATTGGTGCTTCCAGGGTTTGATCCATGAACCCAGTAGCCTTGGATTTCCCTTTTTGTTCCCAGGTGTAGCCTGTTGCAGTACTTGCATTCAGCAGAAACTTTCATTAATTTGAGTGCAGCTCCCTTTTAAGGGGACGCACTGCCTGTCATAATTGGAGGCTAGCCTTGGATGCTGTTAGCAACCTGCTGAGTATGCAGCCAACCAGCACTGCCATTCAATGCTCCAACTAATGCATCAATCAGACAAATGAAGGCATCGCGCCGACTATGTGTTTGACTTGCTTCACCTGGACCGATTGGGCCTGGTCATGATTCAGGAAAAGCCTGAAAATGAAAACAAACCAGTGTTTTAGTCCCAAAGGTCTTCTGTCTTTGCTTGTAACTTACTGCATATAGTTCCTAAAGTAGCCATCTATCAAATTTATCAAATATGCCTGAGAGACTAGTTCAGCAATGAGGCTAGGACCCTATACCTTCTGGCAAGCATTAGCAGTATAACTTTGTTCAGAGCTTTAATAGAATTGCTTTGTTTTAGCCCAAGGCTGCGTAGCCTTTCAAAGCTCAAAAGCCAGAAAAAATGTAAACTGTCAAGAGGCACTAAGTGTTCACCTTCTATTATGTTTAAGCTTTGAACCTGGATGAGTGATATGAAAATTGGATTTCCATGCTCTTTGCTTTGCTGAGTTTGTGCTCAGGAATGCCGCTGGCAGCACAGGGACCATATGTGGCATTCCTTAGGACTCCATTACAGGATAATTGCCCTGAGCTAAAACAAACTACTGGGTTATACTAACATCTGATACTCAATGTAGTCAGTGATGCACCACTTTTGTTTGACCAGTGAAAATCCAGTTAAGACCTTTTTTTAGAAACAAATAGACATTAACTAAAAATTGCAAAAAAATCCAAGAAAATAAGAAATAATGTGATATATTCAGATACTAAAACAATGATGATGCCTTAAACTGAGTGAAGCTTGGGAATGTGGTGGCTGGTAATGTAACTGGACTTTTCATCCAGAATTCCAGGCCAAATTCTGAGCATGTGGATTCAAATTCCTCTATGGCAACTGGTGAAATCTGAAAAATTGGAATTGAAACCTAATCTGACGACGTCTATGAAACTATTGTTGATTGTCATAAAACCCCTTCTGGTTCGCTAATGTCACTTTAGGGAATGAAATCAGCCATCGCCTAGTCTGGCCTACATGTGGTTCCAGACACACAGTAATGTGGTTGAATTTCAACTGCCTCCTGGGTAGTTAGAAATGGGCAGTAATTGTTAAGCTATCAAGCGACCCCCACATCCAGCGAACAAATTCTTTAAAAAACAGTTCTGACAAATTGATAATAGAGAAATGGGATGATCCATAAGAGTAAATCATCACTGATACTGAGGGCTTGATTTTTAGGCTGTGGCTCTGACCTACTGTTGGCCATTTTCTGACAGTCACACAGAAGTGGTGTTGTCATCAACAAATTCAGACATGTTCAAACACACCTATGGGGTAGGTGGGACTTGAGCAAGCACCGACTGACCCAGAGTTAGGGACACCTCATTGCACCATGAAAACCTTTACAAAATGCACGCTGATCTTTGCAGGGATTGAACTCTCAACTGCTATATTCTTAGCACTGCTCTATCTTCATCAGAGCTAGTCAGTTATGTGGTACCATTGTTTAAGAAGGGTGGTAGATATAAACCAGTTAACTGCAGGCCAGTGAGCCATACATCAGAGGAAGGGAAACTTTCGGGAAAATCTCTGAGGGATAAAATTAATCTCCATCTAGAGAGGCAAGGGTTCGTCAAAGATAGTATGGTTTTGCCAGGAGGAGTTCACGTTTAGTAAATTTGATTGAATTTTTCAAGGAATAGGTACTAGGCTAGCCTGGAGCAGTGTCATTAGACAGTAAGACTGTGCTATTTTCTGGTCTATAGATTGTTAAGGTGCAAAGATGGCCTTTAGTAGAGTGATGTGCTCTTCCTGTTGGATGTGGGTGATTAAGGAGAGTTTCCATGTTACTAATGGTTATGTCTGCAGGAAGTGTGTTTGTTTGAATCCCATTGGATTGCATGGATTGGTTGGAGCAGCAGTTAGAGGCAACAAGGAGTTTATAGGAGCTAGGGGATGTGATGGATGGCAGTTGCAGGGAGAGAGATAACCAAAGATACAGTCAGGTAGATGGGTGACATCCAGGAGATGTAGGAGTGGGAGACAGGCAGTGCAGGACTCTGCTGTGGCTATCCCCATCTCAAACACGAATGCTGTTTTGGAAAATGTAGGGAGTGATAGACTCTCAGGGGAATGTAGCACTGACAGCCAGGTTTCTGCTACCAAGACTGGCTCTAATGTAAAGAGGGGTACATCAGGTTGCAAGCGATCGATTCTGATAGGTGACTGTCTAGTCAGAGGTATGGACAAATGATTCTGCGGCCGACAGTGAGACATCAGAATGGTGTGTTGCGTCCTGGAGCCAGGATCAAAGATACCTTAGAGAAGGTGCCGAATATTCTCAAAAGGGGGAGGGACCAGCATGAAGTCATTGTTTGCATTGGAACTAACGACATAAGAAAATGATGAGATATTAAGGAGAGAATATAGCAAGTTAGGCATGAATTTAAAAAGTAGGTCCTCAAGGATAGTAATATCTGGATTACTCCCAGTGTCATGAGCTAGTGAGGGTAGGAATAGGAGGATAGAGCAGATGAATGTGTGGCTGAGGAGCTAGTGCAGGAAAAAGGATTCAGATTATCAGATCATTGGAATGTCTTCTGGGGTAGAAGTGACCTGTATAAGAAGGATGGATTGCACCTGAATTGGAAGGGGACTAATGTACTGGCAGGGAAACTTGCCAGAACTGCTTGGGAGGATTTAAATGAGTAAGTTGGGAACCAGAGAGATAGTGAGGAAAGAGATCAGCCTGAGACTGATACATTTGGGAAAAGGAGCGAATCAAACAGACCGGGCAGGCAGGAACAAAGCAGAGAACAATGTAGAACTGATAAATTAATCTGCATTTATTTCTATGCAAGAGGCGTAACAGGTAAAGCAGATGAACTCAGGGCATGGTTAGGAACATGGGACTGGGTTATCATAGTGAGTACAGAGATGTGCCTCAGGGATGGATAGAACTGCCAGCTTAATGTTCCAGGGTATAGATGCTATTGGGAGGTTCAAAAGGGGAGCAAGAGGGGACTGGGAGTGGCATTTTAGAGTAGGGAAAACGTTATGCCTGTATATATGGAGGCTATTCCTGGGAATATGTTCAGGGAAATTATTCGGATGGAACTGAGAAATAAGAAAGGGACGATCACCTTATTGGGATTGTACTATAGACCCCCCAATAGTCAGCGGGAAATTGAGAAACAAATTTGTAAGGAGATCTCAGTTATCTGTAAGAATAATAGGGTGGTTATGGTAGGTGCAAAACTTGACCTACTCTTGAGAAAGAGGGCAGGGCAGGTGACTGAGGTGTCAGTGGGGGAGCACTTTGGGACCAGTGACCATAATTCTATTGGGTTTAAAATAGTGATGGAAAAGGATAGACTGGATCTAAAAGTTATAGTTCTAAATTGGAGGAGGGCAAGAACTTTTAAGAGTTGATTGAGGGTGGATGTTTGCATGTAAAGGGACAGCTGGAAAATGGGAAGCCTTCAAAAATGCGATAACTGGAGTACAGAGACAGTATGTTCCTGTTCGGGTGAAAGACAAGGCTGCTAGGTGTAAGGAATGCTGGATAACTAGAGAAATTGATGTTTTGGTCAAGAATAAGAAGGAAACATATGTCAGGTATAGACAGCAGAAATTGACTGATTCCCTAGAAGAGTATAAAGGCAGTAGGAGTATAGTTAAGATGGAAATCAGAAGAGCAAAAAGGGGACATGAGATAGCAATGACAAATAAGGTTAAGGAGAATCCAAAGGGATTCTACAAGTACATTAAGGAGAAAAGGGTAACTACCGGAGAGAAAGGGCCCCTTAAATATCAGCAAGGCTGCGTATGTGTGGAACTACAGGAGATGGGGGAGATACTAAACCAATATTTTGCATCAGTGTTTACTGCAGAGAAGGATATGGAAGATAGAGAACATGGGGAAATAAATAGCGACCTCTAGAAAAATGTCCATATTACAGAGGAGGTGCCGGACATCTTAAAATGTATAAAGGTGGATAAATCCCCGGGACCTGATCAGGTGTACCCTAGAACTCTGCAGGAAGCTAGGGAAGTGATTGCAGGGCCCCTTGCTGAGATATTTGTATCATCGATAGCCACAGGCGAGGTGCTGGAAGACTGGAGGTTGGGTAATGTGGTGCCACTACTTAAGAAAGGTGATAAGAAAAAGCCAGGAAATTATAGACCAGTGAATCCGTCATCGGGGGTGGGCAAAAAGTTGGAGGGAATCCTGAGGGACAGGATTTACCTGTATTTGGAAAGGCAAGGACTGATTAGGGATAGTCAACATGGCTTTGTGTGTGGGAAATCATGTCTCATGAACTTAAGATTGAATTTTTTGAAGAAGTAACAAAGAGGGTTGAGGGCAAAGCAGTGGATGTGATCTATATGGACTTCAGTAAGGTGTTTGACAAGATTCCTCATGGTAGACTGGTTAACAAGGTTAGATCACACAGAATACTGGGAGAACTAGCTATCTGGATATAGAACTAGCTTGGAGGCAGAGGACAGAGGCTGGTGGTGGAGGGTTGCTTTTCAGACTGAAGGCCTGTGACCAGCAGTGTGCCACAAGGATTTGGATCTGAACATAGGAGGTATGGTTGGTAAGTTTGCAGATGGCACCAAAATTAGGGGTGTGGTAGACAGCGAAAAAGGTTACCTCAGAGTACAAAAACAAAGCTGCTGGAAAAGCTCAGCAGGTCTGGCAGCATCTGTGAAGGAGAAAACAGAGTTAACATTTCGGGTCCGGTGACCCTTCCTCAGAACTGATGGTTGCTGGGAAAACATCAGTTTATATGCAGAAAATAGGGAGGTGGGTGGGGTTGGGAGTAAACGATAGGATAGAGCCCAAAGAGAGAGAAAGACAGTTGGACAGACAAAGGAGTTGCTAACGATCAGGCTGGGAGGGTGAGTAGTTGTTAATGGGGACTGTTAGTGACTAACAACAGGGGGTGTGTAATGGCAGGCTATGTGGTAACAGGGCCTGGTGTATGGGGTGGGGGGCTGGGACATGGGAGAGTTTAGGCCCTAAAATTATTGAACTCAATATTGAGTCCGGAGGGCTGTAAGGTCCCCAAGCAGAAAATGAGGTGTTGTTCCTTCAGCTTGCATTGGGCTTCGCTGGAACACTGCAGCAAGCCAGAGACAGTGACAAATGGAGTTTAATTCTGAAAAATCTGAGGATGCATTCTGGGGGAACTAACAAGGCAAAGGAACAAATGTTGATGATAGGACCCTGGCAAGTATTGAGGATCAGAAGGACCTATGTGCATATGTTCATAGGTCTTTGAAAAAAGCAGGGCAAATAAGGTGGTTAAGAAGGCATATGGATACTGGCCTTTATTAATCAAGGCATTGCATACAAGAGCGAGGAGGTTATGTAAGGGATGTATATAACCTTAGGCCACAGCTGGAGAACTGTGTGCAGTTCTGGTTGCACACTATAGGAAGGATGTGATTACAGTAGAGAGGGTGCAAGATTTACCCTATTGCCTGGGCTGGATGGATTCAACAATGAAAAGAGACTAGCTGGGCTGGATTTGTTTTCCTTAGAGAATAGAATGCTATTGGAGAACCTGAGGGCTCTGAGGGTAGATAGAGAGAAACCTTTTCCACTTAGTAGCGGGGTCAGTGACCAAGAGGCACAGTCTTAAGGTAAGGAGCAGAATTTTTTAAAGGGGATTTGATCAGGGGGAGAGAAGAAAATCACCCACAGATGGGGGGATTCTGGATCTCACTTCCTAAAAGGGGGTTGAGGCAGGAGCCCTCTTAGACTTCAAAAGTATTTAGATGAGGAATTGAACAACCTTAGTATACAAGGCTATGGGCTGGAAAATGGGATTAGAATAGACAGGTGCTTGATGACCAGTGAAGGTTGCATGGTCTCTGTGCTGTAAAATCTCTGACCCTAAATTATTGGTAATCAACTTGTTTGAACATCATTTGACACATTCTGGGGCAGGTTGGACTTGAAGCTGGACCTTTTGGTATATAAATAGGGACACAGCTGAGGAGGGGGTACATACATGTTGAGTAGCACAGTTAAATAAATGCCTAGTAAGACCTGTCAACAAGGCGAGCCAGGATATTTTTCAGTCAGCCTCCAGGTTTCTGCCAGAGCTAGAAGGCAATGTACCCTCTTAGACCTGGCTTGTCAGCTAAAGACTGAGCATGGGTTTTGGAGAAGAAAGCTGTCAGGCCAGTCTGGAGTACCTTTGTACCTGCCAGGGTACAGCCACAAGACCACCTTATAGAGGGATTTCCCATCACAATCACTCATGAAGTTGTAATCTGCTGCAAAAGCACCTGTTTTATTTTAAGAAGGTTGGTGAGAGGCTGCCCCCATTTTAGAGTATACTCTGCTTTCATCACATCCTGCTGCTGATGTCAAATTGGAGAGCTCTAATTGCTCACCCAATTTGAAGTTCTAGCCTACCATAAGGTTTTGGAGTAGATCTGTAGCTCGGGTCGTTGGTGTTGAGGTTGGTTGGCTCGCCGAGCTGGTTTCTTGTTTCGCAGATGTTTTGTTACCATACTTGGTAACATCCTCAGTGCAGCCTCCGATTATGCGTCGGTGTGTTTTCCCGCCTGGTTTTTAAACTCTGGGGTCCATTGAGATGGATTGCCTCACTTCCGGTTTTCCTTCGTAGTGGAATGTATATGGGGTTGAGTTCAATGTGTTTATTAATAGCCTGCTTCGTGGAGTGCCATGCTTCTAGGAATTCTCGTGCCTGTCTCTGCCTAGCCTGTCCCAGGATCTTGGTGTTGTCCCAGTCGAAGTGGTGGTTCTCCTTGTCCATGTGGATTGAGATAAGTGAGTATTGGTCGTGTCTTGCGGGGTCTGTCTTTTCTTCATTTTTGTGGTCTGTCGGCTGATGTTAATGGCTTGTTCCATGTCAGTTGTCCAGTCTTGATTGGTAGCTTCCAGGAATAATGTTTTTTGGCACGTAATTTCTCTGTTGTATTTCTGTTGTATAATGGATATCCAAAGAACTGGGTCAGAAGATGCCTACAGGAGCAACATCAGGAAGATACTACATGCCCCGACACACTCATCACACTACCCGACATCAGGGACACGTCGGAACTCACCACAAGACTCCTATGACCGCTGGGCATCAGAATGGCACACAAGCCCACATCAACCCTACGACAACTGCTTCAACCGAACTAAAGACCCACTCCCCGCCATGGACAGGACCAATGTCATCTACAAGATCCCCTGCAGAGACTGTGAGAAACACTACATCAGACAAACAGGAAGGAAACTAACAACAAGAGTACATGAACACCAACTGGCTATGAAAAAACACGACCAATATTCAGTCATCTCAATCCACATGGACAAGGAAAAACACCACTTCGACTGGGACAACACCAAGGTCCTGGGACAGGCTAGGCAGAGACAGGCCAGAGAATTCCTAGAAGCCTGGCACTCCACGAAGCATGCTATTAATAAACACATTGAACTCGACCCCATATACATACCACTACGAAGGAAAACCGGAAGTGAGGCAATCTATCTCAACGGACCCCAGAGTTTAAAAACCAGGCGGGAAAACACACCGACGCTTCATTGGAGGCTGCACTGAGGATGTTACCCAGCAGGGTAATGAAACGTCTGCGAAACAAGAAACCAGCTCGGCGAGCCAACCAACCTCTAGCCTACCATTTTTAATTGGATGACAAGCCCTCCTCGAGTTCTTCGTTGCTCCAGGGCAAGTCACACCGAGAGGCTGTTTCCTTCAGAGTGCAGCTATTTTCTGATCTGTATGTGAGCTTGGGAATGAGGTTCAGAGGCTAGTGAGAAGCTATCGAACGATGAGGCCAATAACATGGGAAAGCAACAATGTGACCTGGCCAGGTGATCAAAGTTTTAGTAGGGGGAGCATTTTGGGAACAGTGACTGTAATTCCATAAGCTTTAAGTTACTTATGGATAAGAATAAGAGTAGTCCTCGGGTGAAAGTACTAATTTGGGGGAAGGCTGACTACCACAGTGTTAGGTGGGAACTGGGGAATGTAGATTGGGGCTTGCTGTTTGAGGGTAAATCCACATCTGTGGAAATCTTTTAAAAGCTAGTTGATTAGTGTTCAGTGCCTGCATAATACCACTCGGCCATCAACTCCCCTCATGGACCAGTTAGCCTGACACCTGTGCTATACTGGTCACCTTGAAAAATTTCAGTAAATCAGGGAGAGTCAGCATGGATTCATGAAGGGTAACCCTGACCAAAGCTTGTAGAATTTTTCTTTTGAATTGGTGACAAAGGTGGTGGACAGAAGTAAGTCGATGGATGTTGTTTATATGGATATCTAGAAGGATTTTGCTAAATTTCAGACAAGAGACTGTTAACGATAGTAGAAACCCATGGAACTGACGGCAAATTACTGATATGGATAGGAACTTGGTTTAGTGGCAGGAAACAGAGTTGGAATAATGGGTAAGTCCTTCAATTGGCAGAATGTGACTGGATGTCCCTCAGGAATCTGTATTGGGGCCTCATTATTCACAATATTCATTAACCTAGATAAAGACATTGAAAAGTCAAATATGAAAACTTGCTGATGAACAAAATTGGGCAGCATTGTAGACATTGCTGAAGACACCAAATATTTACAACAGAATTCAAACAGATCGATTAGAATGAGCAAAGCCATGGCAGATGGATTTTAATATAAACAAGTGTGAGGTTATCCATTTCAGACCAAAAAAGATTGATCAGGGTGTTTTTTTTAAAAGGCACACAGTTAAATACAGTGGATGTCCAACAAGATTTGGGAATTTAGGTGCATAGTTCTTTAAAATGCGACAAACAGGTACAGAAAATAGTCAAGAAGATGAATGGAATGCTGGCCTTCATATCTAAAGAGCTGCAGGATAGGGATACAGACATTATCCTTCAGTTTTACAAAACGCTAGTTCGACCCCACTTAGAGTACTATGAGCAGATCTGGGCACCACACCTTAGGAAGGATGTTTTAACCTGGAGGGAGTTCAACACAGGTTTACAAGGGTGATAGCTGGACTTTCGGGGTTAAGTTATGGGGAGAGATAAGGCTAATTAAGCCTTTATTCTATTCAATTTAAAAGGTTAAGGGCTGATCTAATTGAGGTTTTCAGGATATTAACATGGAAAATCAGCGTAGATTAAGATAAATTACTTCATCTGGCTGAAGATTGTACAACCAGGGGCATAGTATAAGAAATAGGTCCAGGCCAGTCAGGAGACATGTTAGAAAGCACTTCAAAGCATAGAGTGTGGAGGTTTGGAACTCTCTTCCTCAAATGGCAGTCGATGCTCATTCAGCAAATTATGAAAGGATACGAGCCCAAGGAAGGCATGTGGAGTTAGGCCACGGACAGGCCATGATCTCATTGAATGGCGGAGCAGGCTCAAGGGACTGAATGGTCAACTCCTCTTCCTATGTAAACTAAAACTGATTTCGTAAGCAGCAACTCGGAGAGAACTTCAATGCCATTTTACAGAAGTGCTCCAATGCAGAAGGAGGCCATTCAGCTCACAATATCTGCACCAGCTGATTGACACTAAGCTACAATTCTCATTCAATCTCCTGCTTTCACCTTTACCCTTGCACATTATTTTTATCCAAGTTATCACTGAATGCCTCAATGGAACCTACCTCCACCATTCTTCCCGGCAGTGCATTCCATCGGAAGATGAAAACATCATATTTGAACAGTGCAAGGGTCAGGTTTGATTTGCATGTTGATTATTGCTGTACCGGACAATGACACTCTGAATTTGACTGCTTTAATCTGATGGAACCCTTTTGACCAGAAGGTAAGTTTCAAATTGAAATTCTGTAACAGCTTCTTCTTAGCTGATTTCTCTTGGGTATTGGATGGACCAGGAGTCCGAACACAAGCCTATGATTGGAATTTGAAGTGGTCCCTTTTTGTGGATTTGTATGATGGTCTCTGATTCACAGTTGGATGGAAATATAGACACTTGGAAAAGGCAAGCAAGAAGAGCAGTAATTCTGTCAAGGGTTGGAGGAGACCAGCTCCCTATGCTGCCAAAGCTAATATTTTAGGCTTAAAACTTGATCATGAAGGCCCATTAATATTTTTCTTACATCTGATTTTGATATACTCATTAGGTCACTGCATTGTACTAGTTTTTTAAACTCAGAATTTGAATGTTGGATGGCCTTTTTGTGAATTCTATGTTTCAGACATGTGATGGTGATGGATATAGATTTGATTATCTTCAGTTGTTTTTGATACTTTTGTGAAGAATGCACGGTTGGGAAGTGATCTGCCAGTTCTAAGTTTAATATATGAATGGATAATACATTTCACTTGTGCCCAGTTTAGGTGTGGGTTTTTCTATCTTGTCTTTGTCATCGATCAGAATATATTTTCATCCCAAATTTCCATCGAGGGTTTCTCACATGTTCAATGTAAATTGGATGGAGGCATTCCAGAAACCCTAGATAAAAGACTTAAATTGTGCTTGTAAACTTTTTCCAAGCAGATCTTGATAATGAGAACTTGCAGAGCTATGCATATTATATACATGACAGGGATCCCTGCAATGTGCAGTCTTTTTTTTTAATTCATTCTTGGGATGTCTTCACTGACTAGATCATCATTTATTGCCCGCCTTCTTGACCCTCTACAATCTAGTTGGTATAGGCACTCACACAGTCCATTTAGGGAGGGAATTCCAGGATTTTGACCTAGTGACACTGAAGAAACAGCAATATGTTTTCAAGTCAGGGTGGCAAGTAGATTGAGGCGGGAGTTAGCAGATGGTAGTGTTCCCATGTAACTGCTGCCCTCGTCCATCTAACGCAGTTGTAATTTTGGAAGATGCTTTCTAAGGAGCCTTGATGAATCTTGGAGTAAGTCCCTTCAGCTCATGGATATCACATGACCTAATTCCCTGCATGACTCAACTTGAGTAAGTTCTCGACAAACTAGATGTCAAATAGCCTGATGTGACATGCTGTGATATCTTTATTTCACATATTTTGCTTATTTTACTGGTTAATACTACACATGGGAAGATCTTCATAAAAAATTATCTTAGTACTCAGCATTAAATATAAAAATCTTTTGCAATCGTAGAAACTATTAAGTAGTTTGTTGTGAATAGAATATAGAACACAAGGAAGAGGCTGAATAGACTGGGGCTATTTTCCTTGGAGCGTTGGAGGTTGAAGGGTGACTTTATAGAGGTTTATAAAATCATGACAGGCATGGATAGGGTAAATAGACAAGGTTTTTACCCCAGGGTGGGGGAGTACAAAATTAGGGCGCATTTAAGGCGAGAGGGGAAAGATTGAAAAGGGACTTCAGGGGCAAATTTTTGACTCAGAAGATGGTGCATGTGTGGAACAAGCTGCCAGAGAAAGTGGTGGAGGCTAGTACAATTACAACATTTCAAAGGCATCTGGATGGATATATGAATAGGAAGGGTTTAGAGGAACATGGGTCAAATGCCAGCAAATGGGACTAGATTTATTTAGAATATCTGGTCGGCATGGACGAATTGGACCGAAGGGTCTGTTTCTGTGCTGTATATCTCTATGACTCCAAATGTACTGGAAAGTCAAGACAGTGGAATGAAGAATACAGAGCATGTTAATTGGAATTATTTGATACATGGTTTAAGTTCCTAAATGGATGTGTGTATTTGTCTAGACAAAGGCAATTTATTGCCTCTTGCTGTCTTAACTATCCTGTAATTTTCTGAAATTTGAAAATAAGCTGTTTGGTTGCTGTTTTAGTTTGATTTGAAGTCATGAGGATTTTGTTTTCCATGCCGCAAAAATTATAATGATTTTCTATCAACAGCAGTACACTCTGAATGGACAACTAATGTATAAATCAATGAAGAAAAGAGTCTCCATTATGAATTCAGGTCTAGCAGAGATTCATTCTTTGATCTTTTAGCATAGTTACTCCATAAGCAGCATGAATGTCTTGCTTTTTTTGCGAGTTGACTTGTACACTTCCTTATTTGTATCTCTGCATAACTTGAGGGTGTTAACATGGCATCCCCAGGTGATCTAGACTGCATATCAGTATGTGCATTCATTTAATCTCCCTACAGAGAGGGCTTGAGACTAGAAATGTGAAGCTGCTTTATTCCGCAGTAAACTAAATGTATAGTATGGCCAGGTTCTCTTCATCAAATAGTAAAGATTTACCTTTGTGCTCTGATACAAAAATAATGAGAGTGCTATGTTACGTACCTGGCCAAGAGCACACCAAAACTTTAACTTGTGTTTCTCTTTGAGGCATGTATTTGCCCCACTTCAAAGAGAGCAAGAGAGAGAAATTGACCAAGTTTATTTTGTTGCTTCAATCATAAGTATTGAATTAAAATATATATGTATGTGTATATATAAGCTTGATACAGCAAGAATAATTGTGATGTGAGCTAGTCATTTATGATGTTGTACAGTGATTTTTGAAAATGTAGATAAAATTTATAATGCCGGTGCAGAGGTGGGAATAAGTAGAAAACACTATTGTCATGAACCCCATTGGCATCAAAAAAACCAGAATAATCAACAGATGAAAAAAAAACTGACAAGAGTTCAGTTTATGTACCTCTTTATACTTTAACATGAGTCAAAATTAATATAAATATGAATTAACAGGCAAATCACAGTCAGCATGAAATATAAATTGCTCATAAATAGCAGGCACAACAAAGACTAGTTCACAGACTTTCTAGCCAGACCACTCCACCTGGGTAGTTGCAGTTACAGTTTTTCCAAAGAGAATTCCCAAATCTTTTCTTTCAAGAACTTAGCCAATTCTCAGTAGCAGCAGTTTTTACATAAAACACGTTCCTCAGTGTTTGTCTGACATTTCCAGCATCTGCAGAATTCTGCATTTATTCAGACTGATAGATTTCCACTTGTGCAATCTTACTTCTTTGAGGATTTTTTTTCTGGAATCTTCTCAGCCCTTGTCTCCTCTGCTTCTATTTTGTCATACCGCCTCCATATTTTATCTGCCTTCCTTTTGGTATCACTTCCAACTTGAGAATTGCTAACCCATGTCGACCAGATTTTCTTAGAGAAAAATTATAATACATTTTTTTTTTACATTTTTAAAAATGATTACAAAATTTCCTTTGTATTTCTGAACCCGGGTCAAATGCCATCACACTATATAGTCAAATGAACTTTTAAAGGCATTAATAAAATGAGTGTGCTTGTTTGTCACTTTTTGGTTGACTAAGAGAACAGCCACCAACATCTTAGTCAAATAAATATGATTCTGTACTTCAAATAATCTGTGTGGGATTTCTGCATTAACCAGGATGTTCAGGTTATTGGCAAAGTTAATGCAGACATGAACATTACAGGCTTGGAATTTCAGATTACTTGGAAATTATTCTATGTTTCACTTGCCAGTGATATTTTGTGTGTTTTTGTTTAAATAACCCATTTAGGGTGAACTCCCCTTTGGAAATCAATATAGTTTCAAATAATTCATTATTTATTTGAAAGGGGTAATGTGATTAAGTATGGATTGTGTATGATGAAAATTGCCTCCTGTGCATACATGCATCTCCAGTGTTTATTGAACTGTATTTTCTTCTAAAATCAACATTCACTTTGCAGTTTTTAGGAATAGTTTCGAATTATCTTTTGGAAATGTGTGTTCATTTTCCATTATCTGCTTTGTACTTGTGATGATGACACTCTTAGCTTGGGCAGCAGTCATCAACAGACTTTGATATGTGGAAGTGTAAATGACCTTTCATCAAACATATTTCATTTAACATTTACCAACTGTCCAGCAGGAATGGGTAAATCCATTATTATATCACAAGATTAAGGGAGAACAATCAACTGGGTGAAATAGGATAGGAGGATGTTCATCTCGAGTGTTTCTTGAATATGTTCATGGGATGTGGGTGTCTATTTCTGTTTTTGAACATGCATTGTCAGTTACTTATCTTGGAAAAGAAAACAAAATTAGGCTGTTGTAAAAAGCAAGAACAAATATTAAAGATATAAGCCTGATAAACTGAGAGGCAGTTCATTAATCTTAAAAATTACTTTTAGCACCAACTTGAAGAAATGAATGTTATCACTTTCTTTTTGGATGAGGTCAGAATTGTAGCTGAATTGTTTCTGAGCAGAAATAAATCTGCTGATAGTTGAAAAGATGAGGCAAAAATGACTTGGCAAGAGGTGTGATAAAATAACTTTTTTCCTCTGTGAATAAATACATTGCTTGACAAAATTATGGGAGTATGCAGTTCCAGGGAAACTAAAGTTGTTAATTGAAGAAATATCAGGCACAACTAACATAGCTGCAATAATGATCTGTTGCAATGATGTCACATCTTGGGAAGCCACGTGTATGTGTGCAGGCAGTGGCAATCTTGTCATTGATAACACACTCCATTTTTCAATACATCTTAAAAGGCTAAGGTGCCATTTGACAAGTGTCCATTTGTTTCATTTATGAAATGTCTATTGTTTGTAGAAAACTGCTGAATGTCAGCAGAAGATCTTGAGTTAATCACAAGGAATTGTAGGTTCTGATTTTTATGTCCTGCGGAGTGATTTAAAGAATAATTAAGGAAGATTCACATTGTTGATGCTAGTTGCAGTTAGTTCATAACAGCCTCATTAAACAGTTTTGATGCATTAGTTCAATTGTTAAAAGTTTTGAGAGTTTCTTCAACATCATTTATTTTCAGACACAACCTAGCTGGAAAATTAGTTAATCCTTCAAAACTGGCACAATAGCACATAATTAACCTGCACTTATTTATTATGATGACATCTTTAAATAAAATTATGGCATCCTGGTGTTTTAAGTGATTGCAGTGTGTAGATAGTAATTCCAGTTTTGTTCATTGGCAGCATATCAGCAGGGGTCCTGATATCTTGAGGCGGTATTCTGCAAATTAATGGGAAGGTGCATTGTTGCTGCAAGTGGTGGAAGTAAATATCTTAAAATTCAGTCTGACTGTGGTAATTTGAGGAATAGCTAAATTGACATTCACAAGGATGAATACCTAGTTTTGTTAACAACTTGTTGAAGGTCTTGCGGCAAAGATGGAAAGGATGAGTTACATCCATGTAGGGTTGGTGGTCTTACAAGGGATGGGGTAGGACTAACTATATACATATGCTCATAAGGCAATACTGCTGGACGTCATTGCAAATGGTGTTACTCCAGGTGCATAGCTGCAATGAAGGAAGAAGTTTAACAACCTAATATGAATTGTCAACATCTCTCAAACTCACTCACAGTTTCTCAAATGAGAATATAACAGCAGGAAAGAATCTGATTGCTTCTGAAATTTTTAACCATAAAGGAGAGCAGAGCGCTGGTAATCATAGGAAATGGATTGCTGAAGCCAAGATCAATGGTCATGTTGGACGGATTGATAACAAATGTATTTACATGCTTGATCTTTTGTCTTTCTACTTAGTTCTCTCTCGTTCACAATTCCTTCTAGTTCTGAAGGTGTAACTTGAGTAAGATTTAGCATCTTATTTCTCCTTACCCTCTCCATGGCACAACTATTGACCTCTTTTCCATCACATACTCAAGTGAGTATCTTACCAGTCAGCGTGGGATGTTGAAGGTAAAGAGACACTGACAATTGATTTCATACTTAACCAGCTTGGATATTGACATGTGAATATCTCAGAAAACAGCTGAGAAACAGGATTTGCACATTGTGTGCTGAATTGAATGGCTTTAGTGGAGGACCTCTCCACTGGCCAAAAACTGTGGACAACCCTGGTCTGGCCATTTCCACGAAGCTCAATGAAATGCCTTTCAGGAAGTTAACTTCCTACCATGAGGGTTCTTTTGCCTTTCAACGTGAACCAGATGGTCAACAGCTCTCCATTTCCAACACTCCCGCTGGAAGCATTGTGGAGGCCATGGGAGGATTTGAGCAAGGGGTCTTACCACCAGCAGGACAGTCCATGCGGCACAGGGTGGAGGAAGGCTGCCAGGCATATCTGGCAGCATCCCATTTGGCAAGGCTGCCACACTAGCCAGCGGTAGAAAACCAGCAGCAGAGGGACGATGCAGTTACGTGGCACTTAATCAGCCACTTACACATCTCAATTGGCCTTGAGGTGGGAAGGCCATGTTCAAAATCCCTTATCTTAATTGAGAGGGCAACGGGTTGTCTTCCTTCACCTTCCTATCCCACCTCCCAACCCACTTCCATGATGGAAGTAGTACTGGATGATTTTAAATTCTGCCCAGTGTGACCCCAATTCCAAGTACACAGTTGGGAGTGGGTATGAATACTGAAAAGTGCCAGTTTGCTGGACAATAAGGTCCTACATAAATTCGGCTGCAAAAGACGAAGCTGAGGATTTTGATGGGTGAGACTGCAGGAGAAAACCGATATATAACAAAAAAATTCCATTGAGAGGTCTGCCACAAAGCATATGTTCAATGTGAAGTAGCTTACAGAAGTTTGATGCTGGATTTTACGCTGAGCGTGGAGCCTGTCTGTTTTGGTATGGAACAGGTGGTCACCTCCATCAGCGCACCTCTGGAACCCAAACAGGTGCAACATCTGATTTCATAGCTTCCACAAACAACATCCATCAAGTGCCTTGTTCTTCTGCTTTGCAGGCTCAGACCACTACCATTGTGGCTGCAGACACTAGTATTTAAAGCAGTTTTCTGGGATGTAATGACAGTCCATCAATCTCTTCAACCGATTGATGGGATTACGAAAATGGCAGGGAAAAGCAGTGGCTGCTCAAAACACAAACCTGCTGGTTTGTGTTAGGGTTTGAGGTTTTATTATCTTTCCACCTTGTCACTCTGCTAGCATCCTTACTGGTGCCTGTCAGCCACCCATTCAAGGATGGTGCAGTCTGAAGTCGAGTGCTTCAAGATCAGACCTGCTCCAGGCCATCAGTGGCCTTCTCAGTTGAAGGTGATTGACCTTCCATTTGTCATGGTACAACCACTGAAAAAGAAACTCGTAGGAGCACTCAAACAGAGAAATGGGTACATGGACAAATTACACACAAGGATGATTAGTTTTGCCTCTGATATTTCATAATTAAATTGATCAACTTTGCACGAGAATGTGGAATTTCGGCTGACTTTATAATTATGTGCTGATGGTAAGAGGATAATGTGATTATCAGTGATTGAGGAAGGGTAAATTGTGTGTGACTGTTATTGACTAGAAGTGAGTGGTAAG
Source organism: Rhincodon typus (assembly GCF_021869965.1). Classification (NCBI taxonomy): domain Eukaryota; kingdom Metazoa; phylum Chordata; class Chondrichthyes; order Orectolobiformes; family Rhincodontidae; genus Rhincodon; species Rhincodon typus. Next base: position 9,320,718 of record NC_063351.1, read on the forward strand.
GCTCAAAATTGTTTTGATGACATAGGACTCAGGTTGTCTGAGAAACCCAGACAGTAATCCAGAAAGTGAAAATTCAAATCAAATGGGGAATATGAATCCAGTTCTAAAAATCTGCAAGTATAAAATGTTGTCAGTACAAATTAACCATGGATCTCACTCCATCATTTATGTTCTTTAGGAAGGAACCTGTTCCTACTACCTATAGAATCATACACTCACGACAGGGTGGAAACAGGCCATTTGGCCCATTGAGTTCAAAGCAACCCTCTGAAGAGCATCCCATCCAGAGCCAACCCCCTACCCTATCCCTGTAACTCTCCATTTCCCATGGCTAACCCACCTGGCCTGCACATCCCTGGATACTATGGGCAATTTAGCATGGCTGATCCACCAAACACCCACATCATTGAACTGTGGGAGAAAACCCAAACAGACACGGGGAGAATGTGCAAATCTAAACAGAGAGTTGCCCGAGTGTGGAGTTGAACTTGGGCACCTGGCACTATGAGGCAGCAGTGCTAACCATTGGAACACTGTGCCACCCCAAATTTATCCATAATCTGTTCTCCATGTGACTCCAATCACACATCCATATGGTTGATGCCAATTGCCTTATGAGCAGTCAACCAGGGCACTCAGTTGCATCGAACCAGGGCAACGTGAGATTGCCAATGAAAGCAATCTTCTCAGAGATAATGAGATAACAAGGTGTGGAGCTGGATGAACACAGCAGGCCAAGCAGCATCAGAGGAGCAGGAAAGCTGACTTTTCGGAACTATTTTCTGAAGAAGGGTCCAGACCCGAAACATCAGCTTTCCTGCTCCTCTGACACTGCTTGGCCTGCTGTGTTCATCCAGCTCTACACCTTGTTACCTCAGATTCTCCAGCATCTGCAGTTCCTACTACCCCTTCTCAGAGATAATCACCTCTTGAGCATCAATATTCAAAGTTTCAAAGATAAAATAAGTTGAGTTCTTTTTTAAACAAATCTGATGTTTAATGGTTTGAAATGGATGATTGTTGAGTATGGCGGAAAATATCTTGACATTTTCCTTTTTAAATATGGGTTTATGTTCTGGTGCATTGATTATTTGGCAGAGAATGTTTACTGTGATTTGTGTATGTACCTTATGTCTGTTTATGTTTAACTTGAATATTTCAGTATGTGTCTCACATAATACTTTAATGTGAAAACTTATTCCTGGATTTGTGTCCAAGTTTGATTTCATTTGTACATATTCAAATCTGACTTATTATTTTTGAATATATATCCCATGGATCCTAATCCACCTTGGTCTGTTCATCAAGCTTCAAAAATTTTATCAGACTTAAGTCTCTTCTGCCAAAATTACCCATTACTCTGAGTCTTGAAGACAAAGCAAACCCCTGCTTAATTCCTTCACTACCAAGTGCTTCTGTGCATCTGGCGATTATCCTTGCTCTAGTCTTCCCTCTAACAACAAATATATTTGGACAGGTACATCAATAGGAAAGGTTTAGAGGCATATGTGCCAAATGCAGGCAAATGGGGCCAGTTTAGTTTGGGGTGACTTGGTCGGCATGGACAAGTTGGACCAAAGGGTATGTTTCTGTGCTGTACGACTCTACATAGTATACCTTACCCATTAATCACTCTTCCTGGTCGACTTCCTTTCGTGTCCTCTCTGCAATTACTAAATCCGTGTAAACCTCCTCCTGTTCCCTTCACACTTGTTCCCATTAAACTGCTGACTATCCGACTTCCTGTCCTGATTCCATGCAAGTCCTCATTTTAAATGTTTCACTTTCATCAGGTAATCCTTCCTGTCTTTCAAAACTGTGATTATCACAGCTTCCTCAAGAATCCATCTTGAGTATTTTTATCCTTGTGAATTACTGTCTTAATTACAATCTCCCTTTTCTCTCAGGTACTTGACTATATTGCCACCTTCCAAATTCATGCTGCTATTCCTGTGTTTAAAGCACTTCGATCAGAATTCTGACCAAAATGACCATGAATAGTTCCACTGTAATATTCTTTTAAAATTTCCATCCCTAGTTGTCCTTGAGAAGGTAGTGGTGAGCTACCTTCTTGAATTGCAGTGTGCTATCCATTTTTGACTTCTCTGCGTACTTTGGCATGATGGACAATGCCATCCTCTGTTACTTCCTTTTCCACTATGTATCTAATTGCCATTACTATTTTTCTGATTGTAGCCAGATACAGAAAGCTCTAATGTTCTTTCCACTATGGGCTCCAGTTTCCAGCACTTGATCACCTCTAGACCTCTTCACTGTGCCGCGATTAGATGGTTTCATTGAAATGCAGTCTCGGACGTGGTGCAGTTTTCTTCCAGTTCATTCAACATCCATATTCTATTCCAGATCAAAATCCATTCATCCAGTAGGCATTGCCTAATTATGTTCGTGCTTGATCTTCCAATACTTCAAGTTAACAAAAGCTTATCATCCCATTGCTTAACTATCTTCAGGACCTTGCCTGTTGATATCCTGCAAAATACCTGAGTTTTGCATTCTTTCTTCAAGCCAATTCCTTATTCCTCCCTTTGCTTGCATTTTGTGCCTATTTTTGCATTCAGCCTATTCAACCAAGGTTTTGGTCAACTTTCTATAACCTGACAGCTATGTTTGACCATGTCTCTCTGAAGTACCTTGAATACTTTTCAATAATAATGAGACTGTATAAGTGAACATTGCTTTCTTATTAGTCTGTGTTCTTGGGCCAGATTTCCCTTGTAAAGTGATTGTTCTCTGATGTTACAACTGAAACTAAATAGGACCACTAGAATTTAAATGGTGTTGTTGGAACTTGCAAGATACTCGGCTGAAGGGTGTAAAGTACAGCAGTTCAAGATGTTCTCAATGTTTTTTTTTACAAAAAAATGAGACATGATGATGCAGATTAAGAAACAGTGATTAGATGAGACAAGCTCAAGATTTAAAATCTATCAGTTTACGACTGAAGACAAAGCCTTTGGTTGTGGAGGAGGGTTCTCAAGTTGTCGTTCAGCAGAATTTAAAGGCTTAGTGTCACATTGAGAACTTCAAATTTAACAAATATATTTTTGCATTTCAAAAATAGAAGTGAGTTGGAGATTGATTGTAGAATTGAGATGAATTTTGACATTTTTGTCTGAGCTTGTGCTTTTGTACAGTATTAAATTATGAATTCAAATATGAAATCTAGCTCTTGAATTGCATTTTTTTGTAAATACACATTGAAACCTCAAGCAGCCATTTAGGCAGTTACAAATAATGTAGGTTTTGCCTTTTCTTTCAAGTTAACTACTTTGTCTCTGGTTGTAGCTCACAGGAAAAGAAAATGTTAAATCATTTTTGAGCACTTTGTTTCCTCAGGCACATAATTTGATATACAGCAAAGACAGACAGAGGTAGAAACATGCTGATTACAATCCGGTGATGTCAGCACAAAAAGTCAAACAGTTTTAGTTGCAATATAAAATGTCACAATCTCCTAATCCATCATCTTTTATCATTGGCAAGTGAGTTCTTGTGCTATAACTTGCAGGACTAGTGAGGAGGTTGCTTTTGTTTAATATATTTTTTATGGTTTGATGTTTATTTCCATTGACATTACTGTAGTTTATTCTCTTTTATGTTACAGGTAGAAACCCAATTAATGTTTTTCATGTGCATTTGTATTGTATTGTAAATTGTAATGATTTTTTTAGAAACGGGAATAAAGTGTAATTCAGCAATTTTGTTTTAATAGATTTGGTGTGGGGGAAGCCCTAATATTGTAATGGTTTTACAAGTTGTGAATTTTAGCGAATCAATGTGGGGGAGCCAGTGGTAGGAATTAAGTGGTTTTCTGCCAATTTTTTATGTTCTACTTTAAATTCTGCATTTAGAACGTCAAAGTGTAAGATGCAACTGCCCTAACTCTACATTTGAAAGGTTTAAACCAGGATGGCACATCTTGCATTTTATTACTTGCTCCCTAGCGTACACTAAACTAACATATGTGGTTATAAAACAGTGGTAACTTACAATAACTCAGGGAAGGCTGATGCTGGGATCTTAAATATGTACTGCAGTGTTTGCTTATGTGTTAGATAGAGAATTGGGACTTTGACCCAAATTTTAGTTCGCTCCTCAAATTTGAGTTTTTCAGTTTAGTGAGAGGTTTCCCCCAATATATTTTTATTGGATTTTTTTAGAAGGTGAAGGGTGAGATTTTAAACCATGCAAGCGAGTCTCCATGTCGGGCAAAATGATTTTATTTGTTGAAGGAAGAAACACAGGTAATCTAGCAGCTGTGCTAGACACAGTTTTGGTCCCACTGACAATCTGTGCAAAGCCATGATCAACAATGGTCTCAAGTCTAGCCCACAATTTTTATTGGGTTAATTTTGGGGCCGTAAGTTCGCCCTGCCCCATGTACAGTAATGGATTATTGAATTCTGAATTTCATAGTTAGATTGTTGAACTGATTTGATCTGTGTTTTCTGGTTGACAAGTACCTGGTCAAATTTATTACCTCTGCAGGCTTGATGTTTAGTTTCTGCACAGGAAACTGTCAAGGTCACGCACCTGAGAGGAATCAAGCCGCAGGATTTAATTTTCTCAATATATTCAATGCAGGAGGCTTTGCCTACATTTTGCTGGGAATTTAACTCAGGAACTTAAATAGAATGATTTTCTTAGATTTTAATTCGTCTATTGGGATACATGTGGGAAGGCTTCTACCTATGTGACATTTAACTCCATCTACATCCCTCTGTTTTTGAGGATAAGCAAGGTTCTGTTATATTTAAGTTAATTTTGCTGGCAGTGCAACAATAGAGCCTGAATAGAGGCATTCATAATAACATTAGCTATTCAAATAAAGCTTTAATATGTGGTCAGTGGTGAAGCAGACGGAACATCTCCAGAAGCACAGTATGGTTTCTGGGCTGACAGATCTACAGTGGATGTGATCTTCTTCAAACACCAGCTGGTGTAGGAAATGGGATATTATCTCTCTATTTTCAAAATCTTCACTGAAGGTTCACAACTGTTGGAAAGATTTTGGAGAAGATAAGCTGTCCACTGAAGTTCAGCTACCTAATCGTGGATCACATGACAAGGAATCAAACACATTGACATTCACAAAGAACAAACCAAAGGTGAAAACGTCTAAAGTCTCTCATTGTTAATTTAAATTGTCATGTAGCTAAATAAATGACAATTGTCTTTTTTATTATTAGCTTCGATCTCAAACCAAATAAACTCTTACCCAAAAGAAGTTTAGAATATTTCATTAGAGGAACTTAACATTGCACAAATTAAATTAACTGCAAGAATATTTAGCTGTAATTATGTAGTAATTAGAGTCAGAGAGGCATAGAGTCAGACAGCATGGAAACAGACCCTTCAGTCCAATTAGTCCATGCTGACCATATTCCCAAACTAAGCCAGTCTCAACTGCCTGCATTTGGCCTCTATCCCTCCAAACCTTTCCTATTCATGAACTTTTCCAAATGTTTTTAAACATTGTAACTGTACCTGCATCCACTACTTCCCCTGGCAATTCATTCTACTCATGAACCACTCTCCGTGTAAAAAGTTGCCCCTCCTGTCCTTTGTAAAACTTTCTGCTCTCACCTTAAAAATATGCCCCGTAGTCTTGAACTCTCTCACCCGAGGGAAAAGACCCTTGTCATTCACCTTATCTATGCCCTTACGCTCCAGTGAAAGAGGTCCAGCCTTTCCTGTCTATTTTTATAAGACAAACCCTGAATTCCTGGCAACATCCTAACAAATCTTTTCTGAATCCTCTCCAATTTAATAATTACCTTCCTATAGCAGGACGACCAGATTGCATACAGTACTCCAGAAGAGGGCTTACCAACATCCTGTACAACCTCAACATGACTTCCCAACTCCTATACTGAGAAATGAAGGCAAGTGTGCTAAATGCCTTCTTAACCACCCTTTCTACCTGTGATGCAAATTTCAAAGAACTATGTGCCTGAACCCATAGGTCGCTCTGTTCTACAACACTACCCAGGGGCCTACCATTAATTGTATAAGTTCTGTCCTTGTTTGTATTACCAAGATACAGTTTCACTGTTGGAACACAGTTCCATCACATTCAACAAAGACACTCATGTTTTTACAGCGACACCACCTGCATTACACTGCAAGGGTAGACTCGTATAGGGTTCAGATTGACATGAGCTATGGTGGTATTTGTGTGAGAATCAGGTGAGAAGTCCATTGAGGTCTATCTCAATGTTAGAACCAAATTGCTGCACCTTTTATGCCGAGTGGCGATGTGGGTTTCTCACTGGTGCGTGGCTGAATGCCAATTAAGGTGGATTACAGCTTGTTAAATGCCTCTGGATGATTCCATAATGGATTTTGCCTCCTTGTGTCTCATTTTGTTTCCTAATCATTCCTGCGAAGTGCCTTGAGAATCATTTCTTTTCATGACATACCTCACTTCATAAATAATCGGCTTCCTATCCAATCAAATGCACCGAACGGGTTTGACATTAAGAATCCTTGACATGGAGGTCAGAGTAGTTTCCTGGCAACTTCAACTCACCATTTGGCTGCGAGGAGCCTCCATTTTTCTCAGCATGAATCAGTGTCATGAGGCACGATTCATGGGAACCAACCACAGACACGCCTCTCATCCATGGACATCGGCATCCAGCATTTGCCAACCTCTTATGACCATCGTGACACCTCTCCAATCAACGTGCAGGCTGTTTAGCAAGCACAGACTTGCATTTCAGGGTGTATCATAACCTAACATTGACAGATGCTTCTAGTCAATAAAAGCTCGATGTGGAAGAACCTCCTTGGACTGTCAAAAATTCACTTGATTTTGGAACTGGAGAATATTTCACTATTACATCCTATTGAGAAACCGTAGAAATGCTGACAGCAATGTCTGTGGGTGGGTTTCACATCAGAATGCTGACTAATTAAATGGCTGCCAACTCTCTGGCCCCATTAGCACCATGGGCAGTAATGGCTACAGCATTCAGTTCCTGGTTTGAACAGAGATCTGAATTTCTTTTGCAAGGTCATCCCAGGAGTTCCTGGTGAGGATTGATGTTCACTGGGGCGCACTGGCTGGGTCCATTAGATAGACTCCACACTTGGATAAGGGATTCCCAAATGCCTTGAGACCTAATGGGTGAAATAACTCCACAGAGGCCAATATCCCATCACCAAGTCACTCTCTTTATTTATAAGTGAACAGTCCTTGATTATAGTACTGCGTTCTATAGTGTCAGCCAGGTGGGCATTGGGAATGGTGTTGATGGCTTTGTGCCCAGAAACGTGGGCAAACTAAAATTCTGCTCCTGGATGTCCTCGTTATTCTGTGCATGTACAGACTTCAGAAGTTGATATCAGTTTTCAGTGAACTAATGACAGAAAATGTTTGCAGTTACACTATTATTACAACAGTAAAATCCAAGCCATTGACTTGAGTGGCTCCTTTAGGTCATTGTGTAGAACATGCAATGTCTGCTCCTGATCCTCGTTGTTGACCTTTTCCTGAAGGTGGTTAGAGCCCTTTTCTCTCGCGGAGTTGTAGAGTATGCAGTAGCTAATCATCTTGAAGATCTTGATGGGATTGTAATGCAATATGCTTCAAAGTAGTAATGGTATTCACAGTGATGATTTTTGTAGCTGCCTGAGCTTCATTTGTATCTGCCTTCTGGTGTTTTGTAAGGCTGCTACAATGATATCATTTGCGAGAATGTAAGAGATGATGTTAGAGACAGGGAACCTTTTTTAAAATGTGCGTTCAGCCTCATGGGGTGGTGCCATATAAATGATGATAGTCTAGAAACACAGTCTGGCTCAACTCTATGCTTCCAAGAACAAAAAGACATTGTCCTCAGATACCATCAATCCCTCCCATACTCGTAAAATGTGATAATCTGTTAAAGTAGGCAAGAAGGCATTTGAGTAGGAGCAAAATAACTGCAGATGCTGAAAATCTGAAATATAAACTGAAAGTGCTGGTGAACTCAGCAGGTCTAGCAGCATCTGTGAATAGAATAAAACAGCTATTGTTAGATTGTGGTGTCTATTCTTTAGAATAGTTGCTTTAGCCTTTGCTCAATGGGAATGAAGAGGAGGAAATTGAATTTACTGGTAATGCACATGTCACCTATTTCATACATAAAGTAATGTACTTGGCAGGATTATCCAAATGTTCTCACAGCACCTTGGAAGGAACCATTATAGTAAAGGTTGTGAATGTCACTCATCTTTTCCAGTTCCTTCCAAGCTGCACGAGTGCATAGCCATGCAAGAGTCTGAAATTTAACTCACTTGGATTAAAACAGGCTGCTGTTGCATTTAAGATGCACAATGTTCTTAAAATCCTTGCACTGTGTATTAAATGGTTCATGCATGGCAAAGTGAAATTAGAGCGAACATTGACCTGTGTGTCTGTCACACTGAAGTTTTGGAAAAGACAATCAGCTCCGTCATTACAAGGCAGCAGGGTGGTGAATTTTGTTGATATATCTTAGTCCACAATGGCTATATAAAAGCTAGTGCTAATGCAATGTCAGGAGTGTAGACCATATGTCCCAATGACTTGTGAATTGTATCAAATCATATGACCCTTTGTCTGCTCACAGTAGGCAAAGTACTGACCATACTCAACCAGTTCACATTTGCAATGCTCAGAACATAGTGTGTGGCCTTTTCTCCTCCTTTGTGCATCAGGTTCTTGACAGGCTCCAGTGATGGGGGTACCTATGATTAACCTGGCTTTGAAGTTTGGTAGCAAAAAAAAAGGGAATGTATATCTGCATTTTCCTTTGCCTGATTGTCTGATAGGAAAATCGTTGTTGGAGCAGTGTAGACCGAAGTTGGGTGTTGGGATCATGCAGAAATCCTGATGCAGCTGACTCTGTGGTTGTTGCTGCAGAACATCAAACTGTTGATGGGCAATTAACTAACGTCTACATCCCTCCAAAGAAGGACTCAGCTGGAGTTCAATGGTTCTAACTGATTTAGCAAAACAGTTAATCCTGAAATGTGATGGAAATTAAAACTTACACTAATTCCTGGATATTTATTAAACTAAAATAATGATGACATTGAAACCTTAAAAGACTTTGAAGTCTGATAGGAAAAAAAAGGGAGTGTATATCTGCATTTTTCTTTACCTGATTTCAATCAGATAGGTCTGTTCCAATGGAAAATTGGAAGTTCTGCTTCATAATGACTTAAATTAGATGTGATTCCACAGTTGGACAACACTTGCTGTACAATTTCAAATATGCTAGGAAGTACGCTCGCAGTCAATTTAAGATTATCAGTTATACTTGCAATGTGCTTATGCTTGATAGAAGCTACATGTATTGATAGGCGCTGACCTTCTGTCTGCAGGCAAAATTAGCATGCCCAGCCATTGTACCTTTTTGAATTAAACAGAAGCATGAGAGACAACAATTCTTTAGTGTATTCTCCATGGCAACACCTTAACCAATTGATCCCTTTGAAATTTAGCATTTTTGTGTCTGTTGTGATGAAATCTTTGACAGTCTGTCCCTTTTTTCAGCATTAACAGCAGATGGACCAGTTTTTGTCCGGTGCTATTGAATTTCCCTGGTGTACTTTTTATTTTTTTTCTTTCATGAAGACTTCTGAGAGGTGAGCAATGAAAGCATTCAGTGTGAATTTCAATTGAATAGAACAAAAGCAAATGAATTATACCTATAAAAGAGGGTCTGTCTGATTGTTGGACAACAGCAATAGCAACAGATGATTACATAGCACCTTTAACATTTGTGAAATGTCCCAAGGAGCCTTGCAGGTCCGGTATAATATATTTTTTGAAAGAGGATAAAGTAATTATCCTTGAACATTCCTTTGAAATGGCTGCAATCAGCATGGGAGTTCAGAAACTTCACAGGTTTTGCCCTGAAGACCTCATCTGAACTAGATTAGAAGTTTGTGCATTAGAGCACTGTAAATATAAGCAACTAGATCAGAAAACCTGTGCAAGATTTGAAAGGTGACTGATTTCTGAAACTCCTGATGTTTTCAGTCCCTTGCCACAATTTTGTTTGAATGCACAGCTTAAATGTGCAAATAGGATTGTTAAAAATTCTGAGCCTGTTTACAGATCTAAATGACCACAATAAATTTGTTAAAGGAAAGTTTGTAAATTTTAGAATGTCTGTTTTTGAAAACAGAAATTTTAAAACAATAGTATGAACTTTATATGGCTATGAGTGACTTGCGCTATGGAGAGGCATGTGCATAATTGGGCAACATGTGCAGCAAACCCATCTTGACTTTGAGATCATCTCACTCCATCTTTTTACAAGTGACATAGTGAGTTTCTCACTAGGCATCCGTGCAGTGCCAATTGATGGTAAGTATTGCTTACAAAACACCCTTGTGAATGCCTAAACTCACTCCAATAATATTCACACTCCCATCTTCCCAAACTGTCTATATAAGGTAGACATTAGGAAAGCTTAACCAAGAATACAGAACAATAACGTGCCAGCTTCAGCTTGCCCATTGCATTGAACAACTTCCATGTTGGAAACCACCAAAATCTCAGGCCACTCTCCATGGGCACCGGCCACATGCACTTCACCTATGGACGTTGGCATCTGATATGTGCCAGCCTCTAAGCACCCTCCAGTTCATTTACAGGTTGCTTCTGCACTTCAGTGTTACACCTTGGGTTGCACTGGCAAACATTATTTTAATACTACAAGAAGGACACTATGCTCAGGGATATGTACCCAGCTCAAGGACTCTAACAGGTTGCACCTTGGCCGTTCATTTGTTGTCATGACGCTCACTCACTCTGCATATACTTGGATGCTTACAGATTCCGTGTCTTTCATTTTCCTTGCCTTGCCTTTTTGCTTATTGTACCTAAGCCAGAGATCCTGGGCTCATATTGCTTCGGTCTTGCCTTGCTGCAAACTCAGGAAGCTTGACGTAGATATCATCAGGCCTCAGACAAGTCCACGGCCTGCCTACAAAGCAGGGCACTGATTGCATCCTGTCTGCCATGTCTGGGGCAAGTATCAGGAACCACGCAGAACTGCTCCAAACTGACAGTGTTCATCTCGCTACAACAGGCTTTTAAAGATGATGTGGACACAAGAGATGCCAGTGTTATTCTGGGATATTCGCTGTGTGGTGAGTTGTTCTAAGAATAGCGTTTGATAAGGTGGCGTGCAAATTGGACATGAGACACACCACAGGGCAGAGTAGGTAGTTAATGAGTCAGGTTTGGTAAGATTCGGTGAGAGAACTTGTTAGACCTCTCAGCAAGAAACCCTCCAAAAAACTCAATGCAACTCAGATTTTGCCAAAAATATACAGAAGATTAAGCCCAATATACTTTACTGTGGAACATCTCAATTTTCCACAGGGATCAGGTTTTAGCAATTTCTTAAAATAATTGTACTTCCAGTGTTTTTCCATTACCGTACCTCATTCTACTTCTTCTGTTCCTTTATCTCTTGTTTGAATCTCTGGAATTCTGTTTCTCTCACACCTTTGCCTTTCCTCATCTCTTTCACCTTTTAAAAAATTATCTCACAAATCAAGTTATTGACTGAGCTTTCCTCACACCTCAGTTTGACCCATCTACAGCCAGGTGTTCCTTTCCTTGTTTATGCATTCTTTTTGAAGGTGTATCTTAGGCCACTTTCAGCATTAATCATTATACAAATGTAAATTGTTAATTCGCTGTTTCTTTATCTAAGAGTTCTTCATTATTGAAAGTTGAGGTAACTAAGATAAAACATTTGTTCCTTATGTAGCTACTTAAAAGTACACTACAGACAAGGACACTTTACTGACACTTCACTACCTTCCGATCAATAATCTGAATCAGAACCACTAAATTACCTCAGGTTTGAATTGACAATTCCAGTTTCTGATATTGTTAGTATTTTATTACTTAAGAACGTTAGCTTTACATCTGAATTTTAAGCAGAAATAGAAATCCTACCTTGAGCTATGATCCTTTGGATATGAATTTATAATAAATATCAGGCAATCAGTGCATAAATCTAGTCAATATTAATAGAATTTCATTGTTTTCAGTTCACACACTGTATTGAACAAATCCAATTTTCTTGTGGTGCCTTCTCAGAGATTGCAGTGTTGATTTTTTTTGATTAAAGAAGACACATCACATAACAAAATAGATCTTCGGTCTTTTCAAGCATCTGAAAAGTAAAATTCGATCATGAACAGTTGCTTGGTAACAAATAATTTGAATATCGCTGCAAGCAGGGACCTATTGCTCACATATTGCTGAAGCTTTATGGGTGGCATTCGTCAGGACAAATGCAAGAAAGCCCAATTTCAAATGATCATAGCAATTTGCTCAGCAGATGAAAAAGGGTGCTGATTGGTTGCCAAAGCATTTTCATGGAGAAAGCACCAGGGAACTACAGGCTACTAAGTTCCGACTATTTTTTTTTAATAAAGGCACAAGGCTTGAACATATTCCTATTGCTTCTATAATGCTGAGAAGGAACCTTTGTTGTCTCTTTCCTCTTTAAACAAGTTGCAGATAACTCCGACCAGAATGTTATGAATGAAATTGCCCAGGTGTCCCGCAATACCAAAGCAGTCAAATCAATACGAACACAAGCTGGTATCAAAGCAAAACATTCTCACTTTATTCGGAACAAAATTACAATAATTTTTAATACTAAACATACTATCCGTAATCCTATTTGGCTGCTTATGGTTACAATACTTCCCACGTCTCTTGTAAATTTACACAGTCACTTTCTCTATGGCTCTGTCTCTGGGTCTGCAAAGCTGCCTTCTCCCTTTCTCACTTATGATGGTCAACTGGTCTCTGCCTCTTGCCATGCTGGTCTCCTCAGAAGGCCTCAGACAATTCCAAGAGCGGTTCCAAGTGAGCGGTCAGCAGGTGCATTCTGTTTTTATGCCTTTTAGATGGTTTTCTGGAACTTTCTGTAGTTCTGACCAATTGGGAAGATATGCTGAATAGTTTGAAACAAGAGTCAATCATTTAGATGGCATGCTACTGTCAAGTTTCTTTGTCTAGCTAGCAGGACCCGGTGTCTTTCTGTCTGGGCTGCACTTTGTTCAGTGGATAAGTTGTTTGGGGGTGTCTGTGCAGACTAACTGTTGCCTTTTACATCAAGTTAATGTCGCTAGCACCTGGCTGCTGTGTTTGCACTGTGTCAAGTGGGTTTTGCAATTTCAGACAACCCAGCATCCCTGGCTGTTCTGCCAACTTGGCAATCTGTGTTTTAGCAGCCTGGAATCCGCTACATCATCTTGTTAAGGTGCCCTCTCAGTTACTTGCCTTAAACTGCTTTTGGGTGCTTCTGTGAAACTGGAAGGCTTCTGAATGGCCCTTTCTCTTTGAGAGCCCTTTTGCCAGTCTTAATTAGACAAGAATTCCATCTCTGTTCCAGTTAAGCTCCCACCCATCAGACTCCAGCCCCCACTGCTCAGATGGATTTCTGACCAGCATTCAAACTTGTCCTGTTTCTCGCCTAACTTTGCTATCAGAGGTTTCCTGCCATGATGTATTCATCATAACCAACAAACTTCTACAGTTGATTGAATCTCTTGGATTCAGAAGAAAAAATGCAATCACGAAAGAATCCAACTGAATCCAATTCTAAAAAGCGGTGCCTCCTACCTCAGTGGATCTGGTGCAGACAGCGGTGAGATGATGGAGGAGGGGTAGCGGGGTGGGGGGAAGCGGTGGGGGATGTCGCTGGTGAGCTGACTCAGGTCTCATGGTGGAGTCAGCGGAACAAAGATTCTCTTTCAGTTGTATCTTTTTACTCTTTTTATTCTTAAGCTGTTGAAAAATGGTGCCAGTTTGTGGTGACAGTTGAAGCTTTTCGCTGTATTTAACTGCATTATTCACTGTAAAATGCAAGTGGCAATAAATCGTTCAGATCAACTTTGATTGGGATTTAATCCCTTCAGGGCTCCTGGAAATGGCTGCAATGCTGTTGTCAACAATTGTCAACTGGTGGATGGGCCCATCTTTGTAGCAGTTAAATTCAAAGCCTACTCCAAGACTTGGGTAAAATGAGAAAATGTGGCCCCACTTTGACTTCTGACCTGGGTCCCTGACCTGAGCACAGTCGTCCCTTTAGAACAATGGATCTGATTATTAGGCCCTGATGTACCCCCATTGTTCTGAACCCTGATTTCAGCCAGAAATGAATATTATGACAGGATTGTATTTACTATCTTTTAGAGTAAAGCAGAAGAATGTTTTTGTTATCCAAATGGCCTCTGATGCCATATATGTCTAAAGATACACTTGTTCAACCCCCGTGGCATATTATTTCTCCTCACTGTACACAAGGTTGCAGGTTTTTGATTTGTAGAAGGTTAGGTCTGTTTTTGAAGTCCTTCTGGCTGATGACAAGGCTAAAGTGCTGGGTTCTATGTAATTATTTTCAATATCCCCA
>NC_063351.1:9335664-9345733 GCF_021869965.1 Rhincodon typus
CTCTCCCTATTTATTTCAGAACCCCCTTCCCCTCCCCCATTTCTGAAGAAGGGTCTAGGCCCGAAACGTCAGCCTTCCTGCTCCTCTGATGCTGCTTGGCCTGCTGTGTTCATCCAGCTCTACACCTTGTTATCTGTCCTTACTGAATACTCTGGCAAATTCTATTAACAAATGTCAGCACGCATTGGGGAATTTCAACCATCATACAGACAATCTACTGATTTCTGATATGTACTCATAGTTCTATAATACTGTTGTGACAATACAACGGCTTTAAGAGGGGACACACACACACACTTTAATTATCATGTATGATTAGAGTGTGTTTTGTTTCAAACCAGGTACTTTGACCAATCAAATTGCATCTGGAACGCAATATTTTACACTTACCTTTAAAATTAAGAAAAAAAGAGTTAAGGTCTGGACTATCTTAATAAATTTGAAGGGGCTTTGGTCTGGTCCTTAACACTGTCCTCAATCCTTCTAAATATGTCTAAGTCTGACCATGCCTCATACACAATCAATAAGTAATCTTACTGATAAATTTTATCAATGAAAGTTTACAAGCTGTCTGAGCCTTTACCGAAGTTCAATTTATCAGGATCCAATTTTCAAAAAAATGCTTCTGTATGGTAAGATAAGCATTACCTTGCATTTGCTTTGGCTTTTTTTTTAAAAAAAGTAATCCAATGTTACATACCAAAGATATCTATGCTTAAACAGCATTCATATCCACAATTTTAGGAGAGAGCTTTATTTCAGTTAAATACTCCACGGAACTCGTACATCATTGATTGTCAGCACCCCATGATTCAAACCCAATTAAATCTTAATTAACATATCAATCACCTATTCCGTCATTCCATTAGATCTCAGGCATTCTTACAGACCACATTAAGAGATGCTATTTAAGATGTCACCAGAAGCGACATATATTAACACACAGGGCCTTGTTCTCTGGAATCAGAATGAACATATGCCTGTTTTACCTTAACAAAACAGTAATTTGCTGGTTCAGTTCTCAATGTGATACACTGATAAATTAGTCAACTTCCTTGTTTCAAACCTAAACAAAGTCTGGCAGTGAAATTGCATTCACTTTTAACCAGTGAATTTGCCATAGCAACTCCTTTACCAATCAGATTCTACTTGAAAACCAATCAGCACTCTCTTCTCATATAGCATAATTATTTATCTCCTTTTACTTTGGTATTACTTGTGAATTGTCCTGTTGAGTGCAGTAGTAAAAGCTTTGACAAAATTTATTATTCTTCAGCAACACAATTAATTACTTAAGAATTCACCTCTGCTCACAGGGGTAGAGGTGCATGATACATAATGTATGTGTGCAAAAACGAAAGCTAATGAATAAATAAAGACTTAGCTCCAGTGTTATGTCCTTCACTGCCTGCTTATTGGAGCTCAACAGCTTCCATGGTGGGAGTTAAACTCTATCTCTGGATCATGACTTCAGACCTACAATAACTAACAACCCATCCAGTGTCATAATCACCATTCTATGGCAGCTTCTATCTGAAGCATTCCCTTTTGTTCCATGTCTCCAGTCACAACCTAGCCTGCCATGTCCCCTTTAGATACAGAGAGGGTGCCATATGATTGAAAGATTGCAAATATTACACGCTTGTTCAAATAAGGATGGAAATATAAGGCCAGTAACAAGGTCAACCAGTTTAACCTCAGTGCTGGAGAAGGTTTAGAAATGACAATTCAGGACAAATTTAACAGTTATCTGGGCAAATGTAGACTAATAAATTCAGGTTAGATTTCTTAAGAGCAAGTTATGGATAACCAAAATGTTTAAGTTTCTAGCTTTACAAATCTAGAAAATACACTGGTCAATCCTATATTTTTCAGGCAAGTCTAGATGACCTCTCAATTGCTTGTATTGGAATCTATTTGTGACAGTTTTACATATTGAGATACTCTCTCGACATCTTAGAAATGTTATATTTCCTTCTACACTGCTTACAATATTGCCTATCTTTTTAATGATCAGCAACTTTCGTAATCAGATCAATAATTTGCCTTCAATTTCATGTGCTCAGCTTTTGCTGATAATAGCTTATGAGGGATTTATTGAATGCTTGCTGGAAGTCCATATTAATGACATCTGTAGGCATTCTACTGTCCTCTGCTATTTCGTTATTTGCTCAAGCAAGCATCATAACATTGAGCTAATGTTAATATTAGACGAAAAGATCTTTACTTTGATCCTTGTGGTAATTTTTTCATTTTCATTCAGAAATTCTGTTTTGTGTTGGTAGTGAATTTTCCAGAGAGAGGGTGGACTTTAACTTCTGAGTTAACAGAAAATGTACAATTGGAAAGTAAGTTGGATGTATTGTTACAGAGGTTGATTTTGTTGTAACAACTTTTGCACTGCATTAAAATTAAATTTCAGGCCTTTTATGACCCAATTCTGTGCTCTGATGTAGCAGCATGTTAAATGAAATAGAGTGTTAACAACAAACATCTGATTATGTTATACACAACACTAGAAATTTGCATGTGTGGTTAAAAAAAAGAAATTGCAATTCTGTAAATCCAATAAATATGCAGCCCCAAATTAATAATTGCATTTACTTGCATAATCAATCATAAACACAGCCAAGAAAGAAAACCCTGAAATTCACAAGCTAAGTTCAACTTGCCTGCTTAACAAGCATAAAGTATACCATGCACTATTTGAAAAAAAACAGGGAATTTTGGTGTCCTGGTCAAAATTCCGTCCCGCATTAAAATGTGTGACTAGTAGCAATTTGTGCCTGGCTGTGTGCAAATGACAGCCAAGTGTAACTAAATAATAACAGCAACTACAAAGGTACATGAAATGCTCTCTTGAACATTTGATGCTTTGCTACATAGATGCAAACCATTTATTTAGTAATCTTATGACAAACCTCTTACTTTTCATAAATTCAATTTGCACTTTATAGAGAACAAATCATACTCCCTATTTAAGTCATCTTGCAAGTCAAATTCACATTTGAGAACAGACAGGCCATTTGATTTTACAATTTAGATAGCTGCTACCAGGTTTATGAAAGTGGCTAAGTATATTTCATTTTCCATTTCTCCCCTTCCCTCTTTACATCAAGATCTGTAACGGTCTGAACACTGCTGGGGTCATTCCCAATGACTAACATCAGAATTTGAACTCATCATATGTGACGCAGAAGGTGAGTCTTGGATCCTCTAATTCCATTTCAGAGCAAATTAGAGCCGTGTTTCAAACCTGCACTGGGTTCAAGAACTTGCCACCAGAAATAAATATTTGATCGTCATTGTCTACATGATAGGAGGGTAATTCCACTTTTCAAGAAGTAAGTTTCTACCACAAATGGCAGATTCTAATTTAAGCTTCAGTTGAGGCAAGTAAAAATTGGACACTGTTTGATTGCTTAACAGAAGGTTCGTGTTTGGATATCTACAGGTCAATGTAGGAAAGAGGCAGCTATGAAACAAATCTGGTTTTAAGTGCTCACACTGGTGACATTGTGATTTCAGATGTGGCAAAAAATCAAAAGGGAGTAGGTAAATGAAATTTCCTATCTGGAAAGCTAAAATAAAGTAGCTATTAGTTGAAAAAGATATTGCAAAATAGTAAAGGTGAAGGCACTACTGATACCACACATTAAATGAGCAACAATTTGCAGGAATTTAAATATGATTCCATAAAATAAACAAATAGAAACAAAATACTGGAAAAACTTTAGACAAATCTACCTGGTCCTATCCACCAGATACAATGTAGTTCTTGTCTGTGAGGATAAGGGTCGAGATTGGTGACTAGGTAGGAGAAGGAAAGCCAATAATTTGACCAATAAGCAAGATCGACATTCTCAGAGAATATGCTGTCTGCCTAGTCTGAGGGAAGGTTCATTTCATACCACCTTGAAAAGATATTGAAGATGGCAAAGGAGGAATCTGTGGCTTATTTGGGACCAACAACATAGGAAACATTAGATTATGTCATGAATATTCCATTCCTTTCATCCCCTTGACCCTCATTAATTTATTTAATTCACTTGAAAAAGAAATAAAGAACATAAGAGCGAGGAGCAGGAGCAGACAATTCAGCCCTTCAAGCCTGCTCTGTCATTTAATACGATCATGGTTGATCTGATAATGTTCAACTCAACTTTTCTGGGATTTTTTCCCTATGCACCTTGCTTTCCTGGTTAAAAATCTCTCTGCCTCAGCCCTTGAACATTCTTAAAGAACAGCCTCAATAGCCTTCTACAGAATTCCACAGATTCACTACCCCCTATACATTCCATTGTTCCTCAACTTTGTTTGCTGCTACTTTCCCAATCCAGCTCTGCATTCATCCTTTTATAATTATCCTTATTTAAGCCAGGCACAATTGATTCTGATAAGTTCCTCCCTCTCAAACTGAATGCTAAAGTCTGCCATGTTATGGTCACTCTTTCCTAGGGGATCTATTACTGTTACATCATTTATTAAACCTGTCTCATTACATCAGATCCAAAAATAGCCTGATTCCTGATTGGATTGACAACATATTGTTGTAGGATACTATCCTGAATACACTCTATGAATTCTTTCCATGAACTGTCTCTGCCAATTTGACTATCCCAATCTACATAAAAATTAAAGTCACCCATGATTAATGTGCTTTCTTTGTTAATGTCCTCACAATCTCCTAATTTATTCTCTATCCCACCATATAACTACAGTTAGGGGGCCTATAGATTACACCCACAAGGGTTTTCTTTCCCTTTTTATTTCTTACCTCTAACCACATGGATTCTACATTTTCTATTCAAGATCATTTCTTGCCTCATACTAATTCCATCTTGAATGAATAATACTATTCCACTGCCCTTTCATTTCTGCCTGTCCTTTCAAAACATCACATATCACAGAATTTTAATTCTCAGTTTTGATATCCTTGTAAGAGTGATATAAAGTCAGGAGGCATAGAATTTGTGTGGGTAGAATTGAGGAAACACACAAGGGAAAACAAGATCCTGAGTCCAAAACTAGACAGCATAAGTTTAAGGTGAGAGGAGAAAGGTTTAAAAGGGACCTAAGGAGCAACATTTTCATGCAGAGGGTGGTGTGTGTATGGAATGAGCTGCCAGAGAAAGTGATGGAGGCCGGTACGATTACAGCATTTATAAGGCATCTGGATGGGTATATGAATAGGAATGGTTTAGAGGGATATGGGCCAAATGTAGGCAAATGGGACTAGATTTATACAGGCTACCTAGTCGGCTTGGATGAGTTGGACCAAGGGGTCTGTTTCCATGCTGTACATCTGTATGACTCTACGATAGGAATTAGGTACAAGCCTCCTAAAAGTAGTCAGGATGTGAGGAAGAAAATAAATCAGGCCATCAAAAAGACATGAAAGAAAGGCAGTATTGAAATAATCATGGAGGATACCTTCAATATGTAGGTGGACTGGGAAAATCAGGTTCTTAGAGGATCCCAAGAAAAGGAATTTGTGGAGTGTCTACAAGATGATTTTTTTGGAGCAGCTTGTGGTGAAGCCTGGGAACAGGCATCTGGATTTGGTGATGTATAATGAGGCAGACTTGATTAGGGAGGATAAGGTGAATGGGCTCCTCAGGGGCAGTGACCATAACATGATAGAATTCATCCTGCAGTTTGAGAGGGAGAAGCTGCAATCAGATGTACTGGTACTACAATTATGTAAAGAACATAAGTACATATCTAAGTACAAAGAATGAAGAAGGAGCTGACCAGAGTTGATTGGAAGGATATCCTAGCGGGGAAGATGGTGGAGCAGCAATGGCAGGAGTTTCTGGGAGCAATTCGGGATGTACAGCAGAAGTTCATCACAAGGAAGAAGAAACATATTAGTGGTAGAAAGAGGCAAACATGGCTGACAAAGGAAGTCAGGGAAGCATAAAAGCAAAAGAAAAATCATACAACGTGGCGAAGATTAGTGGGAAGCTAGAAGATTAGGAAGCCTTTATAAACCAGCGGAGTCCAACTTAAAAAAACAATAACGGAGATGAAAATGAAATATGAGGGTAAGCTAGCTAATAATATAAAAGACGGCTGCACAGTTTTCAGGATGGAAGTTACCAGCAGCATACCAGAACTTCAAGAGAGTCAGGCAGCAGAGGAGAGTACAGTACCGACACTAAGGAGAAGGCCCTGGGGAAGGTGAAAGTTCTGAAGGTGGATGAATCACCTGGACCACATGGACTACACCCCAGAATTCTGAAAGAGATAGCTGAGGAGATTGTGGAGTCATTGGTGGTAATCTTTCAGGAATGTCTGGAGTCAGGAAGGGTCCCAGCAGACTTGAAAATGGCTAATGCAACAGCACAGTTTAAGCAGGGAGGGAGGCAGAAGGCAGGAAATTACAGGCCAGTTAGCCTTACCTTGGTTGTTGATAAGATTTTAGAGTCCATTGTTAAGGATGAGATTGCAAAATACTTGGAAGTGCATAGTAAACTAGGGGTGAGTCAGCATGGCTTCATCAATGGGAGGTCATACCTGACAAATCCCCCTTTGAGCCCATTGACCTATATTTTTCTATGTTTATATACTCTGTCCAATCCTACCTACTCTGGTTATCATTATTCAAACAGCTGCCCTATGATGCTGTCATATCCTTTTGCTTTGTAAGCATTATAATTCCCCTCTCCCAAATCCTCACCCCTTGAAATTAGTTGAAAACCCCTTCTATAGCTCTAGTTATTTGATTCTCCAGGATACTGGTCCCAGTATAGTTCATATGAAGTCCAATGTCCACTACAGCTCCTTTCTTTGGACTGCACAGTGGCTCAGTATTTAACACTGCAGCCTCATAGTACCAGGGACCCATGTTTGATTCCAGCCATGGCGGACTATCTGTGTGGAGTTTGCACATTCTCCCCATGTCTGCATGGGTTTTCTCTGGGTGCTCTGGTTTCCTCCCACAGTTCAAAGGTATGCAGATTAAGTGGATTGGTCATGCTAAATTGTCCTGTAGTGCTGGATACTGTCTTGGTGGGTGAGAGAAGCCACATCATAAGCAAGATTTGAATGTCCCACTGATCTTGTTGATGGCTACAGTATTTATTCCAGAGTCAAACTCTTGGCCTGATATCATGTCTTTTTAACTTACATCCTCTGGCGAGCAGTGCATCAATGATGCATTGTCTAGATTTGTACAAAAGTGTTTTTCTGAAAGATTTAATAAGTATTGAAGCAATTAACAGTTCTATACGCCTACCAGCCAAGTTACCTTTGTGTTGCCATCTGCTGATGAATTAGTCAATTGTTTTACCTGATTGTTGACAGTATAACATGAATTTAAGCCTACATATCCTGACAATGATTTAAAGTTTGAATCAATCTTCAAAAATCTGAAAATTTTGCCAGGATCTTTGTAGTCATTGTCAGAAATATAGAAGCATTTTGTTTTTATTAACCCGTCGATGTCCAAAGTGAGAAGAAGTTTGATCATCTATCATCCATCATTCTTCATCAGTTATCTGCTCATCCACAGAGTCAATATTGATTCTTTCTTTAATCAATTAAAGTGCTGACAGAATGTCAATGGTTTGTTAGATAGATATTGGTTAAATGTTTTCATTTCATCCTCTTCTGTATCTTTATGCTCATTAAAATGTCAGTATAGTCTTAATACTTTTCTGTTTTCTTTTCGCTGTTATTTTTTCTATTATTAAATGTTTTGTAATCTTTAAAAGTTGCAGACTTGTGTCAGTAGCTGGCATTCATTTCCATGAAAGAAGTGATGACATCACATGCACATCCTTTTAAATTTTGCATTAATTTGAAAAGAAAAGAAAATGGCAGAATTGACTGATATCTGAAAACAAGCAAGGCCTTTTTATTATATTAAACTATTTTTTGCATGCTAGTTTTCTGTATTTTATACCAGGATCACTTTCTGGATCAGTGATGTTTATCAGCACTTTTAAACAGTCTTTTTTTAAAAAATTAAGATGGGCTACCAGGCCGACTTTGAAGAGTTAGAGAACCTACAGTGTTTTAGTACAGGTTAATCACTTTAGTTTTATTTTGTACCAAATTAATCTAGAGTGGAGTTGTAACCTCAGCCCTGGACTCAGATAGACTGATGGATGACTAAGGTTTTCGAGAAGATTTGTAGCTCGGGTTGGAGATGAGGTTGTAGACGTGCTCACCAAACTGGTGGGTTTGGTTGCAAACGTTTCGTCACTCTGCTAGGTAACATCATCAGTGTGTCTCCAGTGAAGTGTTGGCGTTCTGTCCCGCTTGTTATTTATATGCCTCGGTTTGCTCCACAAATACAAGTGGGAAATTGCGCGCTAAAAAACTCTGTATTCCAACCAAGAATGGACATCCACACTGGAACATGCCATCACCATACAACAACAAAAGACCAGGACAAAGAAAAGAATAACCCTTCAAGAAAAACTGTCCAAAATCACCCACATCAATGACATGGACAACACAGATTCACAGATTAAAAACATCTCAGACCGACCACTTACAAACACTGAGAAGACCTTCCTAGTACGCGGAGTGAGTTATAACTAAAGAGACAACAGAAAGACTGACTTCCTGGCTGCACTGGAATCGACACTAAAGAACAACGGACCCACAGAAGAAGTACAACAGACCATCAAACAGACGATAGACCCAACACTGAGCAAAAAAGGAAAGTGGTTCTGAGGAAGGGTCACCTGACCCGAAACGTTAACTCTGATTTTTTCTTCACAAACGCTGCCAGAGCTGCTGAGCTTTTGAAAGGCTGAATGGTCTATGCCTGCTCCTAACAATAGATTCTTGAAAGAAGGAGCATTTTTAACAGGAAGTTTAGCAAAATTTTAAATTTAGTACATAGTTACATACAAACCAATTCTTTACTAAGCGTTCCAAGCCACACAGTACATTTTGTGGAGATCTCCAGTTTCTACAATTTTTATGTACACTGGAGGGAAGAAAATAACATTTTTTCTGCAGTATCTCCAGGGTACAAGAATATCACAATAATCTCAAGCTCTGCAACATGCTTTAGTAGAATCTGCACCCAATGCATTTCTCTTACTGCAATTTAGCGGTGAAAAAGGTAATTTCAGTAAGCCGATTCCAGGCCAGACTAAAACTGTCTTTTTCACTCTCAACAGAGTATGTGCTATGAATGATCCTATCCTAACAACTGCTAACAATACCTCAAATGAAAAGTCAGCAACGCTATGTGGCCAGTCATTGGAGACGATTTTCTTTATCAACACATGTCTTTATAACTAGTGAACATGATTTTACCTTGCTTCTTATCTGTGGTATGGGTCTCTGCTTTCTGCTGAAAGATTTCTGCTGCTTCTGTGTAAGTGAAATTATGGAGATTGTGCAAAACATTCTGAAGGATAAAGGTAAAGCGGCAGACGCTATTGTTCGTTTTGAAATTAATGACCATAGGTAAGGAGACTTCTGGGCTCTCACCATTAGTTTTTGAGGAGCTAAGCAGGAACTTAGTGAGAAAATAACGTTATTCCTGAACAGGAATCAAATACTCAATTCAAAAAGAACTTTAGTCATGGAAATGATTATTTGTGGAAGGAATGAGAGTAGATTTGACACTCAGAAAAAAAATAATAGCAAAAGACAAGATTTCCATAATTCAATTGGGCAGGAAGAGATGTAGCCAGGCATGAAATTTCATTACTATCTCTTTGTTGGGCAATTATCCCAGTGGTGGGACCAGGGCAGAAGAACTACCTGCTACTTGAAGTAAGTTAAAGGCCAATTATCAGAGGCTGAATGGAATGTTTCAATTTGCCTGAGGAGTCCCTACACCATCATGAATGGGCCAGCTATGTGGAGCCAACACTACCCACAACAGAGCAAGGGACCAGTGTTCCAAAACATCTTTGAGTATTTTCAATGGTATGTCATGCCTAATATGTTATCAACTTTCAGTCAATATTTTCAAAAACAGGACACAAACAAGCTATGAAAGTTGTTGCCACAAATCATGTGGCCTTTGGCAGTTAAGCTACAGACTGTTTCAGAGATAGCAGGAACTGCAGATGCTGGAGAATCTGAGATAACA
>NC_063351.1:9346233-9394516 GCF_021869965.1 Rhincodon typus
TGTTATGAGCCAGTGATAATTAATGAAATTATTTTCCTAAGTGCACACACAAAGCCTTCAATGACAATTGTTCCTCATGCTATTAATATTTCATAAGCAGTGAAATATACTAAGTGCAGATAAGCATCTCTTACAGAGGGGGTCAGTCAGTTCAACTGGCTAGACAGCTGGTTTGTGATGCAGAGTGATGCCAACAGTTTGGTTTCATGAAGAATTCTCCTTCTCAACATTTCCCCTCACCTGAAGGATAGTGACTATCAGACTAAACCACCACCAGTCATCTCTCACTGTGGCCCGGTAGCACTATGATGACTTTACCTTTGCATTTAACTACAGAAAGTTCCCTTTTAAGGGTCAAATACTAAGCTTCTATCAGTTCCTCTTTGAGAGAAATGTTGTCCATTTGTTAGTTATTGTAATTTTTCCTTTTAGTGTTTTGAAATTGTGAGAAGGAATTTTTTTGAGAGTCTATGCCATTTCCACTTTTTCTTTCCCCCCATGATTTCTCATTTGTGTTGTATATAAATCTAAGGTGCCAGGCAATTTTGCTTTGCTTTAGGTCAGAATCAAGTTATATCATTCCTCTTGTGAACTCTAGATGTGATTAGCTCAAGTACATTTCAGTTAATCTTACCACAGAGATTTTACTCACCCTGTCGCAGATTTTATTGCCATTGATATTACTTACCAGGCTGTGTGAGAGGTTTTGATATTTTCTTTTTAACATAGCTTTTAGGAAGATGTATGATCTGCACAATTGTCCTAAAAATAATTCTGAGTTGATTATCAATACTAAGATTGTTATTTGTTCTTCAACTGCGATCCTCTGTTGGTTCTATGTTAGGTACAACTTTGGAGCCTTTATTTTAAACTGATCCCAAAAATTTCGCCATTCTAGAGCAAAAAGAAATTTTAGTCGTTGTACTGATCCTTGCATCATGCTAAAAGGCTGCAAACATCTGCACGTTTCATGAAGCTGCGAATAAGCAATCAAATGGCTCATGGGATGATGAACTCATCTCTTTGAATTCTAAACATTAATTTCAAAAACATTAAAGTGTAGTGTTCGCACTGTTTAATACCACCTTGACCTTTGTTGTTTGACATGAAGATCCCTCTTCTCTCCAACAAGGAAGATTCAAGTGTTACTATTGGGCAAAATCATCTCACTGTGTCAACAGTCTTATCAGTAGGTTAGAAACCTTGGCTACCCCTTCCTATGAATTCCCAACTAGCCACAAACCTGTTGGGCAGTGGCAAGGCAACTTCAAGCTTTCTCATGAATTAGCTCCCTCAGGTAGTTTATCTACCTACTAAGCTTCACCACACCGTGTCTAATTCAGTGTCCTTCAAGCTCCACATTTGTCACCACTAGGAACACAAGATTCCACCCCCCAAGTACCAATTAATGTCCTTGCTTAAGTTCCAGAGTATTGGAAGCTGTGCCTTCATTCGAAACCGCAGTCAATATTAGAGGATGTTGTGTGTAACCATTCACAGGTACAGCATGAAGGTATTAGTACTGCTGAGTGCCAATTTATAAAGACTGCCTGGGACTTGATTCAGATGCCAACTACCTCACATTTACAGTATTTCACAGATATTGTCAAGGTCATGCAATACACTTGATTAAGTAATAAATATACTGGCTAATTTATTCAGCACCTTGCTTTGTCATCTGTTGGACCAAATGCATTTATTAAAATTAACAATCTTCAAGGCAGGGAAAGAGCAGAAGGGGTTCGAAGGGTGAATTTCCATAAAAAAATATTATTTCTAGTCAAACAATGACTTGTGAAGTTCTTATGAGTGATAAGATAATCTGTTGCATGTGGAAGATGAAATTAAAGCAAAAATGAGGAAGATCATGTTGAAGATTAATAATTCACTTTGTTGCTTAAATCCTATATATAAATCCAAAGCTCAAACGCTGCATCAAAACTCAAAGGTTTATATGAAGCTATCTCCATATAAATCTTGAGTTTTGATACAGTGCTAAAATTTTGGATTTAAGCTACAAATCAAACACCTCTGTGAGATGGGACATGCTGTTTATTTTTTCATGATTATATATTTCCTTTTACTTTTCAACTGCTGTGCTCTGTTGGAAGTGCAGAAAATGTAGCATACTTTGTTCTTTTTATGACCTCATTGCTGTCAGTTCATTAACATCTAATTGAACTCTGCATGCTGCTTTTTTTCTAGATGATTTCTTTGACGCTCATGGTACGTACATAGCTAAAATTTCTTCTGCTTTCATTCTCTCTGCATTACTATAGATTTAACCAGTTTATTTAATTTTTCAGTACTCTAAATAAAGCATAGGCAAGCATTCTAATTCTCAACTTGTTGATACTTAATGACTATAATCAATGTATGGTTTAATTTATTTTTTCCTCGCACTGCCAGTTAATGCAGATGATAACGACTTACATTTTCAAGCTTTGAAACCAAATCATTTCTGAACATTTATCTAATACTTAAACATCATTCAAAAATTGATTAGCTAAAGGCATGTCAAATGAAATTGCATAATGTGTATAAAATTTCATTACTTCAAAGTAGAAAATTGTACCTTGTGAATATTTTTATAGTTTGGGTAATAGTTTATTCCATGAAGAAGAGTTTTTTTTTCCATTTCTTTAAATATATGTGATAATTGCAGTTAATAAAATGATGTTACTACGGTCAGAGCTCCACCTGCTCTTTTAATTTTGTTTTAAGTAAAAGAAACATTATTTTTTGGGGACCTAAATAACCCTAGTTGTTATTAGAAATAGCATGAGTTAATAGCTGCCTTCCCCAACCAACGTTCTGAACAACAGTGTTTTGAAACATTCATCAGGCATTGTCTTCTGATCAGATCCATACATCCATGATGTTATGCAATGACCATTTGTAACTGTGTATTTATGCGTGTACATCCAGGATTAAATCAATTGCTAGTTACTCTTGCTGTCCTGTATTGGAGAAGGATCAGGCAATTCACAGAACTAGACAGATGCCTTCTGCTACCAATTCCACATTTTCTACGAGGAAGAGGGCTGCAGCAGTGGGCTTGTTTCATGTCAGGTACTCCGCTCCATCAAAATTGTACTGGATAGGAACAACAGGAAATATCTACATCAAATTCTCAATAACCCAGTCCCCTAGTTTCAAGTCTGCCGCATCTACAAAACCCAGTGGTTAATGAGGGCTTTAATCAGAGGATTTCATGAGAATTTATAAGTATTGTTATGGAACCTGGAAAATTAGAACACAGTTTACTGTTCAGCAGTGATACAGTCACCTCACTACTCTGGTGTTTCCTTGTATGTTGACTGACCTACATTATAGGCTTAGGGTCCTGCAATACCTGTGTTTTTTTTAAATAAAATTCTCATCCTTGTTTTCAAATCCTTGCATGGCCTCAGTTTTCCTGTCTCTATAACCTCCTTTCTCCTTACAACCCTCTGAAATGTCAGTACTTCTCCAGTTCGGGCATCCTGCTCGTCCTGATTTTTAGTTATTCTACCATTGCTTGCTTAGGTCTTAAGCTTTTGAATTCCATTCCTAAACCTCTATATATCTATTTTTCTCCTTATTTTTCAAGATGCTCTTTAAAGTCACGTATCCTAAAATCTCCTATATAGCTGTGTGTCAAAATCTGTTTGATAATATTTCTGTGAAGTGCCTTAAATTACTCTTTTATGTCAATGCTGTTGTAAAAATGGAATTTACTGTAGGTTGGCAAGTTTCTGAATATTTTTTGAATCAGTTTCTAAGATTCTTTAGAAGTTCTAGAGATAGACTTTTAATAGTGGTAAGAGTTTGATTGTTTGCATCTTCAGATAACTCAAAAATTGATTTAAGTATAAACCACTCCTTTTAAAATTCAGGCTGACTGATCTTTTTTCCTCTGTTACATCTGTAAGTAAAGATTTCATTTTCTTTCCTACAACTGATATTGAGCTAACTGGTCTATGTTTCTTTGGCTTTGGTCTACTTTCCTTTTTTGAAGATGAGCCTCTTACTGGATACTTTGGCAGGATGACTGTTGGGGTTGGAATGAGGGAATGGAGAATAAGGGCGTTTGGAAAGATGATGTTGGGTGACATTGCAGACCACTTATCTAAATAGCAAATGAAACAGTCAATAAGGGTAATGCAGTGGATGAAATTTACATGGACTTCCACATGGCTTTTGATAAATTGCCTTAAAAATAAGGTCAAAGCAAAATTAAGGTAAACAAGTACTCCTAGAAAAGTGAGAGTCTAAATAGGTAGAGGTTTGAAGGTATCTAGGACACAGATTCACAAATCATTAAAAGTAGTGAAGCAGGTTAACAAGGCCATGAAAACTAAAATAAATGCTCTAGGATAAATTTCTGGAGTAACAGAATTGAATGACAGAGAAGGCATGTTAAATATAGAAAAGGATGCAGTTTCCAAATTTCAAAAAGGATATAGAAGCACTGGAGAAATAAAACAAGATCTGAAAGGAGAATATCTTTTATGTCCTGTCAGTCTATCAGGAAAGTTGGGACTTGCTTCGACAGTCTTCGCTGGAAAAGAGACAGAGCTGAATTAATAGTATTCAATTTCTAAGGTAGAAATATAGGGTGGTTGCTCGTAAGGGTCTGACGACATAGGCCATGGTGACAGACAGCCAGTCCCAAACCCAAAATGTCGACTTTTCTGCACCTCTGATGCTGTCTGACCCGCTGCACTCCTCCAGCTCCACATTTTATCAACTCTGATTTCCAGCATCTGCAGTCCTTGCTATCTCCTAGGTGTTGCAAAATGCTGACGTAGAAATCAGAGCAGCTGCCTGGTGACTTCAGTTCACTGCTGGCTGTGAGGAGTCTCCATGTTCATCAGCAACAAACAGCATTCTGGGACACGATCCATGGTCACCAGTGGAGCACACCTTTCTGTGGACGTTGGCATCCCCTCACAGCCATCATGGCATCTCTCCAATATATTTTCAGGTTACTTAGGAGGTGTATATTTGCGTTGCAGGCACACAAGCAAATAGCATTGAAAAGCTATAACAGGGACACTTTGCGCACAATGACAGACCCCCAGCTCACAAATTGGACGAAGCTGGATCTCGGGGATGCTTGTTTGTTTTCTTAGTGTTTGCTCTTCCAAAATAACAATGGCCTAGTGGTATTATCGCTGGACTGTTAATCCAGAGACCCAGGTAATATTCTAGGGACCTGGGTTTGAATCCCACCATGGCAGATGGTGGAATTTGAATTCAATAAATATCTGGAACTAGGAGCCTAATAATGACCACAAAACTGCTGTCAATTGTCGGAAAAACCTATCTAGCTCACTAATGTCCTTTGGAGAAGGAAACTGCCATTCTTATTTGGTCTGGTCTAAATGTGACTCTAGACCCACAGCAATGTGGCTGACTCTTAACTGCCCTCTGGGCAATTAGGGATAGGCAATAAATGCTGGCCTAGCCAGTGATGCTCTCATCCCATGAATGAATAAAAACAAACACCTATCTATGTCATTTTCTGAAGAAGGGTCTAGGCCCGAAATGTCAGCTTTCCTGCTCCTCTGCTGCTGCTTGGCCTGCTGTGTTCATCCAGCTCTACACCTTGTTATCTCACCCATCTTTGTCTTCTATCTACACCTTGTAGTATTGTGCCTTGTCTTGCATTTGCTTGCTTACCATGCCCAGTTCGTGCTTTTGTGCTTCTGCAGAGCCAAATGCTACCGATAATGTGATCCATCTCTGTTGAAGGGGAAAATACATGAAGCAACATTTCTTTGCACATATGCAAGTGTAAATGTTCTTGTGCATCAAAGGTGATGCTAGCCAAACTATTAATGTTGTTTCAGTGATGCGACAGTTAACAGCAATAACTTAAAAGGAGGTGAATACTGGCCAAAAGCGTCCCATCATTTTGTGGAGCATCCAAGGGTGCTTTGCTGTAACAGGAGTCATTTAAGTCTGAAGATAGACTGTAATGAATCAATGGAAAGTGGAATGGTTGAGGTTGGTCAGGGATGGAAGTAGGCATTCCCTGTTTGATGCAATATGTTATTCACTCAACTGGTCTGTGCCTTCATGAAGTTGATACACATTCCCGCAACCAGGACCATAGTGGTACAGTCATTGTGGTTCTACAGTTTTGAGTGATCTGGGGGGACCTCCAGTGCAGTCTGGACAAAGTGTGTCGCACCATCTTTGCACATCGTATTCTGCACAATTAGAGCAGGAATCAAGGGGATGCGATAGATGCTGAGGAGCTGAGTGAATAGGAAGGATTGTCTCAGGGAAAATAATGACAATTGCTGGAGGTCACAGCAAAGTCAGACAGCATCCATGAAGAGACAATAAGCTAACGTTTCAAATCTAGATGACTCTTCATCAGAGCTGAAGTGTGAAGTGGGACAGCATTCATGCTATAGTTGGGGGGAGGGTGAGAGATGGGTGTGGGGGTGGTGGGTGTAGAATGCAGGTGGAGAAAAGACGTTAATTCAGATTAAGTGATCAGAATGTGGGAATGGTAGAACAATGGTGTATCTAACTGCCAGACTTGAAAGAGAGCACAGACGGGATGGGGAGAGGGGACATGGTGACAGAGAATGTAACAAGTAAAGCTAAAAGAAAGGGAAGAATTGGGAGTTGGTTCACAATTTGAAGGTGTTGAACTCAATAGTAAGTCCAAAAGGCTGTAAAGTACCTAGTCTGAAGATCAGATGTTATTCCTCCAGTTTGCACTGTGATTCGCTGGAGCACTGCAACATGCTGAGGACAGAAAAGTTGGTATGCAAGCAGGACACTGTGTTAAAATTATCAGCTATGGGAAGGTTGGGGTCATGCTTGTGCACAGATCGGAGGTGTTCTGCAAAATGGTCACCCAGTCTGCATTTGGTTTCTCCAATGTAGAGTAGACCACATTGGGTGCAGTGAATACAATACACAAGATTGGAGGAGGTACAGGTGAAATGCGGCTTCACCTGGAAAGACTTTTAGGCCCTTGGATGGTGAGCAGGCAGGAGATGTTGCACCTTCTGCGGTTAAATGGGAAGGTGCCATGGGAAGGAGGTGTGGTGTTGGTGGTCATGGAACGATACCTGCAAAATGCAGACGGGGGAGTAGAGAAGATGTGTTTAGTGGCGGGGTTCTGCTGGAGTTGTCTGAAATGGCAGAGAATGATCCTTTGAATGCAGAGGTTGGTGGGATGTAAAGTGAGGACAAAAAGGACCCGATCACACTGTTGTGAGTGATGGAAAGGGGCAGGGGCGGAAGCATGAGTAGTAGGTTGGATGCGATTGAGGAACCTGTCAACCACGGTAGGTGAGAAACCACAGTGATGGAAGAAACAAGCCATGTCAGCAGCACTGTTTTAAAAGGTGGCATCATCGGAAATGAAACGACATAGTTGAAGGAACTGGGAGAATGGAATTGAGTCCTTGCAGGATGTAGGGTGTGACGAGCTGTAGTAAAGGTAGCTATGGGAGTCAGTGTATTTGTAATGGATGGCAATGGACAGTTTATTCCCCGAAATGGATGCAGAGGTCAAGGAAAGGAAGGGAAGTGTTGGAAATGGATGAAGTGAAAGTTATAGAGGAGTGGAAATTGGAGGCAAAATGGACAAACTTTTCAAGTTCCTGGTGGGAGCATGAAGTGGCATTGAAGTAGTCATTGATGTACTGGAAAATGAGTTGTGAGAGGGGGCCAGTGTAGGACTGGAACAAAGATATTTCCACGCACCCCATAAAGAGGCGGGCATAACCAGGACCAACGCAGGTGCCCATAGCCACTGCTTTGACTTGGCGGAAGTGAGATGAATTAGAGGAGAAATTGTTCAGTGACAAAACAAGTTCAGCCAGGCGTATGAGAGTGGTGGTGGGTGGGGATTGTCAGGCTTCTGGTCGAGGAAGAAGCTGAGAACTCACAGTCTGTCCTAGTGGGGGATGGAGGTGTAGAGGGATTGGACATCAGTGGTGAACAGGAGACAGTTAGGGCCAAGGAACTGGAAATTGTCAATATGGTGGAGGGCATCAGAGGAATCATGGATGTAGGTGGGCAGGGTCTGGACAAGTGAAGAGAGGGTGGAGTCAAAGTGGGAGGAAATGAGCTCAGTGGGGCAGGCTGATACAATGGGCCTACTGGGACAGCCTGGTTTGTGGATTTTGGGAAAAAGATAGAAGCAGGTTATCCAGGGTTGGGAGACTATAAATTTGGAGGCAGTGGGGGATGATCTCCGGAGGTAATGAGATTGGTGACAGTCCCTGGCAACGAGGGCTTGATATTTGGGTGTGGGGTTATGGTCCAGGGGGCAGTAGAAAGAAGGATGAGGAGAAGAAGGATGCCTCAGGGAAGGATGAGAACTTTGAACTGAAGGAAGCTCACCCCTGGATGGCAGAACTCAGGTGCATCAGGCCCTACGTGACAAGTAGGACCTGCTTGACACCTGGTTCCTCTGGATGGAGCAGGGTGTGATAGATCAGCATGCACTGTCAATGTCTCAGTGTGACTTCCTTTGTATTCTCTTTGCCATTGTCAATAAAAGCTCATGTTTGGAGTTGTCTGAATGCTTGCCTGTCTCTGTTCTCCAACTAGACAATGACAAGATGTGGGTGACTACAGGGCATTAGGGAAACAGCACTGGGCACTGAGTGGTTCTTCAGATGGGATGTATTAGAGGACAGATAAAGTGTGGAGTGTGATGTTTAAACAGGGTTAGAGAATGAGGTTGTATGTGTTGTGGAATTGGCAATGAGCCATGGGCAGTGTCACTTTGTGGGCTGCTGTGCCATTAAGCTGACAACGTGGAACAGCACTTGATTACCAATGCTTGTTGGGGACGCCGTGGCCTTTTAAAGTTGGCATGGATGCAAGGGATGTCAGTCTTTAATGGATATCCACTGAGCGGTAAATCCGTGCCATGGGGGCAGGGTGGGTAGTTAAATGAGATGCATTTGGTAAGATATGGCAAGAAATCTTATCAGGCATTGCAGAGAGAATCCCTCCAAAT
The DNA here is from genome assembly GCF_021869965.1 of Rhincodon typus. Lineage (NCBI taxonomy): Eukaryota > Metazoa > Chordata > Chondrichthyes > Orectolobiformes > Rhincodontidae > Rhincodon > Rhincodon typus. The sequence continues at coordinate 9,355,220 of NC_063351.1, forward strand.
GAAAAACTCAACTCAACTTGCACTTAGCCAAAAAAAGTAAGATACAGCTCATAGTATTTTCCTTATGGGAGGGTCCAAAACAGACAGCCTATAAACCTAATAAGAAATTGAAGAAAATGTTATTTTCATTAGCCTGAGAAATTTGGAATTCACTACAACTTGCTATTATTAAAGTAATTAACCTTTAAGTGCTAATAATGTAAATACATGATGAGAGAAGGGTAGTTTTTTTTTGATAGTATGTAAGGAGGCTTACATGAAGTTTAAACAACTTTTTAGCCAAATAGATCTCTGCTATAAAATTCTATTCTAATAACAGTGCTGTTCCATGAACTGTTTATTTTGCATTCTTATAATGGGGAATTTATTCATCTTAATAAATTTGTCACAGTAAATTTATTTGTGAAATTAGAACAGGAACAACGAGTGAGGTGATCTTTACCTCTGGTTACTGTTTGTAGAATAATCAAAATGTTAAACATGTAAGAAGAATAATCAAATTAATAAATTCCATGAATAACTGACTAATATCGACTCAAGGACATCATTTGTAAAGATGGCCTATGTGATATAGAGACAGACTGAACCCAATGGTCTGGAAATTGAGACATGCATCAAATATTTTTTGTAATACTGTTTAAAAATCATCTCTTACAAGATCAATAAAAGTGCAGCACCCATTTTGACAGGAAGATTTAACTACAATGGGGTTGAATGACTTTTCCAAGATTGTTTAATTCACAGTTTGCCCAGGAATTTGTCCTTGCAGTGTATACTGATGGGTAAATAAGCATGGCTCTGATTATGTGAATATTAAAATTTATATTTTTTTAAGGTTGCGTTTTCATTAAATTTTATTTGGTAATTGAGAGACAATTAGCCATGATAAACTGATACATCGATGACTTTAACCTGATTTATGACCAGCATTGTTTTTTTCCCCAGTGCAGTTGAAGAGATCACTCTAGATTTCTGCTGTTTCCAGTACTGGTGAGTTTCAAGGGCTTCCTGGTTCTCACTTCTGCCCCCAAGTTTATGTGGAGGCTGCTATGGTAAGGTGGTTGAAGGAGTACTGGCTTCTACAAACATCTCCTGTATGGTAATTAGATTTAACCTTAGATTAGAGCCATCAAGGATCACTAGGCTTTGTTCAATGGAGATTTCTCCCCTTGTTCAAGGGATTTGTAGGATAATTGTTAGGTTGGAGAGATGCAAGTTTGGATGACACTGCAGAGGATGCTTTGGCTATCTTCTACACTCCAAAACTGTCCTTGGATATATCGACTTTCCAAGCTGCTTACATGACTTCTCATCTCAGTTAAGCGTTATTTATGTTTCCTCAGTCAGAGATCTAATGTGTATCTTTTAAATCATGTTCATGTATAGGTTTTCCACTACTTATCTCATGTAATTATTGAAAACATGGGGACTTAAGAAAACAGTATCTTTATCCCTTTCTCAAAGTCCATTCTCTTCTCATGTCCAACCTTCCTCTCCAACTAACACACCCTTGAAATTCATTTCTCTGTTCAATTCAATATGTGCAATCATATATATTTTTAATATATTTATTAAAAATGTTTTTGTTTCTCTCTGAAACCTTGAAACTAAGACAACAACGTTTTGCAACTTTCCTCTTGATTTTGTCAATTTACTTAAGTCTGAATCTATGTGCATGCAGTTTAATCTTTGAATTTACTTAAGCATGCATTCTCCTTTCAGAATTTATAACTCTTGAATATGCCTCTCCTAACAAGTCAAGTGAGGTATATGGCATCTATTTTATTTGATTCTTTTTTCTCAAGGTGAAAGATCATTGTAGAATGTCTTTGTTGGACACTTCTGACAGACTTACAATACTGCTTTTTACAGGTGATAATTGAAATTAATTTTGATTAATTATGTTGGCATCTAGTGGACTTCATTCATTAATTTATACAGGCAGCTGTGCTGTGCTATAGCTTTGTATGGTTGAGCAGTGCATTTCAAAGTCACTAATTAGAGAATCCCGGATATTGATTTATCTTGCTACTCGGGAATCCTGTTTAGTGTGCATTACTTTAGATCTGCTTGTAAACCAACAAACATGTCATTGGCTTGATGTTGTAGAGCTTGTAATTCATCCTGCTTTGTTCCTTTTCTTCCAACTCTTCATTCATTATTATGAGCCAAGTAGAGCTATTCCCTAAAGACATCATCACCTCAGGGATTGTATTCTCAAATTTACATTTATCCTGAGTTAATTCTTCAGCCTTTTCCTCTTGAACTTTTCATTTTTCTCTCCACAGCAGACAGCTGAAACTTGAGCTGCATTCTTTCGGAAGAAATTGTTGCGTTCCGTTCTTCTTCATGTTGCAAATACTTCATAGAATCCCTATCCCATCTAGCCCACACTGACCATCCAAAGAACATTTCACCCAGATTTACCCCCTACCCTATCCCTGTTACCCTGCATTTCCCATGGCTAATCTATCTAGCCTACACATCCCTAGACACTATGGGAAATTTAGCATGGCCAATCCACCTAACCTGCACATCTTTGGACTGTGGGAGGAAACCGAAGCATCCAGAGGAAATCTATGCAGGCATGGGAAGAATGTGCAAACTCCACACAGAAAGTCACCAAAGCTGGAATGGAACCCAGGTACCTGGCACTGACAGTAAACAGTGTTAACCACTGAGCCACCATACTGGCCGCTTCTTAAATATTCTTTTGCAATTTCTGTTATATCTCTGTTATATTTTTGTCATATCTCAGTTGTTTGACAGGTTTGATGCATTGAGTTGTGTAAGGTCTCGGCATACTTGTATATTTTAATTGCTCGTCCAGAAGTGTTTAGAATGTCTTCTTTGTACTACTGAAGGCTGACAGGGACCTGATTGGTGTTTACAAAGTTATGAGGGGCATAGATATGGAGGACATTTTCCACTTGGTAGAGCGGTCAAGTCTTAAGGTAAGTAGCAGGAAGTTTAGAAAGGATTTGATGGAAATATTTTTCACCCAGAGGGCAGTGGGTATTGGGAACTCAGTGCCTAAAGGGATGGTAGAGGTGATAACCCTCGAGGCATTTAAGAAATATTTGATGAATCCCATAGCATACAAGGCTATGGGCCAAGTGCTGGAAAATGAGATTAGATTAGATAGATGCTTGATGATCAGTTTGGACATGATGGGCTGAAGGGCCTTTCTCCATGGTGTAAAAGCTCGGTGATTCTCTTTGACTGTTTATCTGTGACGTCCCAATGCATTGATTATACTTGCACCCCAGCACTATTGATGCTGCATGTATGATTGGTGAATATTGCATACTGAAAGTTTCATGTTTGTCGATTTTGTCGTGAATTCCCATGTCTGTCGGTATGTATTACTTTGAAGTTTGCAGAAGGAATATATTACCATTTGCCCCTGTGTTAATCTCTGCCAGTATTGAACACTGACCAGTTTACTAAGGGCAGATAATTTGACAGTATGATGACATTGATGTTTCAACACGACTAACAGCTTGAAAGGTGTCACCCCAATTCTTTGTTTCATCATGTACATCATCAGATTCTGATTTATTGATCACTTTGTGAATATGTCTCTGGCTAGATACCAGCTGGCCTTTATTGGAGCTTGAAGACGCTCATTGTGTATAGTCTGTTTGAGTCAGTGCATGGAGAAACGCAGCAGGTCAGGCAGCATCAAAGGAACAGGAAAGTTGATGTTTCAGGTTGGGACCCTTCATCAGAACTGGGGAGGGGGAAGGGAGCTGGGAAATAAATAGAGGGAGGAGGGGTGAGGCTGGAGATAGGAAGGTGGGATGGTTGGTCAGTGGGAAGCATGGGGCGGATAGGTGGGGAGGAAGATGGACATGTTGTGTCAGGTCAAGGAGGCAAGAGGGAGGAGGGGTTGGGCTGGGGGAAGGTAGGTGGGATAGTGATAGGTGGATGCAAGCAGGGGGTAGGAGGGATTGGTCAGTAGGAAGGATGAGGCAGATAGGTGGGGAAGAAGATGGACTGATTGTGTTTGGTCAAGGAGGTGGGGATGAGAGGGAGGTTTGGATGTGGGATGAGGCCGGGGGTGGGGAGATTTTGAAACTGGTGAATTCTACATTCAGGCCATTGCACTATAGACTCCTGAGGAGGGATAAGAGGTGTTGTTCCTCCAGTTTGCTTGTAACGTTGTTGTGGCACTGGAGGAGGCACACGATGGACATATCATCAATGGAATTGGAGGGGGAGTTAAATGGTTAGCGACCGGAAGGTGTTGTTGATCATTAGCACCTCGTGGGGATACCACCCCACCAACCTCCACATCCAGTACATCATTGTCCGCCACTTCCACCACCTACAGTCCGACTCCACAAACTGAGATATTTCCCTCCCCACCCCTATCTGCCTTTCATAGGGACCGCTGTCTCTGTGATTCCCTCATCCGCTCCACACTCCCCACTAACCCCACCACACCCAACACCTTTCCCTGCAACTGCACGAGATGCTACACCTGCCCCTACACCTCCTCCCTCACCTCTGTCCAAAGCCCAAAACAAACTTTCCACATCCGACATGGGTTCACCTGTACATCTTCCAACCTGGTCTAGTGTATCCGTTGCTCCCGATGTGGCCTCCTCTACATCGGTGAGACCAAGCTCAGAGTTGGTGACCAATTCGTGGAGCATCTGCACTCTGTACGTGATAATCAACAACACCTTCCGGTCGCTAACCATTCTAAATCCCCGTCCCACTCACTGGGCAACATGTCCAGTGCCACAATGACACCACACACAAACTGGAGGAGCAACACCTCATATTCCGCCTCGGGAACCTACAGCCCGTGGCCTGAACATAGAATTCACCAGTTTCAAAATCTCCCCACCCTCCTGGTCTCATCCCATGTCCAATCCTCCCTCCCATTCCTGCCTCCTTGACCTGACACAATGTGTCCATCTTCCTCCCCACCTATCCGCCCTACCCTTCCCAATAACCAATCCCCATCACTCCCTACCTGCATCCACCTATCACCATCCCACTTACCTTTCCCCAGCCGCACCCCTCCTCCCTCTATTTAATTACCGGCTCCCTTCCCCCTCCCCACTTCTGATGAAGGGTCCCAACCCGAAATGTCGACTTTCCTGTTCCTCTGACGCTGCCTGACCTGCTGTGTTTCTCCAGCTCCACACTGTATTGACTCTGACTCCATCACCTGCAGTTCTTGCTATCTTTGGGTCAGCACGTGTTTCTTTGGAGCCGTATTAGTCTTTCCTTGAGTACTTGCCTCTGCTAATGCCATTTTCTACCACATGCCTTGCAATATTGATTGAAATCTGAGCAATCCATTGGTGCATGCAGAAGGCCACACCTTCCACATGTCTTGCTATGTTTGGTTGTTCTAATGGGTGCATCAACTGTTGAGATGGTACGGTGGAGCAGTACAATTCATCAACCTGTGTGGATTGCTTCATTGTTGCATCTATCCTTCTGTAAATCTTCAATGCTCTAAGCCTTCAGTTTATCAACAATTATTTCTGGAAAGATTCCATGAGTGGATGTGATCACTCACTCAACAACTCTGGTTGGTTTCTCCTCATCTGAAAAATTACAGAATGAACCTTTCTTCACTGCATCTGCTAATGAAACGCTCCAGGAATTCTAAGGGCTTCTGTCTAAATGACATGAATTCTAATTCATATGGAAGTTTAATCTGATTCTGAACAGTCTTCTCACGTGGCCCATATCTTTTGGGATCTTTTACCACTTTAGTTGGCATGCTACGTCTGTGTCAATTTTCATTCCCAATTGTTAAGCAAATCTCAATGGCTTGCTTTTCTGCATCAGACGTTTCCAAATCTAGAAACCATAGATCTGAATGCTGTTTAAACATTTTAATTCCTGTTAGGAGGTCCACTGCACACAATTTAAACTAGAGAATTCTGTGGACACTGACAAAATGTCTTTGGCCTTTCCTTGCTTGCTTTCAATCTGACACTCTGATTAAAAATGAGTTAAACTGGCCTCTCGGTAGCGATTTGTCTGCTTACCAGGGAAGTGTGCTTTCAACACTCTTCACGCTGCAATGGACAAAGCTATCAAGGGTTGTCACATGCGCTTTAGCAAACCTAAGTCTGTCGACTATGTTTTCCACCTGTAAATTCACTCACTTTCTGACTGTTCAATAACAATAGGCCCCTTCAACACAATGTATTTCCTACTGTTCATTGCCTGGCACGGATTGTAGAAAGGTCTGAGGAAGGGTCACCCAACCTGAAATGTTATCTCTGATTTCTCTCCACAGATGCTGCCAGACCTGCTGAGCTTTTCCAGCAATTTCTGTTTGTGGTTCTGATTCACAACATCTTTCAGTATTTTTGTTAAGGTCAAGGGGGGGACCTGATTGAGATGTATAAGATCATGAGGGGCTTGGACAGGGTGGATAGAAAGCAGCTGTTCCCTTTGGTTAAAAGGTCAGTAATGAGAGGGTATAGTTTGAGGAGGTTTAGAGGGCATTAGTGGAAACCATTTTTCGCCCAGAGATGGTGGGAATCTGGAATGCTCTGGTTGGGACAGCAGTAGAAACAGGAAGCCTGACGATCTTTAAAAAGTGTGTGGATGAACACTTGAAATGTCGTAACAATCAAGGTTATGAGCCAAGTGCTGGACAAGTCAGCACAAACTCAATGGGCTGAAGGACCTCTTCTGTGCTGCATGAACCGAGCGCTCTATACTGAAACATGTCAATGTTATGCCTATCTGTAATCAATATAGAAAATCCCTATTTAAAGCCAGCTGCATCTTCTCTGGAAGATTTTGTTTCCTCTATTGTTTCGCCCAATGCACATATAATCCATGTGGTGCTATTTGTCCCAATATCTGCTAGATTGACAGATGCATTGAGCCCATCATATTTATTGCTGACTCCTGAACAGTCTTTGAAAGGAATAGGTTTACAAATGTGTTCTGACAAAGAATTTGAACATTTCTATGTGTACTCAGCCTCACTGTCCCTCAAGAATAAATTTTCAAGGTGATGATTCTACACATTAACTTCTTTGGCTGAGCATAAATCCACACACAACTCTGGGAAATATCGGTGTGAAGTCAGTATGCAAACTCTGTTTAAAGCTCAAAGCTTATTTGAGTTTAAATGATCCTCCATTTCATTAATGTCAATTCAAAGCCTGGATCCAGGGTCTGTAATCTTCCAGGTGTAGCTATCAGGAACCAGCTACATACTAGCTGTTGAGAATTCAACAGAGAATTCTTATTCAAGAAATCCATCTTTAGGACTCAACTTTTAGAATTTATTTCAACAGACGGTATCCAGGGAATATTCAAATGATCAGAGCCAAATCTGCACGCCTGTAATTTTTAAACATGCAAAATAGCTCAGTCATCGTAATATAGTAATAGATATTTCTGTTTGGTAACATTATAAGGAAATTTAGGATGACTGAACTCATTCTTCAGTGAGTTCTTGGTAGGTAAACATGACATATTTTGCATTTTACTTACAACTATCAATCTGTATAATAAAATCTGTAAAGCTGAGACTCCGTGATTGGCATGTGGTTCCTGGCACAGAAACAACAGCCGCAAACTGGTTTCTCCAAAGACTGTAATGATCTGGATTTACCAACAATGTGCAGTAGTTGCAGGTCATTGGTGTAACTTCAGCAATCCCACAGTCTCAGCAAAGAATCTCTGTTAAGGTGTGGGGCAAAGATAAGTCTACAAAAATTTTGCTCCAATTCTCAATCCTGCATTTCTATTGCGTGCAAGCATTCAGTTTACCCAATTGCTTCAATTTTTAGTTGAATGTCTGCATGAGTAGATTTCTCAATGATATTCATTTTTTAGTGTGTTCTGTGGATTGCTACCTTGATGTGGTGGGTGGCTTGCATGCACTAGCAATTCCTTGAGTCATGCCATCGCGAGCTCCTCGGTCTTGGTAAACCACCTGTGGGAGCAAGGTCAAGAACAAAGTCTGCATCAACACAACAGGCGAAGGAAGACTGTGCATCACACTACCTGTGAAGATGGCACAAGGCTGAAGTGCCAAGGTAATTTTGGCCATCATGATTTAACACTCCACTAAAATCTGACCACCAACCAACATCGGGTGAACAATGATACTGCTCCAAGGTCCCCAAGTTAAAGTAGCACAAAGACTTCTACCAGTGGAGTTCTTCCAAGTTCAGTGGTGATAGCCACAATTGGTGAAAGGTCAGGGCTATGGACCTGTGAGTGTTCAGTGAAGAATCTGCACATAAGTAACAAATGGCTGAAGGTTATTGCACACCAGTGTTGAGGATGAGGTGTCTTTGGGCAGCAGCATTGGTGACTGAGCAATCCTCTTCAGGACAACCTGCAATCACTCAAAATGGAGAGAGGGCATGCAAAGGTGTGCTAAAAAAATAGGCTGTCCCTGGCTGGGGTACAGCATTATTGTAGGATCACCACCCCTGTGGCCAAACAAAGCAAATGTTAAATTTTGCAACTTCAAGTGCTAGAGAAGCTGCAGAGTTACTTTCTGAAAAGCATTACCTCTGCAAGTTAACGAATATCCTGGTGTACAGCGCAACTGTGTCAGCGCCATACTCCTACATTGCAGTCAGACTAATTTATCCTCCCATCTTACCAAACTTGCCAAACAAGCTCAATGTCAGGAATACTCAACATGGAAACCAAAGTGTGTGCCTGGTGGAATAACCTTGCTCTGAGTGACTTTCATCTTGACACCAGGCAGCAATAGATCAAGGAATGATCCACAGGCATCAGTCATATGCACTCTTAGCCTATAGAAATTTGGCATCCAGCACCTCCCAACGCATCATTACCAGCATAGCATCACCCTGACCCACTAGCAAGCTCCTCATGAGGCACTGTCATGCATTGCAAGGTGCACCAGCAACTAGCACTGCAGAGGTTGCAGCAGGGACCCAGCTCATGGAATGAAAAGGCCACATCTTAGAGCTACTTGCTTGTGCTCTTAGTCCCTGCTCATTTCTCACCAGTCTACCTGCATACAATCATGCACCACCCATGCCATGCTGTGCCATACCTATTAGTGCATTTGTGCTTCAGCCAGAGTGAAAGGCAGTCATCACTGCCATCCTAAGGTGCTCTTTACCACAGTGTGGTAGGAATCATATTGTTGTGTCGCACACCAAGATATCAACCTCACACCTACAGCATATGCTAGCTGCCACATGGAAATGTGCTGCGTGTTCAATCAACTAAATGAACGTAAGAAACTGATGGAGGCTAATCCTCAGTCAAGCCATGGAGGTGGTCTTGTCTTTCAGTGGGCGTAGTCCACGCACAGTCCTGGAGAATCTGTCACTAACAGTCATCCATTTTGGGACACTTGAAGTTCAAGGATATACAAAACAATAGTTTGATGTGGTGGATGGGTTGTCAGGGTAGTATGAGATAATAAGGGACATTGGGGTTCTCGGTGGGTGCCCGTTGACTACGCAGGGCCAGGTGTTATGGTATCCACCATGACTTGCATTGCTAGACATAACTTTCCCTTCTCTAGATATGAAGTGCTACTAGAAAAAGGCTTGAACAGAGGCCAGGGCAGGCAGAGTAAGTAGAATCATATGATCCTTACAGTGTGGAAGCAAGCCATTTGGCACATTGAGTCCATGCTGTCCCTCCAAAGACCATCCCACCCACAGGCCCCACCCTACCCTACCCTAACCTATTCCCTGTAACCCTGCATTTTCCATGGCCAATCCACCTAGCCTACACATCTTTTGACTGTGGAAGGAACCAGAGCGAAGTGAATGTGTTAACTCTGCACAGATGATCACCCGAGGCTGGAATCAAACCCGGGTCCCTGGTGCTATGAGGCATTACTGGTAACCACTGAGCCACTGTGTTGCCTTCAGTTTGTGTCAGTTTGTTGGCTGAAAGAGCAGGATCTATGATTGCTGGACAACCATACATTGTAGCAACTGAAATGCAAAGCTGGCATTTGCAAAATGCAGCTATGTTGGCTTTACAATCAGTCCATTTCATATGCATTCAGTTTGAGGTTGCTAATGCTGTTCAAAAGTGATTAATATTGTGCCTTTGATGCTTACAAGTTGGTGCTGGGTTTATCAATAATGTTGAAGTCATCAACAGTGATGGTATAAAAGGCCAGTGCTGACTGAAGGCAAACCACATTACGAGCACCTGGTTAGGGTCTTGTGTGAGGCATACAAGTTTGAGTTCTCCCCTCTCATGTAAGTATGACAATTGTGTGGAATGCAGTGAGAGGTTCAGTGATCGATATCGGTGTAGGTTTTGGAGGGTGGTGGTGTGATGCAGGTTACCCATTTTCATTGAAATGTAGTTGTCACTCAGCCAGCACCTGCACATGCTGAAGTTGAATGTGGAGGTCCATTGTTATCTGCATGCAGTCTGCCTCATTGAGGGATAGGCACAAGTCACCACGTCGACAGAGTTCACCAAGGTGACCCTTCTGACATTTAAGATACTCTTTTGCTTCTTCCATTCCCAATTTAGGTCGTTTCCACCATTTAGTAATGGGCCCTGCTGGTAGCATGCTGCTCGCTTTGCATGCCTTCTGAAGAAGGTAAAGACAGATGCAGGATAAGCAGGACCAGCAGCTATTCCTCGAGCAGATGTAGGTTGGCATGGAGGATGGGAAGCACCCAGCTCAGGCAGGGCTCCCTGGGATGTATGGAACATGCAAGAGACCCAGAATGTTCTGGCTCAGACTCTGTTTGCTGGCCATGAGTGAGGCACAGTGCTGATGCAGACTCTGTATGTCCTGGGAATTGGTGATGGAACCACGCTGGCTAACGGAGTGAGACCCGAGGACTGCAGGAGTGGGAGGCCACCCCCTCCCAGTGGCTGTGAAGACCACTGTGACACAACTTTTATGTAACTGTCTATTTCCAGCAGAGTCGCTGGAGACCTGTGTAGGATCTTTCAATCATTTAGGGATAAGGGGTACCCACTCATGACACCATTGTGCAATGCAGATGCAGAGAGCAGATCTAATGCTGCTTATACCTGAACCAGTCTCATGGTGGAGCAAATGATAGAGCTGTAGAAGATATGGTTTCACTGCTTGGACCAGTCTGGGGGCAGGCTCTCCTACAGTATAATCCAGACAGAGTGTACCACATCATTTCAGCATGATGTGCTATGCACAGTTGGAGCAGGCAACAAAGTGGTGTTTTGGATGCTGAGGAACTGGTAAACAGAAGTCATTTTCCCAGCAGGAAGATAAGGATGTTTGAGTGGAGGAAGCTGACATTAAAGAGAACTGGGTGCAGTATACTGTTACCTGTTACATACTTTGGACATGATGTTTAATTCTGGTTGGTATTGTGATGGTGACTTTCAACTTCTGTTAGCATTGTCTCTGTTCCCTTTCATGTTCTATAAATAAAAACCTATGTTTGTGTTTGAATTGTGCAATTACCTGTCTGCCAGTGATCATCCTGTAATGGACAATGGCAAGAGGTGGATCTACAATGGGCATTCGGGACAGGATTGCACTGAGTTAGAGGGTGTTCAGACAGAATGGGAGGTAAAGTGTGGCTGTGATGGTTAAAAAGCAACCAGGATCAGAGAATGAATTGTATGTGTCAGGAAGTGTTGCCATGTTGCTCTTGGCTCACAGCAGCTATGGCTTTTGTGGCTGCAGTGCAATACCACTATCAGTGAAAGGCAACACAGAATGCCAGTGTTTGAATAATAAAATCCCTACCGTGTGGAGACAGGTCCTTCAGCCCAACAAGTCCACACCAACTCTCAGAGCATCCCACCCAGCCCTATCTCCCTGTAACCCACCTAATCTACACATCCCTGAACACTACAGGCAATTTAGCCTGGCCAATCCACCCAGCCTGCACATCTTTGGACTGTGGGAGGAAACCAGAGCACGTGGAGGAAACCCACGCAGACAGAGGGAGATTGTGCAAACTTCACACAGACAGTCACCTGAGGGTGGAATCGACCCACAACTGGCGCTGCTAACCACTGAGACACCGTGCTGCCCGCAGCAGCCTTACAAAGATGGCACGAGTGCAAGGGATGCCGGTTTTTCAGCAGATATCCACTGAGTGGCGAGATGTTCAGGGAATGACACGTGGTAGGATGGGGCTGGCAACTGGATGTGAAAGGCGCCATGGGCTATGGTCGGTAAAGCAAGTTTGATAAGATATGGCAAGAGAACTTATTAGTCCTCATGGTAAGATACCCTCCAAAAAAAAACTGAACGCAATTGAGACTTAGCCAAAAAAATTCAGATAATTCTTGAATAAAGTCTGGAAATTCCACTAGGTGTCATATTGGATGTATGTGCCATTTGTGTATTTTGGAACAGTACAAGTGCCATAAACACACTACAGTATTGAAGGTGGTATTAAGTTTGTTTATATTGTTATTGCCATTTTATCTTTTGCATTCACTGACCCCTCTAATAATGCGGCACTGCCTCAGTACTGCAGTATATCAGCTGAAAACAAGACTTGAACCAACAATCTTCTGACACAGAAATGTGAGAGTATTCGCATGGATGCTGTTGTTGGCATCTCTGCAATGTAGCCACTGATCTGTCTTGAGAGCATAGCTTTGGGCAGGTTTGATATCTGCAAAGTATTGTTGCAAGGTTATTTGTACCCGAACATGATGAAACTGTCTAAGTAAACTTTAAAAACAAAGTCCAATGTTCATGCAATGAAGCTACAGAATTTGGGAGCTGTGCTAATGGTACAGCTCCATGACTGACAGACTACAGTGCAGAAAACATTTATCCCTTGAAGACGTGAATTGCAGACTTCTCCAGTTCCCTCTTCATACAGTGTATTTTGCATGGTCACCAGTGATTCATATAGAGTATCCTACTGGGATTAGTCATATCTGCTCAGAATCAATTCCTCTATACAGAGGAGAAACTGTAACCATGCTTGATCTTTGGAAAAACAGCAGTTGATCTTGAGCAGACAATATGCTTTGTTCGTCCAGTTGGTGTGCAGTGACACCCCCGTAATTCTTAATCATACTGTGCTATTGTACTTCACTGAGGTGATGATTGTGATACATGATGACGTAGGGTTCCTTTTGACACAGTAACTATGACTTCCTCTGTCACTTCATCGAAGAGAACAAAATGATGAATGATTAACTGGCTTTGGGTATCGCACTTGCTACACCTCATTCTGTTATTCTAATACCATCCTGTCTTTGCTGTACTGTATCATCTCTTTTTGTCATTTAATCTCTCCTGCAGTCCATCCTTTCTCTCTTGTTCTTTCTGCCCTTCCTATGTTTCCTGCTTCTGTATTTGCTTCAAACCAGTTACATTTCTTTTTGTCTACTTTTAAATTCAGGTCACTCGCCAGAACCTCCAACTGGGATTTTACATTCCGTTGAGGTTGGTCGGCTCGCCGAGCTGGTTTGTTGTTCCGCAGACATTTTATTACCGTGCTGAGTAACATCGTCAGTACAGCCTCCAATGAAGCGCCGACGTGTTTTCCTGCCTGGAGTCTGTTGGAGTTGATTACCTCATTTCCGTTTTTTCTTTGCAGTGGTGTGTGTATATATAGAGTCCAACCCTATGTGTTTATTGATGGCCTTCTTGGTGGAGAACCAAGCTTCTAGGAATTCCCATGCTTGTCTCTGTTTGACCTGTCCTAGGATCTTGATGTTGTCCCAATCAAACTGGTGGTTCTCCTTATCTGTGTGAACGGAGACAAGTGAGGACTGGTCATGTCTTTTTGTTGCTATTTGGTGTTCATGTAAATCTTGTGGCCAGTTTCCTTCCTGTCTGTCCAATGTAATGTTTGTCACAGTCTTTGCATGGGATCTTGTATATGACATTGGTTCTGTCCATAGTAGGTGAGGGCTCTTTGGTTCGAGTTAGCAGTTGACATAGGGTTGATGTAGGTTTGTGTGCCACTCTGATGCTCAATGGTCGTAAGAGTCTTGTGGCCAGTTCAGATATGTTCTTGATGTATAGTAATGTGATGAGTGTGTCAGGACGTACTGTGTCTTCCTGTTGTTGTTTGTGTGATAGGCATCGTCGGACCCAGGTGTTCAGTTATCTGTTTTCCTTAAGTACTCGCTAGAGGTATTCTACTTCATTTGGGCATAGTTCCAGGTTGCTGCAGTGTGTTGTCGCTCAATTAAATAGTGTTTTTACGCAACTCCGTTTGTAGGTGTTGGTGTGGTTGCTTTTGAAATTCGGACTTGATCTGTGTGTGTGGCCTTTCTGTGTACCTTTTGTCAGAAATTCCCCGTTGGCCCTGCATCCTACCATGACATCCAGGAATGGGAGCTGCTCGTTCTTTTCTTCCCTGGTGAATTTGATGCCAGTGAGAGTGTTGTTTATAAATTGGTGTGTCTCCTGTAGTTTAGGCCGTTTATGATGGTGAAAGTGTCGTCCAAGTATCGGATCCATAGTTTGGGTTGGATTTACGGAAGGGCCATGCTTTTGAGTCTCTGCATCACCGCTTCTACTATTAGTCTGGAAATAAACAGAGACACAAACAGAGACAAGCACATGAATTTCCAGAGGCTTGGTTCTCCACCAAGAAGGCCATCAATAAACACGTAGAATTAGACTCTATATATACACCACTGCAAAAGAAAACCAAAAATGAGGTAATCAATTCCAACGGACCCCAGAGTTTAAATACCAGGCGGGAAAACACAACAGCGCTTCATCGGAGGCTGCACTGATGTTACCCAGCAGGGTAATGACATGTCTGCAAACTAACAAACCAGCTCAGCGAGCGAACCAACCACAACATCCACAACCTGAGCTACAAATCTACTCAAGAACCTTAGCCATATTAGGTACAGATTCTCAAGTACAAATTCTTAGGGGGGGGAAAATATAGAAGAATAAAGAAATAAAATGCCCAGCAATAAATTAGAAAAATAGAGAAATAGGAGTACAAAATTTATTTGGCAATGGAATGGCAGCTGAAGTTATGGCTGCAATTGGCAGACATGGTGTTAGCAGCTTTCTTTTCTAGGAAGGCTGGTGCATTGCGGCAAACGTGTTCGGGGTGAAAGAGGGAAAGTCGAGGACCAAGGATCTGGAGTTGAGCCCCCTTAATGTCTGTAAGCTCCTACCACAGGGGTTGATGAGTGGGGCCTGAACAGGGGGTGGAATGGGCAGTGTTGCAGAGACAACTAGAGGAGTAGGCCTTCAGACTGGCAGCTCCCAAGTAGCATTGACATTGTTTGTTCAGAAGATGGATGTACCAGAGAGGGGGACAGCCTGAGAGGGATGCAGTATGGTTGCTAAGTTATAGACAGCTACAGTGCCATGAACACATAAATCTCAGAATGGAGATACAGGAGAAGATCAAAAGGGGATAACACAAGCAGGCATCAACATGGAGGAGACAGTGTAGGAAGAATTTGCAGTCAAAACATAAATTACTTTCAAATGCTGGGAGACATTGTTGCTAAAGATCACAGCTCTCCCAAGAGGCTGTAGTTGATCTATGTGCCATGTGATATGGCTGTATTGGTGGTCATCTGCTACCAGTACGCTCTACCAGAGATAACAAGGTGTAGAGCTGGATGAACACAGCAGGCCTAGCAGCATCAGAGGAGCAGGAAGGCTGACGTTTCAGGCCTAGACCCTTCTTCAGAAATGGGGGAGGGGAAGGGGGTCCTGAAATAAATAGGGAGAGAGGGAGAGGCGGATAGAAGATGGATAGAGGAGAAGATAGGTGGAGAGGAGACAGACAGGTCAAAGGGGTGGGGATGGAGCCAGTAAAGGTGAGTGTGAGTGAGGAGGTAGGGAGGGGATAGGTCGGTCCAGGGAGGACGGACAGGTCAAGGGGGCGGGATGAGATTAGTAGGTAGGAGATCGGGGTGGGGCTTGAGGTTGGAGGAGGGGATAGGTGGGAGGAAGGACAGGTTAGGGAGGTGGGGACGAGCTGGGTTGGTTTTGGGATGCGGTGGGGGAGGGGAGATTTTGAAGCTTGTGAAGTCCACATTGATACCATTGGGCTGCAGGGTTCCCAAGCGGAATATGAGTTGCTGTTCCTGCAACCTTCGGGTAGCATCGTTGTGGAACTGCAGGAGGCCCAGGATGGACATGTCATCTGCGGAATGGGAGGGGGAGTTGAAATGGTTCGCGACTGGGAGGTGCAGTTGTTTGTTGCGAACCGAGCGTAGGTGTTCTGCAAAGTGGTCCCCAAGCCTCTGCTTGGTTTCCCCGATGTAGAGGATGCCACAACAGGTACAGCGGATGCAGTATACCACATTAGCAGCTGTGCAGGTGAACATCTGCTTGATGTGGAAAGTCTTCTTGGGGCCTGGGATGGGGGTGAGGGAGGAGGTGTAGGGGCAGGTGTAGCACTTCCTGCTGTTGCAGGGAAAAGTGCCGGGTGTGGTGGGGCTGGAGGGGAGTGTGGAGCGGACAAGGGAGTCACGGAGAGAGTGGTCCCTCCGGAAAGCAGATAAGGGTTGGGGTTGGAAAATGTCTTTGGTGGTGGGGTCGGATTGCAGATGGCGGAAGTGTCGGAGGATGATGCTTTTTGGTTGGACATTTTCCCAGGGTGGAAATGACTGTTATGAGGGGGCATAATTTTAAGGGGATTGGAGGAAGGTATAGGGGAGATGTCAGAGGTAGGTTCTTTACACAGAGAGTGATGGGTGCGTGGAATGCGCTGCCGGCAGTGGTAGTGGAGTCAGAGACATTACGGACATTTAAGCGACTCTTGGATAGGCACATGGTTGATAGTATAATGTAGGGTATGCAGGGTAGTTTGATCTTGGAGTACGATAACAGGTCAGCACAACACTGTGGGCTGAAGGGCCTGTACTGTTCTATGTTCTAGATGTGTAGTATTTCATGTGTAGCATCAGTCTGGTGATGGATGCCCTCTTCAGGAGGCTTAGCCAATACATTTACTATTGAACTGATATTGATCATCAGGCTGAAAGTACCAAAGGACTCAGTGCCGTCACTGGATTGCTCTCGCTGCATGGTCTCATGGATTGTACCCAGTGGCCTTCGTTTCATCAATGTGCAATTGGACTGTGATCCTGGACAGTGAATGCTACATGCGTCCACAGTATCCTCAGAGCAACCATGACAGGCACACAAGCAGCTACGTGCAGGCGCCACAAATATGCACCTGCTTCTCAGATGAGGGATATCTACTACTGCCAATCACCCCAGTAGAGACAAGGCTGACTTGCCTACTGCCTCTGGTCTGAGGGATGACAGGTCGCTGAACATGTATAACATGCATGAAAATGCTCTGAAAAAAGGAACTGGCATGGGGAGAGTCCGTGCCTTCCACTTCCCACTGCATCACATTACCTCCCAGCTATTATCTCTGTTTCCCTCTACACAGTTGCCATGTTTTACTGTGGTTTAATTTGACAAGTTTCTGAACAAAGGCATTATTATAAGCAAAAAAAAAGCCTTTCCAGGACCAGTATTAGATTTGAAACTGATAGCGATACAAATGCTCAGCAGGTCAAACCACAATAAAGGAGAGAACAGACAAGTTAGTATTCCAGTTGTGTAGTTTCTTCGAGTTCAGAGCATGAGTGCAATGAGCAATTAAGGAACCATTAAAAAGGAACAATACAATGCACAAGTGGTGGGAATGGAGGACAGAAACACACATACATGAAAACAGATAAGATAATCTATAATGTATTTTAGTAAAGGCAGGCAATAGTTAAATGGTTAGTTAGCATCATGATAGAAGTAAAAGCCACAAAAATTTTAGCATTTAGTTGTGTAAAGTAATTTGCAACCTGGCTACCTTAGTGCTGTTCTATATTTCTAAATTGTTCAAGTTTGTTCACAATTATAATTGTGATAAGCGATGATTGAACATGAAATTGTTGATTGAATTCAGTGTGATTGTTACCTCCGTATGGCCTAAGAGGTGCACCCATTCAAAGAGCAGAGAAAAAGAACAATTATTATTGGAGTTCTATTTGTGTCACAAAATTGAATCCTTTAAAGAATATGAACATGTGTAACAGCAAATGATCAACGAACGCATTGAACATATTCTTGTTTGTACTTGCATGGTGCAGTCTACTTATGCCATTACATCCTGCAGAAACACCTCTCCTGATCCAAGCAGAATAAACGATAGAGAATTCCTTTGACAAATTTAGAAGAAAACTCTGTAGAAACTACTCAGACCTCCAGATGCAATTAAGGCACGACCCTTGAAACCATGATCATTCGTAACACTTCAACTTCAACTGGTGATGTAGTAGACAGTGAGAAAGGTTATCTCATGGTACAATGGGACCTTGATCAGATGGACCGATGGGCTGAAGAGTGGCAGACGGTGTTTAATTTAGGTAAATGTGAGGTATTGCATTTTGGTAAGGCAGGTCAAGACAAGGGAGTTACACCTCATGGAAGGTGCTGAACAAAGAGACCTTTGGGTACAGGTTCATAGTTCCTTGAAGGTGGAGTCACAGGTAGACAAGGTCGTGAAGAAGGCAATTGGTGTATTTGTCTTTGTTGGTCATTGTATTGAGTATAGGAGTTGGGATGTCATGTAGGGGCTATACAGGACATTGGTTAGACCATTTTTGGAATGTTCCTTTCAGTGCTGGTCTTGCTGCTATAGGAAGGGTTTTGTGACTCTAGAAAGTGTTCAGAAAAGATTTACAAGGATGTTGCCAGGGTTGGAGGGTTTGAGCTATAGGGAGAAGCTGAATAGGCTGAGGCTATTTTCCATGGAGCATCAGAGGCTGAGGGGTGACCTTATAGAGGTTTATAAAATCATGAGGGACATGGATAGGGTGAGTATATTTTTCCCAGGATAGGCAAATTCCAGCCCGGAGGCCGGCACGGGAAGGCATGGGGAGGTGAGTCCCTTGTGGACTAGTAGCAAGGCCTCGAGTTTTGAAGCCTGGTGTGGTCTGGAGGCTAGGTGCTAGCATGGACTTCAGTGAAAGGACTGTAAATCAAGTACTTTGTCTCCCTTTTATCCTTTTGCTGGACTTTTATTCTTCCAATTTTTCTACCAAATACTCAAGTATCTGCACTTAGGTATCTTGTATCTAAGTTGGTGCCATAAGCGGTGGCAGTGCAAACTTTTCACTGCGCTCATTCATGTGCATGTGACAATAAAGCTAATTCTAATTCTAATTCCAAAACTAGAGGACATATATTTAAGGTGGGTGTCGAAGGAGGGGAGATGATTTAAAAAGGACCTAAGATGCAACTTTTTTCATGAAGAGAGTGGTGCATGTATGGAATGAGCTGCCAGAGGAAGTGGCAGAGGCTAGTACAATTATAACATTTAAAAGGCATCTGAACGGATGAATGAGTAGGAAAGGTATGGAGGGTTATGGACCAAGTGCTGGCAAATGGGGCTGGATTAATTTGGGATATCTGGTTGGTATGGATGAGTTGGATCATAGGGCCTGTTTCTGTGCAGTATAACTCCTAACTCAACTACGTCCTCGAATGAGATGTCTTCCACTGGCAGAAACATGTCGAGCTCCCTTTTTAGTGCTTATCTCGATCCAAAATTGCATGTATTAGCAATCTATTCCAGTGAACGACAATCCATTACAAAGTTTTAAAGGTCCATAGAAGGCTAACAAGGGAGATAAACCAGTTTAAAAAAAAAATAACACTTGGAAATGAACATACTGGGCATACTTGAGCTTTCTTTTTGAAAATAAATCAGTATGCGTCATTCACAAATTTTATGGTTTTTCCTTCTGGTTAACAACTTCTAACATTTGTACTGTAGTGAACTACAGGTGAATGGTTCACAACACACACATCCCACCTCAAGTGTTTTTTTGACTATAAACAGTGGGAGCCAAAAGGACAGCCTGGGGAAGTTTTTGAAAGAAGCGAAAGTGGTATGAGTGTTTTAGGGAGGGTTTGGGCTATGGGGATTATTGACCAAGTCTTCAGTCAGTTGATAATAAAATAAATGAGCTGATGCATAATAAATCAGAGCTGGAAGAACTGAGACATGTGGTTTGCGAATATTGTTCAGATAATGAATTGTGGAGAGTGGGATGGGGGTGGAGGATATGTAAGTGTTTAAAAATGGAAGTAAGGGTGCTGAAAACATTATATTAGGAAATGGTGGCAATAAAGTTAGTAAATATGGATACAATCACTTGTTGGAGGATGTAGGCTACAGACATTTGGATTTATTGTATTTCCTGAAGTTTGGAGAAGTTGATCCTGGCACACAAGACATTTCAGAAGTTGATAGAAGTGCATATTAGGCTTATAATGGGGGCTAAAATGTAAGCTGTGTGATTTATCTATATTTTAGTAGTTATTGTTTTAGAGTTGGGACTTGAACTAGTGGCATGTGGGTTTTGGCCTGTGTGCCTGAGGAGGTGTAATGATTAACTTGTAAGTATTTTTGCAGCCAAGGTAATTTATTTTAAAATACTGCCTGAGAGAAACAGTTCTTGGAGGCTAATAGGAATTTGTTTACATTGTTTGTTTGTTCCCAAAGTAATTGGTTGAACATTTTAGAATGTCAGTAATTGATTTTCTTTCTCTCTTAGAGGATGCAGCTGGGATATATAGTTTGTGAAACATTTGGGTTTCAATTTGGCCGTTTTGCAGAAGCCTGACCTGAAGATAAATGTGTGAAATAATTGTGCCTGACAAAAGGAGATGACTTAGAATTGTTGTGAAATAGATTATCTCGATGTAAGCAGTTTAGTTTAAAAGTTCCAGATCTGAAGTTTCGGTTCTAAGTCGTAAAGGAGTTATTTGAAGCTGAGAAAGACCAGTCTCAGTTGTATGAAGACTCCAGGAGGAGGCTAGCAGATTCTCAAGTCCAGAAATTGAAGCCAAAGTTAAATTAAGCCTGATAGATGTGAAAGAGAAGGGAATTCTCACTAGTGTAAATACTGTGTAGGAGTATTTCTGGGTTTAATGGGATTGTAGTTTACTGAGTGTTTTGAAATATTTAAACTTCTGATGTATGGGAGTAATTTAGTTTGTTTTGTTTTAATTTAATTTGCATAATAAACTTCTGTTGTTTTTGCTAAAACCAAAACTACAACACTGTGTAATGTTAGGAAGCAAAACAGAAATTGCTGGAAAAGCTCAGCAGGTCTGGCAGCATCTGTGAAAGAAAAAATAGTATTAACATTTCGGGTCCAGTGACCCTTCCTCAGAACTCATGTTCTGTGTAATGCACTGTGTAATGTTATCTGGTTATTAAGCTCATATGAAATATTAGAATAAAAAATGCCACAATCTTAGCAATTGAACAGATGTGTACAGTGAAATTTAGCTTTGTATACAACTGGATGTTCAGGATCAATACAAAATTAATTTCATATTACTTGTTTCAAAATCTGAAAATTACTGATAGAGCAACGATTAACCATTGAAAAAAATGTACAATGCATCATACAGTACAATAAACTCTTTCACATTGTTTAAAATGATCCCATCTGACTTGGGCAGGTAGAATGAAGTTGGATGTCTTCTTCTGCTATATTGATGGCTGCTAGTATGTATATATTGCATTATATTAAATTGGGGTATCACTTTCAAACATAATATTTTTGTGGGTCTGCGTCTGCTGTGTCTAATCTATAAATAAGAATTCATCAGTTTCATAAGATTAGGTTTTGTGGAGGTCAAAAATGTGTATGTTAAGAAGTTGAATCTGAACAGTACATCCTCCTCACTGACATAGGTCATCATGAATCATGTCTGAATATGACTGCACAAAATTCAAGATTTTATGAAGCTGCTGACCTGCTCTATTATCATTCAAACCTGTC
Organism: Rhincodon typus; assembly: GCF_021869965.1. Classification (NCBI taxonomy): domain Eukaryota; kingdom Metazoa; phylum Chordata; class Chondrichthyes; order Orectolobiformes; family Rhincodontidae; genus Rhincodon; species Rhincodon typus. The sequence goes on from NC_063351.1 coordinate 9,376,964, forward strand.
AATTGCATTATGGAAAATGCATGCATATTGCATCATTAACATCACAGCAATTGGTTTGGCCCTGTCTAGAGTATTGAATCCAAAGACAGCAAACTTGAATATATTTTATGCATGACCTCCTCAAGTGAAAGTATTTCTTTTTCACACTCTCTCTGTCTTAGTCATACAAGGATACCTCCAAACTCATATTGTAGACCACTAATCAGCCGTTTTGATCTGTTGATGTCATGTCAGAAGCTCAAGCTTTTTTGTGTCTTTCTGGTCCATTTCCCTTATTTAACCCTGGCTCCATAATATTTTTTCACTAATCAATTTTCCCTTTAATTCGAAACATTCTTTCTTCCATGAAATCCTTCACCTGCCTCTTTGTCTTCTTTCTAACATATATTTTGACTATTCAACTGTTCCTTAGCCCAATGCTACCTGATGTTAACTGTTATCTCTACTTGTACAACTCTATTTTCCTCCCTCTTCCTCACTTAAAAGGCAAACTTTAAACCTTTCAGTCACCATGCTGTAGTACCTTTCTCCTCTTCACATACGTGCCACTGGCACTCCAACTCTAAATGCCCCTCTCTCATCACTCCCACCCACATTCTTTTAATTCAGCTTTCCATCCTGCATGGATAACAGTGGTTACTCCAGGCTATTCTTGCTAATTGCTTTATTTTAGGAAGTTAAGCATTTGTTCTTTGTTTGAGAGAGGTTAAAGGACAATGTTTACAACATTACGTAAGCTGTCACTTTCGGAATTTTTTATGTGTGGTGTTTCAATTCATTCTGTGGGTGACGTGCCACTTATTTGTCTTGCTAGACAATTCAGAAGATAATTAAAATTCTATAGTGTTGCTGTGGGGCTGGAGTCACATAGATCAAGACGAGGTAAGAAGAGCAGACTTCATTCCTTCCAGAGCATTAGTGAATGAGTGGGCTTTTAAATTACAATTCAAAACCTTCACAGACACTTTTACCAAATTGTTGCCTTATGTTTCTAAGACATTTTTGAAATCTAACTTCCCAAACAGCATTGGTGTAGTTTGAGCTCCTATTCTCTATGTTATTTATGTACACCTCTTGCTGCTCAGTGCTAGTACATATTCTTCTGGGTCAGAACACTGTGACTTGGCCCTTTAGAGTCAATATTTAGGTTGCTGATCTATCGCAGTACACAGGACCATCATTAGACCTGTTGGTTTTCAGAAATGAGACTGAGCAAGGAGCCCCTTTATCATTTCAAGTGAAAATCCAATGCCCCAACATTGAGGAGGAGTAGAGCATTTCCCACCAGTGTCCTTGTCAATATTTATCCCTCAACACACATCATACAAACAGAAAACCTCATCAGCTATCTAATTGCCTTTGTGTCTATTTCCACATTTCCTATGCTACAAGAAAAGATTTATTAGGATGCTACCTGGACTGGAAGGTTTGAGGCTGGATAAGCTGGGACATTCTTCCCTGGAGCATAGGAGACTGAGGGGTGACCTTCTAGAGGTCTATGAAATCATGAGGCCTGGATAAGGTAAAGTCAGAAGTCACCCAACACCAGATTATAGTCCAACAGGTTTATTTGAAATCACAAGCTTTCAGAGACTTCAGCGGACGAGGGGGCAACATTCCGAAAGCTTGTGATTTCACATAAACCTGTTGGACTATAACCTGGTGTCATGTGACTTCTGACTTTGTCCACCCCAGTCCAACACCAGCATCTCCACATCCTAAAGAAGGTAGATAGCCAACATCTTTTCCTCTAAAATTAGAGGGCATAGGTTTAAAGTGAGAGGGGACAGACACAAAAGGGTCCAGAGAGGCAATTTTTTCACAAAGAGGGTAGTGAGTGTTTGGATCAGGCTGCCAGAGGTTGTGGTGGAGGCAAATACAATTTTATCATTTAAGAAACTTTTGGACAAGTACATGGATGGGATAGGTGTGGACAGATATGGACCAAACCCAGGCAAATGGAACTAGATTAATTGTGAAAACTGGGCAGCATGGTCAAGTTGAGCCAAAGGGTCTGCTGTAAACCATTATGACTCTAGAACAGTCATTTCAAAAGTTTTTAGGTGAACTTTGAAGTATTTTGGCATAACCTGAGGTTGTGAAATATGCAATATAAATGTGATTTCCTCCTCCTTTCCCACTCTCTCTCAAGCCCAATAAAATATCAATTACTTAAATTAAGTGGAAATCAAATGTCCGCGACAATGGATGAATAATCTACTCCACAAGGTTACCACAAAGACGATAAAATTGAAAATTAACGTCTTGGGTACTTTGTAGGGTATAATAAGTACAAACGAGCTGCAGTGATATTTAAATCGGGGAAATCTGAAATAAATGCAGAACTTGTCAGAAATGTTCAAATGGTCTGGCAGCATCTACGGAGAGAAACAGAGTTAACACTTCAGGTTGAGACCTGAAGCATTTTTTTTCTCCTACATGATTTCTGTGCCTGAGCTGCTGCATGTTTCGAGCATTTCCTGTTGATAGTTTAAAAATCTCCCAGTAATGTTTTCAATTGCCTCAGAATTGTTCAGATAATTCAGCTTGAAAGAGGTATTTTTACCTTTGAATGAATGAATGCAAATGAATTGTGTTAACAATGAATACTAGTGAATTGATTTTTTTAAAACAATGTTTGTTTACAGAGAAATCTATGCTGGAGTGAATTGCAATAAAGCTTCCCTGCAGAGGACAATAGGCTAGCCTTAATATATGTAAGAGCCCTCTCACAAGGGAGGAATCTTAACTCAAGTAGCGATTCATGTAAATAAACTTGTTCAATTAGTTTAGTTTACCCATGATATAAAATGATTCAAATTGAGGTTTCAGCAGTCTGATTAAACATAGTAATTAATTATTTTACCAGTAACCACGAGAATATGAATATAAATTATCTATACAGCAGAGAGAGAATAAGTTCAACTGAGAAGGTACATGATATTCGGTGGCATTGAGAAGCCCGTCTTATGTTTTTCAGTATGTGAGTACAGTTACTGAACTGTAGAGGCACATACAGATACTTGCTGTTGGTAAACCTGAGGGTGCTGAGAACATGATCATAATGTCACTAACATCAATGTTTTGATGCACTGACGGGATCCCAAAACCAGTCCATGAACATGTAGGGAATGTCTAAATAAAAAATCTCCAAAAGAACTGTGAATGCTGGAAAGCAGAAACAAAATCAGAAATTGCTGAAGAAGCTCAGCAGATTTGGCAGCATGTGTGGAGAGAAAGCAGAATTAATGTTTCAGGTCCAGTTACTTTTCTTCAGAATGATAGTAGCCAGGAAAAGGTTGGTATATATGCTGAAGTTGGGGTGATGGAAGGGGGAAAGAACAAACAATAGGTGGAGATTTCGTTTTCCATTCAGTGTATTCCTTCTGCACCCTTGGTGGAGAGATCCCTTTTGCTGCCTTGTCCTGATCAAATGCTACTGCTCCCCAAGCCACACGGGATGAGGACATCACTGGCTAGGCCAGCATTTATTGCCTAATTACCCAGAGCGCAAATGAGAGTCAACCACATTGCTTTCGGCCTCTAGTCACACGTAGTCAAGGCCAGGTAAGGATGAGCGTTTCCTTCTCTAAAGGGCAGTAGCAAACCAGATGAGTTTTCCAGCAATTGACAATGGATTCATGATTATCATTAGACTCTTAATTCCAGATTTTTTTTATTGGATTCAAATACACCATCCACCAATCCCTGGGTCTCTGGATTAACAGTCCGGCGGTAATACCACAAGGCCATCACCTGTCCATCTGGAACCCAGACGGAAAGTGAAACAGACCGATGAATGGGTAAAGGTCAGCCTGGGAGAATGAATAGCTGCTAATGTAGGGAATGTTTTCCTTATTTACGCCTGAAACAACAAGCATGATGGACCATTCTGGACCCTAAAGTGTTCACTCAAATCGCTTTTGACATTCAGTAATGCTTGTGGGAACATTGTAGTTAGCTGATGGAGAGGTATGGAAGATTTTGAGATGATTATTGAAAGAAAGGAAATAACACAGTTAGAGGCATGGGAGCAGTAGCACTTGATCAGGACATGCAGCAAAAGGAACCTCTCCACTGCGAATGCAGAAGGAATATTCTGCAAAGCCAACCTGATACTAAAGGAGTATTCTGGGAGCACCATTTTTATGTGCCTCAGGAAGTATTAGCTTCAAAAGTAAATAACCATAGAACTTAGTCAAGTATTTCACAATGACCTGGATTCTCAAATATCCCAGTGGCTGCAGCACAACTGGAGGAAGGCAACTGGTTTTCTTTGTGGGGAGGCTGCAGATTATTGACATGTAGAATTCTCTTGGGCAGCTCTGGCCTTACGGACCTGACTTCAGACTGGCACAGATGTCAATAGACAGGGCTGGCTAGTGTAGAGACGACAGCAGTGTCACCTCTGGAGTGACAATGGTGAGAGTATGAATGTGGTCATTCTGATAGAGAACAGCAGGTGCCCGCTTCAGTGTCTCTGCACTATTCCTACAGGATGCATTGATTGTTAGCTAATTGTGAATGCGAATATGTCCTGTTGAAAAATTCACAATGGCCGTTGTCTGTGCTGGACAACAGCAGAAAGGGATCTCGGGCCCGATGACTGAGATTCTACTGGAAAATTGAGGTGTCGAGAGAACTTCACATGCTGTAGTTGAAGCTGAGACAGCATCCAGCACACGCTCCATCATAAATTATGCTGGTAGAATTGCCAAGATGGTGTCAAGGCAATGGCCCCACCTTACACAGTGGAAGAAATAGCCTCCAAACTCTACACAATCTCCTGTGCCTGATGCAGTCCTTTCAAGCTCTTAGCCCCTGATTGGTATTTAATACATTGAGCAGCGTGACAGATACATTTACTCACTTCGATTACCTAAGGACATTAAAACATTTTCTGGCAACGTTGCACATTTTGATCTGTCAGTCTGGTCAGTGACTGCATTGGCCCCCACACTGGTTGAGGTGAGCTGGCACCCACGCCTCTAAGTCAGAAGCTTTGAGTTCAAGTCCCTCTCCAGAACTTTTGCCAGCAGATAATCAACCTACTAATCTTTCTAACACTTCCCCAAAATGAAATATTATGTAAGACAATGCAGAACAAACAAAGTCACATGCACACATTCTTTGTGGAGGCTCAGACTTGAAGACTTCCTGTTGCTTGGCAGAAATATGGCATCCTTCCTGGTTTTTTCCTGTGACTAATGTGTCCAGGTAGTGTCACTAAAGCAGGGTATCCTCTCCTCTCCTCTCGCTTACTGTTAAAGATAGGTGTTATTCATTAGTCTGCAGTATATTGCTGAAGCTTCTTTTTATAGGAATTGTGCCGCTAAAAGAGGAAGGCTATGGGGATTGGGGGGAGGGACATATGGTTTCTTCACAATGCTGTTTGGCTCCATGTCTTATGCAAAATAAAGTTCAGGGCAGCAGAGGACAATGAGGTGGTTACACAAATGTTAAAATGCACCTAAAATCAGGGCACCAGAATTTCTAGCCCGTATTTTGCAGAGTTGAACTCTATGTACTTTATGAAAAAAATGTTGCTCTGACTTCTAGATAGCTTTTAAAACTGACCACTATTAGATTATCATTTCTACCCATTATATCAACAAAATAATGATCATAGATAATATTTTTGCTTAAGTAGCAATGGAATAAAAGCCCAGTAAAGTTTAGTAATTGATCAATCTATCATGTTAAAAATCTTGCATGCTATTTGAACTTTGGCTAAATGTAAATCAACCTCTTCAGTAATAATTAGTATTTTTCTAACATTGCATCTTTGAGCATAATTTTGATTGGCTCAAAGCAAAACAACACACAAGAACAGAAGGAGGTAGGAAAAACAAAAGCAAAAAAAATGGCCCAACAAAACAGAAAAGCTTAAGCCTCTAAAAGCAATGAATCCTAAATGAACTTTCAAGAATTCCTACAAATAAAAAATTAAGATGACAAATCAAATCATTAACAAAATTCCTAACTCTATCAGAGACTAATTTCCCAGCACTGTGCATCAAAAATTAAACTTGTGATCTTCAAATCAGGTATTAAATAGAGGGGAAAAAAAGCAGTCAGAAATTATGTGCCGGCCTCTGCTGAAATGGTTAGGGTTCCAGCCTCTGTCAGAAAATTGTGTCAGCAACACTTACAGCTCACTGGGGTGGATCAACCCTTTTGATCTCAGGAGTAGCAGTTCATTCGTGCCAGGGCAACAAGCTATGCTGAGCCAAGCCCTGGAGCAGGGCAGCGAATGGTGTTGTGTGTGCCATAGTGATGTCACACCCCTATCACCACAGACGGCACCAACTTCCTGTTCCAGCTGCACATCAATAATGTCAGTACAAATGACTTCCTGCCCCATTGCAGTGGCACAAGATACTACATTTAAAGAGGAATCACTGAAATACCTGTCCTATTAGCTTGTCCGATTTCCATGCCCAATGTAAAATAAGGAAAACCGATCTCAGTGGGGGCAGTGAATGCACACTGGGCATTCTTGACCAACAAAAAGGCCAGATGACAATGGGGTAAAGAATGCAGAGATTTGTTTTTTGCTGGAAAAGTCTTAAATGTGGCCAGTTATGCAATGAAACAAACTTCTGTACCCCAAAAATTTGGTGATTCGGTTTTCATGCGATATCTTTCCCTCAAACTCTTAAAGTCAATTATCAAACAAACTGTAAATTGAGCATGTGCCTGATTACAGAACTTATCAGTATATCCAAATTGTCTTCGTTGGATTATGCAATTACACATGCAAACTTTCCATTTTGTGGTATGACTTCTTGTTTCTTTTGAGCTTGAAAATTACTTGAAAACACATGGCGAATTTCTGATATTCTTTTCACATTAAAACTGTTATTTATATTATTCATCCTTGGGTATATAGTTGTTGCTGATGACGTAACATGTGTTGCTAATTGCCCTTAATGCAAGCCTTTCGTAAGATACTTCGATGTGTGCAATGCACCCGCAGTTCTGCTGGATTATGAGGTCCTGAATTTTAGGTCAGCAACAAAGAAGGACCAGTGATATAATGCCCAGATAGGTTGGTGCTTGACTTGAATGGGAGCTGACAAATGATGTTCCCATTCAACTGATTTGCTTAGCCTTCCAATTGTAAGAGATTTGGAAGATGCTGTTGAAGATTTAAGAATGCCAGAAAAATAAGAGAAATGTTTGTATAGAGGAGAGGAAGAGAGCTATGGGCAATGAGGGAGTGTCTTCTGTAGTTATTGGGAAAATTAAAACAGTTAATTGTAATTTCAAAATACATTTTATTGATCTGAAGTTTATTTCTAACTTCAAAATGCAATTTGTTTGACTTCATAAAGCTTTGTAATTAATAAGTTTAACTTCAACTTTAATTGTTGGAAAAATAATGAAGTACCCTGTGTTTCGTTTGTATATAGCCTTTTCCTTTTCCATATAGAAACCAACTATATCATTATTCTTGCAGTGATAGTTATAGAAAATAGTCAGCAACTGTAGTATTTAGGTAAAATTTAAACTTGCCAGTGGGTTTAGCCACAATCAGAAAGGATGTATACTATTATGCATTATATAATATCTTTCACAACTTAAGACATTCCAAAGTGCTTGATAGACAATTAAGTGGTTTTGAAGTATACACGCCATTGTAATTTGTGGAGAGGAAGATTGAATGTAGTGTACAATGGATGTCTTATTCCAAAGTACCTGTTTTATATTATGACAGAAAGTGTTATTGAAGGAAAAAAATTGAAATGCAACCTACAATCTCCTTTACTAGCTTCATCCCTGCCTCCTTGACCTGTCCGTCTTCTCTCCCACCTGTCCACTCCACTATCTACCTGCTATCACCGCTGTCCCCTCCCTATTTATTTCAGAGCCCCCTGCCCCTCCCCCATTTCTGAAGAAGGGTCCTGACCCAAAACGTCAGCTTTCCTGCTCCTCTGATGCTGCCTGGCCTGCTGTGTTCATCCAGCTCCACACTGTGTTATCTCAGACTCCAGCATCGGCAGTTCTTACTATCTCAAAATGCAAGTCAGATGCTTACGTAGGTGCAGAGATACCAACAGTAGGAACTACAATCACTCTGGGAGGAAGAGAAGGGTAAAATATTGGTGGATGAGCAGAATAATATGAAAAATTAGAAAGATAATTGCAGGAAGAGAAAGATACAGTTCTTGTTTTACCATTGTTCATGGCCAATTCAACAGGAGTATTGGTATTAATAAAACTTTCTCCAAGGGTTTGATGAAAAGTTCCATGTTTGTAAGTTCAAAGCTTTAGAAGATGTTTAAATTATTTTATTAATGTTTCTATGCTTTTCAAATGAATTGTTGCTCAGCATCACAATGCAGCTTACTGGTCTTCCTGTTAATGAATGAAAAAATAGGGTTTTGATTAAAGATTTCTTTTTCTAGTAAATATCATAACATTTTGCATTTAAGTATGCATTCTATGCAAATATGTTTCAGGAGACATAATTTGTGGCCGGAATAATATATATTTTTTAAAAATAATTTTCTGTATTTTTGGGATGAAACTGTTTGAATTTGGAAAACTGGCATATAGATGTGTATATTTAACAGCATAAAAGTGAAGAACTTTCACTGTTTTCTGGAATACTTAAGGAACACGAGTAATTATATTCCATGCTCTTCTGGCGAGTTCTTTTCATTTCTTTGAAATTTACATCACATCACACTTTATAATGTTACATTTTATGCTATTTCATTTAGTCAAGTGTGTCATTGAGCAGCAGTACTGTATTATGTTACATTTAATGGGATTCTGCTGTTGTACAATTAAGGGAAATAATTAGACTAGTTGATGGAAGTTAATCAGCATGAAGCAGAAACTCACCTCAGGGATACTGCACTAGTTATTTTCTGCTTCAGTCTGTCATTTATCTCTCTAGCTAATGGAGCTGAGAGGTCCATAGTTTTGAGTTAGTAAAGATTCTGTCTGGTATATTAATAGTACTCCTCTAGGGGATTACATTCAAACAAAACAAAGGTTGGCTTTTAAAGAACCAAACTGAAAATGATCAGTTTTTCCCCAAATAAACTATTCAAAAAAAGCATGCTGTCACAAAACAGTATTTTAAAATTGATAACAGCAATTTTTATGAAGAACTTCTAATTTTTTAATGCAGCCAGTGGACTAATTTTTTTTTTTCTGTTCACAGCACAGTTTCTGCTGTAATACAAAGGACTAATTTATCTGATGTGAAGAACAGGAATAGTTGAGTAAAAATTCTACATGCACCCCTCTAATTTTGGACTCTTGTGCTTCCCCAAATTAATGACTTTTATGTTGGAGGCAATGTCTTCAGTTGCCGGGCCCTAGGCTCTAGAATACCCTCCTTAAACCATTTAGCCTTTGCCTAGCTGACTTCCTTTAAGACATCCCTTAAAACCTGTTCCTCTCTGTGTGGATGCTGATAGACCTGCTTAGTCTATCCAGCATTCTCTGCCTTTGTTTCAGATTTTCAGCATCTGCTGTATTTTGCTTTCATTCCTTAAACCTACCTCTTTGACCAAGCTTTTGGTCACCAGGCCTGATATGCTTTATGGGTTTGTTGTTGTAACTTGAAGCTCCAATGAGGCATCTTGAGATGTTTCAATATATCACAGGGACTGGGCAAATGTAAATTTAAGTTACTGTTGTTTTGCTTTTGGGGGGAAAATAACTTATTTCTAGGCATGTTAGGTTTGATTCTAGTTGTCCTTGCGCTCAAAAAGAGAGCACTTACCATATGCAGCAATCAGAAAGAGAAAGACAAGGATTAGGATCTCCAGGTTTCTACCATAAAAATCCAAGATTTCTGAACACTGACCAAGCAGAGCCATGTTAATGAAGTGGCAATGGCGAATGATTCTAATCAGCACCCAGAAAGTCCTGATCACTGAGACTGGAGCAATAATTGCAGGAGAGATTGTACCTTCCTGGTAATGCCATTTGGCTTGTTAGTAATCCAGAAGATCCAGGTTCCTGTTCTGTGTCGTGAGTTCAAATTCCACAACAGCAGCTGGGGATCTTTGAATTAATTTAATCTTGAATTGAAAACTGGCCATCTGTGATGGTGACAACGAGAATAATATTAACTGCTATGAACACACAGCTGGTTTACTAATGCTCCGTACAGAAGGAAATTTGCCATCCTTTCCTAGTCTGGCTTTTTTTGTGACATCAGATCTGAAGTAATGTAGCTGACTATAAATATCCCTCAGAAATGGCATACCTGATCATTCAGTTCATGGGTGATTTGGGTTGGTTGTTTCCAGTGATATCTACATGCCGTCAAAGAATGAAAGAAAACACCTGAAAGACCTGCAGCTCTCAGTAATTTCCATGTTTATATTTGGTTTCACATTTCACTGGGGATGGGGAAAATCTCTGGCTGATCCCTGGCCAATAAAACCTCTCCCAGACTATTGCGGTCCACCTTGGACTTATAAGTCCTGTTCAGTGACTAGAAAGAAATGTCAAAGGATGAACATCCCCCTGAGATGCATATTAGAGGAAAAACAAAACAGCTCAGAAGTTGGCAAACTGTCTATTTCTGGGAGATTCATGGAGGGGTTCTCTCCATGAGCTCTAGCTCTAGCCAGGTATCTTATGCAGTTCTCTTCTCGCATTATTGCGTACAGAAACTTCCATGCTGTCAGCTTAGATGCAAGTGCTCCTTCCAGGATTCATGCAGCCTGCACCTTACTTAAATCCCAGCTATGCACCAGGTCAATTATTGCAAGCTGGGAATAGTTCCCTGCAGTTGCACAATGTGTGAAGAATTGCAGAGGAGCTGATCAGCAGCAGCGAGCTGGCACTCTGATTTGCTGTCAGGTGCCCAGAGATCCTGGTAGGTGGAGTGCTTGAGATGTCTTCTGTTTTGTAGATCAGAAAACGAGGCCAAGCCATAAAATCCCTGCAGCCTGGTTGAAGCTACCAATCAGTGCAGTGTCTGTGGTCTTGAGGAATGTCCATCAGTGCCTCAAGAAGGGGAATGATGTTCTCTGTTTTGCAAGTATAATTGCCAACATCTTCTCTCTGCTACCTCACACTCGCAAACTCTGCTTCTGCAGTCACGTCCTACTAGGGCTCATGATGTATCACTTACATCATTACATACAGCACCTTCCTTCAATTGCTCTCATCTGCCCCATTCCATGAGAATATTAACCTGTTCTTCCCCATGCACTTCCTACTTACTCATTTGGGACACCTCACCACCTTTCCCCCATCTGAACTAATACTTACATCTGTGCCATCCACTTCCATCTCACTCAATCCCTTCCTTTTCTTCATTCCAAGTGAAATTGGCCCACAATAATGCTGAAGATACTAAGACAGATGGTAGGGTGCTTGACATTCAACTTCTCTCCCCATATGAGGAGAGGATCCTTCATGGACCACATTAACTTCCCTAGAAATGGAAAGTCCAGACACAACCGGACTGCCTCAGGACTCCATTTCCACCCTACTGGCAATCTGTGACCCTGTGTGAATTTAAGCAAAGAGGATGAGTGTGCATTGGACTAGTGATCTTGACATGTCTGGGTGCTCTGGCCACTAAAATCCATGGGGTTTCTCACTCAAAAATTCAAGGCAAATAGGCACCAATGTAGGACAGCTTCCTCCATCGTAGCTGCAGACCCTGGGACCACATCTAGATGTCGTCGGAGGGAAAAAGAGAAAGGAAACTTTGGAGGTATATAGGCGGCACAGTTCAAAATTCTTTGCAAATAAATTATTACATTTTTAAGTGAACATTCACTTTTCAGCATCAATTCTGTCAGTAACTGTCATTTGAGCTGTAGCTCCAAAAAATAAGCTAAAGAGACTAGCAATCCTTGGTGCCACAAAATTTTCTAACCCTGTCTGAACAATAGTAATCCTTTCCATAGTGCCCATTCTAACATGAAACTTGAATGAGGCACCATGAGAAATTATAAAGGTTTCCTTTAGTTTGCAACCTTTATTTTTATTAAACGTATTAAGATCAAACTGGTAAGCTACATCTGCAATTGGGTTTAAATAGGAATTACTGATCTTGCATCATCAAAACATAAATAGTCAGTGAAAGATAACCTCACACAACTCAGGTCCATTGGAAGAGTTCAACAAAGAGGTCCTGCCTGGTTTGCTTTGGCCAATGCTGCTGGACTGTAAGATGCAGAAGGTGCTGTTTCTTCTGATGAGTGGCTTCATTTTCCTACTCAGTACAATGCTGTGGCTGTCACAGATCCTCATTGTCCATCACATCACCTTATGCCCTCCAGCTGTCCCAAGTAGCATCCTCTATCTCTGCTGTCTTCAACAAACACTCAGATCAGATCTACATGGGAGCCTGATGTTGATAAGACATCTTATGCTCTTCGTTGGACCTACTGGAAGAGGGGTTTGTACAGCAGATACAGGAGGCATAATGACATGGCATTCTGACTGTTTTGCCTACATACAGTATAGCACCATTGCCCCTGTCTCATATGCACAGCATTTTATGGAATATAAACAATGTTGGCTTCCTGGATTTATTCATCATGAAGGCACCTTTATCTGGAAACTCCACATCAGGAACCTGCACCTCATCCACTGGAGTCTGATGCTGGTCCTGGAATTCCAGATTCCTGCATTTCACATCCATTGCTGTGGACACTCCAGTGTAGCAGCCTCTGTGTCTGAATTACAGCTCCGCAGTAATACGATCATTCAGCAGTCGTAGTACGCACAAATGAAATTTCAACAGTGTACTGAAAATATTGGGGTATCGCGGTCTCCACCAGGGAGGGCAATGGGATGCCTTTATCTGGAGTTTTCATTGCTGACCTCATTCAGATATGAGCTGGTCAAGCCATTTAACACACACAAAGGGAAGTGATTGCATGTGTGATAGCAAGAACAGAACTTCTTCCCACTCTGAACCCTCACATTAAACAGGAAAGGCAGCATTGCCTACAGGGATGACAGTGTTGGTGTTTCATAGCCCACTGTGGAAAGTGAGCAGCTCCTGAACTTTTGTGCAGGCTATAACAACATGGAAGGTGATTGCAAATTGTGGAACTTTCGTGAAACTTTACAGCTCACCTGACTTTACTCATGCTTTACAGCCATTGTTAAGTTTAATTTGTGATGTTGAATTATATGGTCAAGATTGTGGCTCAGATCTTTAGTTAAGGCAGTCAGTCAATGTATCAATTTCACATACAGAATTCAGTGATACAAATGATTCTGACTTGTACTGTGTAGATGGCTGTTTAATGTCCCTTGAATGCCCTCCAGTCACTCATAAGTGTCCGTCACAGATGTAGAAAGCACACACATTCTGACCACTCTGAAATGCATTACAGGCTCAGAATATTCATCAAAGCAACCTCCTTCCCAAACCTTCATATTTTCATCTGCCTCGCCCTCTCTGTTAACCCCATCAGTTTTGATCTTCCCACATTCCCACCGAACTCCAGAGTTTAATTGTCTCTTTGCCCATTTTACACCCCCATCACAATCCCAAGTCCTAGGCATACCGCATAGTTCCACCAAGCATAGCTGCCCACGCACCCCTGATCACAGGTCAGTGGTAACCGTTAACATCCCATTGACCTCCCACAGTCTGCTATCTCCCCCACCCCTTATATGTTGAGTTGTCCCTCGCCCCACCCTATCCGCTTCACAATTCTTACCTCTGAATAAGGTACCAGTTTCAAAAAGGCATGAGATGGAGGCCCGTTGCTTGGAAATAACAAGTGGCGCAGTGGCTCAGTGGTTAGCACTGCTGCCTCACAGCGCCAGGGACCCGGGTTTGATTCCACCCTCGGGTGACTGTCTGTGTGGAGTTTGCACATTCTCTCTGTGTCTGCGTGGGTTTCCTCCAGGTGCTCCGGTTTCCTCCCATAGTTCAAAGATGTGCAGTCTGGGTGGATTGGCCAGGCTAAATTGCCCGTAGTGTTCAGGGATGTGTAGATTAGGTAGGTTATGCAGGATGGGTCTGGGTGGGATGCTGTGAGGGTCGGTGTGGACTTGTTGGGCCGAAGGGCCTGTTTCCACACTGTAGGGATTCTCTGAAAGTGATGAACTGTATTCTAAGCAAGTCGGAGATATGTCATGATGATATGATGAAGATGGTGCATGCCAACTTCCATACACAAACGATGTGGGCATGCACTGCCTGTGGACTATTCCCTGAGATGTTGCGGAATTGAGACCTGGAGGAGCAAGTGGTGAAATGGAGTGGTAAGGCACTCTGCTTTGACTTTCACATTGGGTATTATCACCATATCTCCACTGTCTTGTAAAATACCAAACAATGTACAGCATAAGAGGTGAGATTAGGTAACAATGCATGAAATAGGCTTCACCATGTCCTAGTGTGGTTCTCATTTTAAAATCACGGGAGGAAAAGAAGACATTTCTTTCTTAATATTGAGAATTTCTTCAGCATTGCCACTATTTTTACCAACAGACTCACCTTTGTCCATATCACTGAGGGACTGAGAAGACCCAGCTCATCGTTCGCTGAGGATCTGTTATTCACTGAAAGGTTAACACAGCTAAAAATGAAAAGGGAACATTTGTACAGAAATATGAGCAAATATTTACAATGAAGTTTCAATCGTATTATCCAGTTGCCCTCAGTAGGTTGTCTTTTTCCTTTTCCTTCCATTACATGTCAATGCAGTCCAAGGGTTCATAGGTATTGGGGAGGGAGCCTGTCCTACAGTGGAGCCTGTTGGCCTTGGAGCTTTGATTTGATGACTTCAAGCCTTTTACAGCCAGGGACCCAGACAAACTGTGTATGTCTAAAGAGACATATGAGCAAAGGACAAGAGTAGGCCACTCAGTCTGGCCTGCTGTTCAAAAAGATCATGGTTGATCTGATTTTAACCTCAACTCTATATAACCGCATATTCTTGTCTTAAAATATTTAAAGGGAATTTAAAAGAGAAATGCAGGTGTGCCCTCCTTGATCTGAACTCCCACAGGGCTGTGGCTAGCACATAGTTTGGAAGTGGAAGGGATGGCAGCTGTTGGAGTTCCACAAGCAGGTGCTAGTTGTTTGCACTGTTGATGACACTTCCATCTCTTTCCTGATGACCAAAAATACAGCAGTAATTGGCCAGGTTGGATTTGTCCAGCTTTTTGTGTACAGGACATACCTGGGCAACTTTCCACATTGTTGGGTAGATGCCAGTGTTGTAACTGTACTGGAACAGCTTGCTAGGGGAGTGGCAAGTTCTGGAGCACAGGTCTTCCATACTATTGCTGGAATGTCGTCAGCACCCGTAGCCTTTGCAATATCCGGTGCCTTCAACTGTTTCTTGATATCACGTAGAGTGAATTGAATTGACTGAAGGTTAACATCTGTGATGCTGGGGATCACTGGAGGAAGCTGCGATGGATCATACACTCAGCACTTCTGGCTGAAGATTGCTGCAAATGCTTCAGCCTTATCTTTTGCACTGATGTGCCGGGCTCTTCCATCATTGAGGATGGGGATATTTATGGAGCTTCCTCCTCGAGTGAATTGTTTAATTGTCCACCACCATTCATGACTGAAAATAGCAGGACTGCAGAACTTAGATCTAATCCATCGGCTGTGAGTCGTTTAGGTCTGTCACTTGCTGCTAATGCTGTTTGGTATACAAGTAGTCCTGTTTGGTAGCTTCACCAGGTTGACACCTCATTTTTAGGTATACCTGGTGCTGCTCCTGGCATACCCTCCTGCACTTTCCATTGAACCAGGGTTGATCTCCTGGCTTGATGGTAATAGTTGAGTGGGGATATGCCAAGCCATGAGGTTACAGTTTGTGCTGGCATATAGTTCTGGTGCTGTTGATGGCCCACAGCACCTCAAGGATGCCCAATCTCAAGCTACAAATCTGTCCGAAGTCTTGTCCCGTTTAGCACAATGATTGTGCCACTATTATATCTGACTGTGCCATCATGTGTGCTGGGTCTATCCTGTCGGTTGGACGGGACATATCCAGGGATGGTGGTGGTGTCTGGGACATTGTAACGTCTGATTTCTGAGTATGACTATCTTGGGCTGTTGCTTGACTAGTTTGTGAGACAACTGTCCCAATTTTAGCATTATTACCTCCAATGTTAGTGAGGAGAACTTTGCAGGGTCAACTGGACTGTTTCTGCTGTGTCTTTTCAGGTGCCTTGTTCGATGCCAGGTGGTCCATCCACTTCCATTTCTTTGAGACTTTGTAGCAATTAATATAACTGAATGGCTTGCTAGGCCATTTTAGAGGGCACTTGAGAGTCAACAACATTGCTGTGGGTCTGAAGTCACATGTAGGCCAGACCAGGTGAGGATAGCAGATTTCCTTTGCAGAGGACATTAGTGAACCAGATGGGTTTTTCTAGCAATTGACAATGGTTTCATGGTTTATAGTAGCTTGTTAATTCCAGATTTTTTTTTTATTGAATACAAATTTCACCATCTGTAGTGCCCAGTACATTGGCTGAGTTTCTGGTTTAGTGGTCTAGCTTTAATGCCACTAGCCCATCATGACGCCATGTTGCACAACTGCATTTTAAATATGTATCAGAGCTAGTAGGAACTGCAAATGCTGGAGAATCCGAGACAACAAGGTGCAGAGCTGAATGAACAGAAGCAGGCCAAGCAGCATCGTAAGAGCAGGAAGGCTGACGTTTCGAGCCTAAACCCATTCATCAGAAAATGGGCTTTTCTGATGAAGGGTCTAGGCCCAAAACGTCAGCCTTCCTGCTCCTATGATGCTGCTTGGCCTGCAGTGTTCATCCAGCTCTGCACCTTGTTGTCTTGCATTTTAAATATGACGCTGGAGCCACGAATACTGAATGTCCAATATTTGTGAGTACTTCGCCAGTGGGAGAATATGACAAATGAGGTGCCATTGGTACATGTGTGTAATGAGATGAATTTGGGAAGTTAGCATTTGGAACCCATTCAGCCTCAAAGAAAAACATTCCAGGAAACTTGTCAAACTTCTGGAAAAAATTTAGTGCAAGATGTCCAAGGTCCTTTTGTTCTGATGATGCATAATTATGAAATGGTGTGCCCTGTCATCAAATATGATCATTATATTATTTTTGTAGAAAATTGTATATGATTATATTTAAGAAATGAATTTTCTAATTACACACTTGTATTACACTTTAATCTCTGAGTTTGTTGTGCTAGGACAGTATATAACCACTAGGCTTGCCAGGTGTATTTGGCCATACTCCTGGAAGTTTCATTCAGGGGCACATTTTAAGGTGAAAGGAGAGAGATTTAAAAAAGATGTGAGGGGCGTTTTTTTTTACATAGAGGATAGGTCATGTGTGGAGTGAACTTCCTGAGGAAATGGTGGATGTGGGTACAATTACAACATTTAAAAGACATTTGGATAAGTACATGAATAGGAAAGGTTTGGAGGGATAAGGACCAGAAGCAGGCAGGTGGAACTAGTTTAGTTTGTGATTATGAGATAACAAGGTGTAGAGCTGGATGAACATAGCAGGCCAAGCAGCATCAGAGGAGCAGGAAGGCTGACGTTTCGGGCCTAGACCCTTCTTCAGAAGAAGGGTCTAGGC
>NC_063351.1:9395016-9395864 GCF_021869965.1 Rhincodon typus
ACCCTCATCCGCTTAGCCGAACTCGTCCTCACACTCAACAACTTCTCTTTCAATTCCTCCCACTTCCTACAGACAAAGGGGGTAGCCATGGGTACCCGCATGGGCCCAAGCTACGCCTGCCTCTTTGTAGGTTACGTGGAACAATCCCTCTTCCGTACCTACACCGGCCCTAAACCCCACCTCTTCCTCCGTTACATTGATGACTGTATCGGCGCCGCCTCGTGCTCCCACGAGGAGCTCGAACAGTTCATACACTTCACTAACACCTTCCACCCCAACCTTAAGTTTACCTGGACCATCTCTAACACCTCTCTCCCCTTCCTGGACCTCTCTGTCTCCATATCGGGCAACCACCTAGAAACCGATATTCATTTCAAGCCCACTGACTCCCACAGCTACCTAGAATACTCCTCCTCCCACCCACCTTCCTGCAAAAATGCTATCCCCTATTCCCAATTCCTTCGCCTCCGCCGCATCTGCTCCCAGGATGAGGCATTCCACTCCCGTACATCCCAGTTGTCCTCGTTTTTCAAGGACCGTAACTTCCCCTCCTCGGTGGTCGAGAACGCCCTCAACCGTGTCTCCCACATCTCCCGCACCTCATCCCTCACACCCCGTCCACGCAATAAAAACCAAAAAAGAATCCCCCTCGTCCTCACGTACCACCCCACCAACCTCCGGATCCAACGCATCATCCTCCGACACTTCCGCCATCTGCAATCCGACCCCACCACCAAAGACATCTTTCCCTCCCCACCCTTATCTGCTTTCCGGAGGGACAACTCTCTCCGTGACTCCCTTGTCCGCTCCACACTCCCCTCCAGCTCCACCACACCCGGCACTTTTCC
>NC_063351.1:9395964-9405720 GCF_021869965.1 Rhincodon typus
TGTTCACCTGCACATCTGCCAATGTGGTATACTGCATCCGCTGTACCTGGTGTGGCTTCCTCTACATCGGGGAAACCAAGCGGAGGCTCGGGGACTGCTTTGCAGAACACCTACGCTCGGTTCGCAATAAACAACTGCACCTCCCAGTCGCGAACCATTCCTCAGACGACATGTCCATCCTGGGCCTCCTGCAGTGCCACAACGATGCCACCCGAAGGTTGCAGGAACAGCAACTCATATTCCGCTTGGGAACCCTGCAGCCCAATGGTATCAATGTGGATTTCACAAGTTTCAAAATCTCCCCTCCCCCTTCCGCATCCCAAAACCAGTCCAGCTCGTCCCTGCCTCCCTAACCTCTTCTTCCTCCCACCTATCCCCTCCTCCCACCTCAAGCCGCACCTCCATCTCCTACCGACCAACCTCATCCTGCCCCCTTGACCTGTCCGTCCTCCCTCGACTGACCTATCCCCTTCCTAACTCCCTACCTACACTCACCTTTACTGGCTCCATCCCCGCCTCTTCGACTTGTTTGTTTCCTCTCCACCTATCCTCTCCTCTATCCCTCTTCTATCCGCCTCCCACTCTCTCCCTATTTATTTCAAAACCCCCTTCCCCTCCCCCTTTTCTGATGAAGGGTCTAGGCCCGAAACGTCAGCCTCTCTGCTCCTATGATGCTGCTTGGCCTGCTGTGTTCATCCAGCCCTGCACCTTGTTAACTTGATGTCTGGTATCAGTTATCTGCAAAGTCTGATATTGGTTATTCAAAAAGTCTGATTATGAACCATCAGGATCAATTGTGAGGGTCTTTGAATATTTTAATTTTGCTGCACTCCTGATACAGGGATAGGGAAGCTGATTTGATTTGGCTGTCTGTCTTCATCTTGTAACAAATGGATGGCTTTTGCACGATATGTGAGGGTCCCCCATTGAAGATGGGAATATTTGTGGTCCGTCCACATTTTGTTGGTTAATTCCACCACAGTTCACGATTGGTTGTCTCAGGTCTACAGAGCTTAGATCTGAGCCAATGACTGATGGATCAGTTAGCCCTTTCTATTGATGGTGCTTATGCTGTTGACATAGAAGTTGTCCTGAGTAGTCGCTTCACCAAGTTAACATGTCATTTTTAGGTACAACTGCTGCTGCTCCTGTCATGCCCTTCTGCACTCTTTATTGGACCAGGTTAGATGCCAGACACCAGCTTCATGGTAATGGTAGAATGGAGGAGATAGCATGCAGGATTTCAGATTACATATGTTATGGTCTAGATCAAACCCCCTCAAAGATATTAAGAAAATAGTCAAACCTTAGCTTTTAGCTGTAACAGAGAGAGGAATAAGAGCTTCCACATCCAGCTTCAAGACTCCAGCAACTGTTGAAAGCTAAAACTGAAGATCCTGGTTCTGTGGAAGCTTGACACCACCAATTTAAGCTGCTTCTATTGTTGCAACTTTAAGAAAAAACCCAACGCCTCACAAGCTATTTATTTTATTGGCTGCTTTTCACCTCTGTCTCAACCTGTCTTCCTCAAAAAAAAGGACAAAATGCACCTCTTAAAGGCATAGTGTTATCACACAGGTTACAGATTTCAGTTGAATACAATTCCTCTACTGCTGAAGATGCACAGTGCCTTTTGTAGCCCACTCTTGAGTTGTTTGATCTGTTCAAAGTCTGTATCATTTAGCACAGGTAGTAGTGCCACACAAAATAAAGCATATTGCTAAAGTGAAGCCCAGACTTCGGCTCCAGAAGGATTATGCAGTGGTCACCACTATTGAACAGATGCATCTAAAACAGGTAATTTGAGAAGGTCAAATAAGTATTTCCTGTTGTTTTCCCCAGCACATGCCACAGACCCAGTCTGGCAGTTATCTCATACAGTCAGAGTCTTTACAGCACAGAAAGAGGCCTTTCAGCTCATCATGTCTCTGCTGGCCATCAAATATCTATTTCTTCTATTCTAATTTTCCTGCACTTGTCCCACAGCCTTGTATGTTATGGATTTCAAATGCTCATCTAAATAGTCCTTAAATGTCTTGAGGGTTCCCACCTCTACCACCCTTTCAGGCAATGACTCAAGATAACCACAACTGTCTGAGTGAATAAACATTTCCTACAATCCCCTCTAAATATCTGCTCCTTATATTAGGACTGTGGCCCCTGGTATTAACCTCCCCATTAAGGGGAACAGTTTATCCCTAACTATCCTGTGCCCCTGAGAATTTTGTATCCCTCAATCAGACCTGCACTCGGTATTTTCTGCTCTAAGCAAAACAATCTCAGCCTATTGAGTGTCTCTTCATAGCTGAATCACTCCAACCCAGGCAACGTCCCGGTGAATCTCTTCTGCACCCTCCTAGTGCAAGCACATCCTCCTATAGTGTGGCAACCAGAACTGCACACCGCCTGCCTTGCTGCTTTCAAGGATCTATGGAAGATGCATACCAATGTCTAATACCAGAGGGCATGCATTTAAGGTAAGAGGGGGGGAAGTTCAAAGGAGAGCGACAGGTGCCTGGAACATGTTGCTATGTGGAGTAGTGGAGGCAGATATGATAGGGGCATGTAAGGGGCTTTTAGATAAACACATGAATAGGCAAAGAATGGAGGGATATGGACCACGGCAGGCAGAAGGGATCAGTTTAACTTGGACTCATGCTCGACACAACATCATGGGCTGAAGGGAACTGTTCCTGTGCTGCACTGTTCTATGTTCTAATGCCTGTCTGAAACTTTGCTCTTCCTAAGGTCCTACCATTCATTGTGTAGTCCCTTTGTTAAAGTTAAATCTGCAGCATTTTGTGCTTGTGTTTCAGTGAAGCATCACGTCACTAAGTTTAAAAGAATCTAGTCAGATTTAGACTGGGATCTGGCTTGTCCAGTAGAAACGTCAGCTGCAATCATTGCAAATATAACGAGCGAGGGCCAACTTATCTATGAAAACTTCTCTTAACAAAGGAAAATTACTCCTTTTCAGGCATAAGGGAAGCAGGTAACCATGCTCAGTGATACTGGTTGTCTTTAAATACTAGTCACAGTAACAATTGTAGCAATACCACTCAAAATCAGAACAAATACCACAATAAATGGTAAAACAGAATAATGGCAAACACTTAAAGATCACTTATTTGAAGTTTACCTATAGGATAAATTGACAACAGTGTAGCGAAGGTCAGAGTCCTTCTGAATTTATAAATCTAGCATGTTGACCTACCATGAGACAACATCCAAGCATGAGTACAGTCTTGTCCCGGAAGGTCCAGATCAGTCCGTGGAGACTGGGGTAATTGAGGGGTGCAAGTAAAATTATGCTCAATGCTGAGGAATTTTCAAACAATTCACAGAAGGCAATAGGGCCAGTAAAGAATAAAGAGGCTAAAATGAAGCTAGTGGAATTGTAATGAAGTGGAGATAGAACCAGTGGAAAGTAAATGAAGCAGAGATAAAATTAACTGATATTGAAAAGAATGCAGAGGTATAGTTACCAGAAAGATTCATTGAAGATTCAAATAGGGTTAAGTAAAATTTCCAAGTCACCAAGCAAAAAGGGAGATTCTTCACAATGTTTAAATGTAACAGGAGTGGGCAGAAGAAGCTGCACAGCCATTAACAAGTAGTAGATTTCCAGAGGTCATAAGACAGTCAGGGGAAAAAGCCTAACACTGGAGTAAAGAATAAAATAACTGAAGGTAATACACCCTTTAAGAAAACAGCGTTTGTGACACCCACAAGAAAGTAAAAGTGCTGTAGGTGTGGGTTGTTTCACTCAAGGAATCAAATGGTCAGGTGCCAAATTCCAAGCTATCCAGATTCAGAACCCACTAAGGAAAATGTGGACTAGAATCCCGTCACCTTGGAGGGTTTAAAAAAATTTTTTACTATCCATCATACAGGAGATAACAATTTTCAGTTAAATAACTGAGGTTTTTACTGGCACTGCAATTTGCCCACACCCAGGGAAAAGGCAGTACTGAAAACTTGCCTTCTAAAAGCCTTGGGTCAAAGAAATTGTCTCTCCAGTCACCTGTGAAATCCATTCCTCTCAAAGATCAAAGTATCGAGCCTGACTTATCGCAAAGTCTACCAAAGGCCATATGTCTATTCATATTAAAATGCACACAGCACTACAAACAGAAGGCAGCAAAAATATAATAAATTTCATCAACATATAACAGGGTTTTAAAAAGTTTAAAAAGGGCACAAAATGCCAGATTTCAAAACAAATCTTTCTTGGTCCAAACTTCAACCCAAAGAAATGTACCTGTGCTTCATCCAAAATGGATGATGAGAAACGTGAAATTAAAATAGGATGGTGACACTTGCACACACATGAGAGATGGCGCAGCTATAACTGATGCATGGAAGGGTATGTAGGATGTATATTAGTGTTTTTATGCTTTTCTTCCTTTTTCCATGAAAACAATGTAATCAAGATACTTTTCCCTATGCAGCACAGTTATGCCATGCCCATGAAAAGTATGTTAAATTCATAACTATTAAATACAAATTATTTGCAATGTGGAATCTCTGAATTGACTTTTTTTCTCCTAAAGATGGATAATGTGTTCTGACAATATGGCTACCAAGGGTCAAATAGGCTGGCCTGCATCTTCAAGGAAATAAGCTAGAACCTGTCTCTCTTTCTGGCTACGTTCTAAATTTACAGGCAAACATGTACACCTTTCAGGTAGAACATATTACACATATCCTGAAAAACCATCAGAAGACATTCATGACATAAATGGATCTTTTGAATAAACTATGAAGTACTTGCTTTAACTTGTCAAGACAGATGACTTTTTCAATGGAACAGAAAGTCAGAAACAATCAAATCGGTCTTTGCTCAGCAACGTAAGAACATCGCCATTATTGCCAATAAACCATTCTTGTGAGGAGTCACATCGTGAATCCACTACATCTATCCTTCTTAATCTTTAAAAAAAAAGAAATGCTGTCTGGAGAAAAAGAATGACATGGAAAAGGCAATGACACCTGTGCCTGAGAAAGATCTGAAGGTTGTAACATCATAAGAAGTCCATCCCTAAATTTCAGGTCCACCAAAACAGCTAACTGACCCTATGGCAATGAGGCCGGAGGAGACTGACTTTGTAACACACAGGAAGTTCATCACTTCATTAAATTCCTGCAAACAATTTTTGCATGTGATTAAACCTTACTTTGGAATTGAAGCAGACCTCCCATCAGGCCTGCAATGTACTCCTTCTAAAACAACACAAATGGCAGAACTGTGGACGATTCCCTTTTTTGTAGTAATTGTTGAAGTGCACTTTTCCCTCTAACCTCACTTCCCTTGAGTGTGTAGGAATTTATAGTTATATAGTCATAGTTATATGCTGTATGAGCTCCTGCTCATGATGATGTTTGCTGTCTCCATCTACAGGGCCTGCTCAGTGCAGTGTGGTAGTGGAAACCAATTCTCGGTCTAACTTGAAAAATTCCTCATGGTTAACAATATTTAGGTTATTACATGTTAGCAACTCGTTACAGGTTACATTGATATGAGAGACATTACAGAAACTTTGAGGAAGTGGAAATATTAGGTCTTACTCTTTGAAATCATAAACTATTCTGCCCATAAGTTCTTATATTATCATCACGTGTGGTACTTATTTGCAATCCTTACCATTAACCTTTTCAAATACATCATATTTCTTTATTTAATACTATGAAAAACCTACTGCCGGTTATTCAAATTGTCCACCTACTCAGGAGCTTCAAAAAAAGTCTCCTTTTCAAAAACAAATCCCTGATTACAAATCTTGTGTGTGCCAGCTCCTTCAATACCAAAATGATAATGAAGTGGTTAAAAATAGCCCACCTTCTGGTCCTACTAGAATTGCCTCCTTCCATTTGGTTAGGCCACAGCTGGAGTACTGTATGCAGTTCTGGTCACCACATTGTAGGAAGGATGTGATTACACTGGAGGGGATGCAGAGGAGACTCACCAGGATGTTGCCTGGGTCGGTGCAGTTTAGCTACGAAGAGAGGCTGGATAAGCTTGGGTTGTTTTCTTTGGAACAGAGATAGTTGAGGGGGTATCTGATAAAGATGTATAAGATTGAGGGGACATGGACCAGGTGGACAAAAAGCAGCTGTTCCCTTACTTGAAGGGTCAATGATAAGGGGACACAATAATCAAGGTGAAAGGCAGGAGGAAGAAGGGTCTCGACCCAAAACGTCAGCTTTCTTGCTCCTCTGATGCTGCTTGGCCTGCTGTGTTCATCCGGCTCTACACCTTGTTATCTCAGAAACTCCAGCATCGGCAGTTCCTACCATCTCTGTAACAGATTTAGAAGTGTGGAAAACTTTTTTTTTCACCCAGAGGATGGAGGGGTCTGGAATGCATTGCTTGGGAGGGTAGTTGAGGTGGGTAACCTCACAATCTTCAAAAAAATACTGGGATGAGCACTTGAAATATCATAAAATTCAAGGCTATGGGCGAAGTGCTGGAAAGTGAGACAAGTGCAGATTTAGTGTAGTTTTGGTGTTACAAACTTGATGGGCCAAAAGAGTTTCTCTGAACCGTACAGTTCTGTGAATAAACAATAACATAATTGTTACATCGTTACATAATTGCAACGATTTACAAACTCACTGAATATGACTTGTGTTACTACGTAGGGTGCACAGAGCACAACAGCTTCATGTCTGATCCCTACCAGTTCCTGCTTTCTCTGCCCCAAGTCCTTGTGACATCACAGTAAATGGTGCCTACTGCAGTTAATCATAGTATTAACCCCTTCAGACCCATATATAGGTATTTGGGAGTGAGGCTTAGATTTCAGCATTGATTTCTCTTACCCTGTCCATCCATAACAACCATCAGAATTTGCTTTAACACCAAAATAGTGACTGAGGTTCAAAAATTTTACTGGGGACACTGTAAAGGAGTTGAACCCATTCACGTATTCTGTGAAGCAAATTCTGTGACTGTGCACGATGTTAAATTCTGCCGAAAGTGATTGTTTGGGTCTCATTTTTACCTTGGTTGCTGAGTCTCTACACAATTTTAGACGTTATCATATATAGGATACACATTTTTAGTTGTACTATTCTGTTCTCTGAGCTGAATTCCTCTCTCATCAATGGTCTTTTGTGTGTTCTAATTTTCTTAACTTTTAGGCAAGTTGTGCTCCACCCTATTGTATTTCATCATGACATAGCACAGTACATTATCCAATACCGTAAAGTGTTCACAGTCTCAGGCCTTCCTTCTGTAGAATTCCTGAAATGTTGTTGGACATAATTATGTTCTGTTTGTAGATCTTGTTAAAATTACACCAAAGCCATCCTTTTTTCTTGCAACACCTCCTTTATGTTTGTTGAATAGACATTTAACATGTATTATTTCTTACAATAAGTGAATCTTCTAATGAAAACTGCATATTCAATTAAAAAAATCTTATCCCTAACCTTTGTCCAACAATCACACAAGAGTCGAATATTTATGAGTTTTATATAAATAATCACCAAGAAATAATTTTCACGTAGTGTTGCATTACATACTAATTATGACTAGATTCACTTTAAAATATTAATATTTCAAATTCACATTACATAACATTAGACTAATTGCCACTTTTACAATCTCCAACAGCAACTGGGAAAAAAAAGAGGAAAACAGAATGACCCATTAAGCATATTTTTAATAGTCTTTTACCTAATTAACTTCAATCATTTTTTTCACTTAATTAAGTTTGAAAGTATGGTATAAGATGAATGCATTATAAAAACCCATGGGACATGATGTATGGCTCACTGTGGTGCTGAGCATAGCCCATAACTTCTGTTAGTCATGAAATCTCAAGTGATTCCAATCACACAATAAAAGTCATATCCCCGAGTATCCTTCTAATGGATCACATAAAATTATTGTCTGCTGATTGATTATTACTTCAGTAAAAAAGCCACTATCCCAATCTAAACAATGGAAGTTTTTTGTGAAAGTGTCCATGTTGGCGTAGTGGGCTCATTTGCAGTTTAGGAACCTGATTTACTAATAGGTGGGGATAGCCATTAGCATTAGCTTCCCACCTAATTGAAGGGGCCTTGATTATAAGGGCTTAGCAGCAATTCAATTTTTTAAGACTGCTGCAACAATAGGAACAGAGAAGATGAAGAGGTCTGCTACTACCAGTAAACACCAGCCCCCTCACAAAAACCTTTCACAGTTCCCATTCTTACCTGGAGATCCTTGGAGGAGATCTAAGGGCTGTAGCAAAGTGATCTTTCCAAAGGGTAGGAGGATAAGGACAGCCACTTCAACCAGGACGGCACACTGGCTCAGTGGTTAGCATTGCTGCCTCATGGTGCCAGGGACCTGTGTTCAATTCTGCCCTCAGACAACTGTCCGTGTGGAGTTTGCACATTCTCCCTGTGTCTGCATGGGTTTCCTCCCACAATCCAAAGATGCACAGGGAAGGTGGACTGGCCACAGTAAATTGCCACACAATGTCCAGGGATATGCAGGCTAGGTGGATTAGCCATGGGAAATGCAGGGTTACAGAGATAGGGCAAGGACTTGAGTTTGGGTGGGATGCTCTTTGGAGGGTCAAAGTGGACTCAGTTGGCTGAATGGCCTGCTTCCCCACTGTAGACATTCCATGAACCAAGTAGGTATGGGTGTAAGTTACTGAGGAATTCAGTCAACAGCACAAGTGTAGCCCCTCCAAACTGGAGCCAGTGTCCCAAAAGGAACCAGGGCCACTTTCAGGTTCCAAGCCCCACATTTCATCTTTCTCAGTAGTTTCCTACACTACATACTTCAGGCTGAGTCATCTTAGAACTCTTCTTATTCTCTCCAAAGTCATTTTGAATCCCCATGTGAATAGCAAAAACTCTCACTCACCTTCATTAACAGTAATGCACACTTAAATACACATCCTACATTCGGGAAACCCTAATTCCAACTTTCTATTTGACATTTTGGAACAGGATCACAATCAGCAAGAAATTGTTGGGACAGTCGGCGGTGCTGTTCATACTTGCAATGTTTTCCAATGACAAAGCTTACTCCTGCTGCCTATATTTTCATCTTTTAATATTTGTAAAGTTTATAATCTCACAGTAAACAAAATAACGTCTTGTACAACACAAAATCTGTGCATCAATAGCCACTTTGTGAAGCTGCTGGTAAAGACTAGAATTCACGAAGGACAATACAATAGAAATTATAAGCAATACAATTTCAACATACCAAAGCTGTGCAAATAGGAACCCTGAGCTGCAAATCTTTGCAAACTTGGCCAAAAAGCTTATTCTACACGTACTTGCTTGTTACTTGCATTTGAATAACATTGTTGAATTGGAAAGGGATATTGTTGGTGCTTTTGTCTCATTAACGGATATTTGGATTGCCTGAGAATAGCTCGGAAGAAAAAAACATTAAGCAAAGAAACAAAGTCCGTATTTAGCATTTTTTGCAATTAACTATGAAAAGAATGATGAAGGATATAAAACACTGGCTGTTTAACTGGATGAGGTAGTTGGTGATGGCAGGTCATATAGTCAGTCATAGAGCCACAGAGTCATACAGCACTGAAACAGACCCTTCGGTCCAACCAGTCCATGCTGAACATAATCACAACCTGTTTCAGAGATAGTAGGAACTGCAGATGCTGAAGAATCTGAGATAACAAGGTGTAGAGCTGGATGAACATAGCAGGCCAAGCAGCATCAGAGGAGCAGGAAGGCTGACGTTTCGGGCCTAGACCCTTCTTCTGAAGAAGGGTCTAG
>NC_063351.1:9406220-9416710 GCF_021869965.1 Rhincodon typus
GGCCCGAAACGTCAGCCTCTCTGCTCCTATGATGCTGCTTGGCCTGCTGTGTTCATCCAGCCCTGCACCTTGTTGTCTCGGATTCTCCAGCATCTGCAGTTCCTACTATCTCTGATTCAGTAAAATGAGGATCTCGTGCTGCTGGAGGTGAAACAAAATTCATGACCAATGACTTAGCAAAATAGATTTATCAAGGACATAACTGATGCATTTCTTTTTAGTTTCCATAATCAGTATGTTGGTACATAAATATATTGTTTTCTTCCCCTTAGAGTGAACAAATATCCTGCAGCAAGCTTTTTTGTGAATTTTAGAATAAGGCAGTTATTTATTATCCATGCCCTGGATTTTAAAATAGAATATCTCATTCACCATTTCTCACACCTGACACCCAGTTTAAACCATATAACAGCAAAACAATATAGCTGAAACTGTTTTCCCAGTCTCATTCATGGCAGGCCTGTAGTTTCTTAAATGAAGGTGATGTTTAGAATTGAAAAAAAAGTCTGGAGAAAGGATTTTCAGTAAGCTGTGATTTCTTGTTGTACTTGATTTTCTAGAAGACTGGTTCTCAGGTGAATTTGAGGTTGGAACAGGTTCAGGGTGGGATGGGGAAATCTGATGGCAAGATGATGTCCTTCCTCCCATTTCAAAGTATTGCTGTATCTCGTTGTTTAGATGACTTGGTTTGATGGTTTGAGTGGAATTCTATCTCTGCAAGGAATTCTTTTTTTCTGGTTTTAAACCAGACAACAAAATGGTTCCCTCATCATTTGACTTCGCAAGTTCAACGTCCTTTTTTTCAGACAAAGCATGATGTGCCTATTGATTCAAATCATCTCATACTACTGTTTTGTGCTTTGGCTGCATCAAACTTTCAGTGTACTTGTGCTTGAACAACGTTTTCAATCTGAAATTATCCTGTGAATTAATTTTTGAAAACGGCATTGACACCACTACCACAATGTAAACTTTGTTCCCCTTTGAGAGTGTTTTCCATCCACAAAGGAAGTCAGATTCTCACAGAGGCATATCTTCTGTAGCTTTTTACTCAACTTTTAAAAATATAAATTCTTGATTGAATGTTCATAATATACTAGATAATGACAGACTCTATGCATCAATTAACAGAGATGAGACTGTTATATAGACTTCAGAAGGTAGGGACAGTTGAATTTTGGGACATATACAATGATTCAATATCTGAGGCTGAACATGCATGAGATCTAATGAATGTGTACCTATACAGCATTCCATGGGCCATGTGTGGCTCATTGACACTCTCAATTGAGCCCTTGAACTTAAGGGAACTAGAGGTTTGTAAAGGACTTCTTGCTCAAGACGGTGGATCTGACTGACATGTGGACAATCAAATGCCATCTGATGATTTATTTGAGCACTTCTCATGTTATAACTTGCCTTATTAAGTATTTACTTCTGAGAGACAAAGCCACCAATAACTAGAATTCTTTGCTTATTTCAGTGCAGAAAAGTCTCTGGAGTCTGAGGAACTTTGGTCAAGTTGAGGAATTCATTCTTCCATCCACCTCTCAGAATTGAAATATTATTCTAATTGGCAAAAGAATAGCAATAATTTACAGTCAGCTTGGCTTTCTGAAAGGGCTCATCTTTGAGTCACTTGGTAGAACTTGAACATAAAAGTAATGCTGACATTTTATATCCCTCTGAGAGAGTGTAGCAGTGATGTTGGCACAGCCATTCAGAAGATACATCAAACTAATGAAACAGGCAAACATAGAACATCTATTTGGTGAAAAACTGAAAGTGCTGCTAGGGTTGAAGGCTTAAGTCCCCAGTCTCAATAGTCATTCCTCCTCCAAAATCACCAAAACGAACATGCAGTCATTTATTTAATTTGTTATTCTTGGAACTCTGCTGTGTGAGAATTGACTGCTGATTTTTTCTATGAAACTAGCATTGACACTACATTATTAATCAGCTACCAGACCCTTTATTAGAAATTGAAGAAAGAAAAGGTGGTAGTTGAATACAACTTTATTCTTTGCGCTTTTTTAGTAAGGCCTTGTCCCGAACATAATTGGTCTTCCAATTATAAATTCACCTTTGAAAAGCCGAGAAGTATTCAGTCAGAAAGAACAGTTAATGATTGTCAAAGAAGAGATATTAAATTTCATTTGAAGTTTGTCACAAAAAGCCAAAAGCATGATCTGGCAATCCAGTTGAACCAATCTGCACATTTGAACGGCTGAAGTCAATAACGCTGAGATACAGAAATGATCAGTTGTTGAATTTAGAATCTGAGAACAATGGATTAGACTGGTACAACACATCCATTGACAATGAACTGTCACAACGATGACACTGAGACAAAGTCAGATGAAAATGAAAAAGTGTGGAGGGAGATTGTCCATTTGGTGATAATGACACCATCAGATGTATCACCACGAAAACGGTGGTGCATAACTTAAGTACCAGAATATAAGATGGAAGATCCGTAGTTAATAGTGTAGCATGAAAATGTAAAAGGCATGTCAAGTTCTCAGTTTGAGATAAAGATTGAATAGACTTTGATCATACTAACAACCTGAAATTGCAAATCATTTTCAAATCAGGAAAGTGATTCCCGTATGAGAGAAAAAAACACAAAGAGAAATGTTCATTTATCTCTCCCACTTATCACACATTCTGCCAGCGATTAATGAGAATCTCAAAGAAATGCTGCACCTCAAGGTAATTGCAGTAGACCTTGTTCTTTATCTGTAGAAGCCTGTATGTTTAAAATGCTCTGACTACACACGCTTGGACAATGCAAAATGATGCATTCCCTGAGTTGCTGCATGCAAATGTTGAGGGTGTTCAGGGCTTATTTCCCCAGGAAAGGTCTTTCTCATTAACCACTTCCTGAGGCTGAAATGAGTAAACTGGCAACAGGCCCAACAAAAAAAAACTCCAGTCTAGACAGTTCCCATGTTCAAACAAATCCTAGGAAAGCTTATTTTAATAAATTGAATCCCTTAGTCATGTTTACCCATATTTTCTGAAGATGATTTGAATTTGCCTACCTGTGTTCTTAAGAATATCAACTATTTTGCCCTTCACTATTAGGAACTACAAAACTGCCTAGCAGGTGAACAACACTACCATAATAGTCCATTCATCACTTTCCACATCAGTCTTTTAAATCCTTTCATTTCAAACTTTCGTTTCAAGGTCAAGCGACAGCAACCTCAGACGTAGCAACTTGGTTTTTGACAGAATCATTGCCGACAAGTTGATTTCAGGATAAATGCAGGGCAAGGGAGGTCCTTGGGTCCTGGGAGAGATTAAAGATTGAGTGAACATAGTGTTTCAAATGTCAAAGTAGACCTTTCTGGGCAA
Source organism: Rhincodon typus (assembly GCF_021869965.1). Lineage (NCBI taxonomy): Eukaryota > Metazoa > Chordata > Chondrichthyes > Orectolobiformes > Rhincodontidae > Rhincodon > Rhincodon typus. The sequence goes on from NC_063351.1 coordinate 9,409,581, forward strand.
CAGAAGGAAACTTTAGATGTGACCAATCAAATCATTTTTATTGTAGTGCCAGACAATCTTAATTAAAGTTAAATCTACAAATAATCTTTAGAAGAAGTAATGCAATGAAACTTTGGGTAGACAATCTGTTTTAGAGGATCTGTACAGGTTGGCAGCCTCTCCATACCATGCCCCTCCGAAAAAAAACTATTATTAAGAGCTTTATTTTCTGATAGCCTTTCCAGTTTTTAATTCTCAACTGAGGGGCATATTGATTCTGAAGTTACAAATGATGATCTGATGTGAGTTACATCTTTATATTAGTTATTTTTACTAACTTGGAGAATTAATGAACCATGGATTCATGTTAAGCTTTGAGTCCAAAGCTATTGGAGTTGGTATAATTTGGACATTGATATCATTTTCTTAATAGGGTCGAAGGTATTCTAGGAAGCTTCATCACATCACCACCATACATGCCTGCCATTAGATACCCACCATGTCTATTTTCCTCAGCACAGTATCCTCCTATATCGTTTAGAAGCCAATCAAACCTTTTCTTACCCTACTGGATGATCATTGGCTGCTGGGCAATGAGAACAAAGAACATAGAACAGTGCAGCACAGGAACAAACCTTTCAGCCCACCATTTCTGTACTGACCATTATGCCATTCTAAAGTATTCCCATCTGCCTGCACACGGTTTGCATCCCTCCATTCCCTGCATGTTCATGTGTCTGTGTAAACGCCTCTTAAACTTTGCTAACCTATCTGCTTCTACCACCTTCCCCAACAGCGCATTTCAGGTACCTACCACCCTCTGTGAAAAAAAACTTCCCTCGCACATGGAAGCAAGTTGCGTTTTTACAAGAGATCTTTCAGACAAACCTAGCTCTTAAAGGAACAAAATCAGAAATTGCTGGAAAGACTCAGTAGGTTGGGCTGCATCTGTGGAGCGGTGACAGAGTTTATATTTCAGTTCTGTGACCGTTCTTCAGAACTGTTCTCCAGTTCTGGTTGGAGGGCTGGTCACCAGACCTGGGGCATTGGCTTTGCTTTCTCTCTATGGATGCTGCCTAAACCTGCTGAGTTTTTCCAGCAGTTTGTTATTTTGTTTCTGATTTCTAGCATCTGCAGTTCGTTCTGTCTTTTTACCTAGTGTCTAGCTTTTAAAGGGACCATTACCCCAACATAAAATACATTTTTAAAAACACCTCAAAGTGCATTGGCAATTAAAAATTAAAACCTTCAAAGAAACAGGAAACAACATGGGTCTGAAGATTACACTCTGAAATTATTGATCTTATGTTAGCCCTGAAGGTTGTAAACTACCAACTGAAGGATGAGCTGTTTCTGATCACATCATGTTGGAAACTTTGCCCAATCTTTGGTGCAATGAGGCCAGAAATCACACGACACCAAGTTATAATCTAACAGGTTTATTTGAAAACACAAGCTTTCGGAGCATCGGTCCTTCTTCAGGTGCAATGAGATCAACATCTGTTCTATCTTTTTGGGCTAGTGTGCAGGAATCCAAAGCCTCTGATGGAATGAGGTTGTTTTACAGTTGCCCATTTATAAAATGCAATGTGAAGATTTAAGTGAGGCGGTAGCATCTTGGTAATGACACACACAAATTATTTGGCACAGTAAATATCCGTTTTCATACAGATTTCATTACTTAAGGCCCCAAAGTAAAATTTTCTTGTAGAATGGGGTTTAAGTTTTAAGTAAGCACTTTCCTTCTGAAGTGGGTAATGTGAGGCCTTCACTAAAAGATGAAGGAGGTCACAAGCAAAGCAATTATTGATAGAGGAGAAAAGATCAGCATTATTGTAACCTACTGAGTTATCCTGTTAGAATTCAGTCTGGTTTGCTGAAAAATGATATTTTACATAAAATGAAGAATTAGAAACAGTGGAGATATTGGTCACAATCTTTCAACCCACATTGCATTTTGATGTAGTACTGGATAGCTGTAAATGTTTTATCATTATTCAACAAGCAGGAAAACATATGAACCAAGAAAGCATAAGGCAGTTATCAGAAACTATTACAAAGAACAAAATCAATTTTCATTTTACAAAATTGGCTCAGTGAAGCAAAGAAGGACGGCAAATGGATATCTTTCAGATTGGGAGAATATTTTCAATGTATTGGGTCAGTGTTGGTTCGGTTACTCTTTCAATTTATATAGAGAACTTAGATTTTGGAGAAACATTATAAATTTGGTACAAAACCAGAGGAAATGGTAGAGGCGGGTACACTTACAACATTTGAATAGGTACATGATTAGGAAAGGTTTAGAAGGATATGGGTCAAATGAAGGCAAATGGGACTAGTTTTAGTTTGGGAAACTTAGTCGGCATGTACGAGTTGGACTGAAGGGTCTGTTCCGTGCTATATGACTCTATAACTCTATCTCTTTTAAACTTTCCCCCACTGATCTTAAGATTTTTAATTTGTTAGTGGGATGTGGGTGCTACTGGTTGGCCAGCAATTTTATTGCCATCCTTAGTTGCCTTTGTGAAGGTAATGGTGAATGACCTTCTTGAACCACTGCATTCACGTGCTGTGGGTTAACCCACAATACCGTGAGGGAATTCCAGGATTTTGACCCAGTGATAGTGAAGGAGCCGCAATATATTTTCAAGTCAGGTTTGTGAGTGGCTTGCAGGGGATATTGCAAGAGGTAGTGTTACCATGTATCTGTTGCTATTGTTCTTCTAGATGGAAGTACTTGTGGGTTTGGAAGATGTTGTCTTGGGATCTTTGGTGAATTTCTGCGGTGCATCTTGTAGATGATACACACTGCTGCTGATATTTTTGGACGTAGTGACAATTAATTGAGCAGCTTTGCCCTGGATGGTGTCAAACTGCTTGAGTCTTGGTGGAGCTGCACCATTTGGGGAGTATTCCATCCAGTATTCCTGACTTGTACCTTGTAGATGGTGGACAGGGTTTAGGGAGTCGGGAGATGAGTTATTTGCTGCAGTATTCCTAGCCTCTGACTTGCTCTTGTAGACACTGTTTATGTGTCGAGATGACCAATGGTCAATGTTAGCTGTAAGGATATTGATACTTGGGGATTCAGTGATGGTGGTTAGATTGTCTCTTATTGGTGATGGTCATTGCTTGGCATTTGTGTGGCATGAATTTTACTTGCACTTGCGCAAGCCTGGATATTATCCAGATCCTGTTGCATTTGAGCATGAGCTGGGCAATTGTGAAATCATCGGCGAACATCCCAACTTTGGACTGTACAGTGGAGGGAAGGTCATTGATGAAGCAGCTGAAGATGGTTGGACCCAGGACATTACCCTGAGGAACTCCTGCAGAGATATTCTGGAGCTGAGATAAGTGACTTCCAACAACCACAACCATCTTGCTATGTGCAAGTTATGACTCCTGCCAGCAAAGAGTTTGCTGCCTGAAACACCATTGATTCCAGTTGTGGTCGGGTTCTTTAATGCCACACTTGGTGAATGCAGCCTTAATGTCAAGGGCTGTAACTCCCTCCTCACCTCTGGGATTCAACTGTTTTGTCCACATTGAAACCAAGGATGTAATCGGGTCAAGAGCTGAGTGGGACTGGCAGAATCCAAACTGAACATCAGTGAGCTGGTTATTGCTGAGCAGGTGCTGCTTAATAGCACTGTTGATGACACTTCCATCATTTTACTGATGATTGAGAGTAGATTGATAGGGCAGTAATTGGCCAGGTTGGACTTATCCTACGTTTCAAGTACAGAATGTACCTGGGCAATATTCTACATTGTCAGATAAATGCCAGCGTTGCAAATGTACTAGAACAGCAGGCAAGCGGAATGGCAAGTTCTGGAGCATGAATTCAGTACTATTGCTGGAACGTTGCCAGGGCCCATAGCCTTTGCAGTATCCAGTGCCTCCAACTGTTTCTTGAGAATGAATTGAATCAAATTGGCTGAAGGCTGGTATCTGTGATGCTATGGATCACTGGAGGTGGCCAGGATAGATCATCCACTCAGCAATTATGGCTGAATATTGCTCCGAATGCTTCAGCCCTATCTTTTGCACTGATGTGTTGGGCTCTTCTATCATTGACGATGGGGATATTTGTGGAGACTCCTCCTCCAACGAATTATTTAATTGTCCATCACCATTCACAACTGGATGTGGCAGGACTGATCCATTAATTGTGGGATCGCTTAGCTCCATCTAACACTTCCTGATTATGCTGTTTGGCATGTAAGTAGTCCTGTTTGGTGATTTCACTGGTTGACACCTCATTTTTAGGTAGTGCTTCTCCTGGCATACCCTCTTGCATTCTCCATTGAACCAAGGTTGATCCCTTGGCTAGATGGTAATGGTTGAGCGGGGGTATGCTGGGCCATGAGTTTACAAATTGTGGCTGGGGTACAGTTCTGCTGCTGTTGATGGCCCACAGTACCTCATAGATATCCAGTCTTGAATTGCCAGATCTATTCAAAGTCTTGTCCCATTTAGCAGGGTGATAGTGCCACACAACACAATGGAGGTTATTCTCAATGTGAAGGTGGGACTTTGCCTCCACAAGGACTGTACGGTGGTCACTCTTACCAATATTGCCATGGACAGCTGCATCTGCAGCTTGTAGGTTAAGGATGAGGTCAATTATATTCTTTCTTTCTTATTGGTTCCCTCATCACCTGCCACAGACCCAGTCCAGCAGCTGTGTCCTTTAGGACCCGACCAGTTCGATCAGTAGTACTGCTGCCGAGCCACTCTTGGTGATGGACATTGAAATCCCCCATTCAGAGTACATTTTGTGCCTTTGCCATCCTCTGTACTTCTTCCAAGTGTTGTTCAACATGGAACAGCATTGATTCATCAGTCGAGGGAGGACGATACATGGTACCCAGCTGGAGGTTTCCTTGCACACATTTAATCTGAAGCCATAAGACTTCATGCTGTCCAGAGTCAATACTGAGGATTCTCAGGGCAACTCCCTGCTGACTGTATACCATTGTGCCGCCCCCTCTCCTGGGTCTATCCTGTCGGTGGGACAGGACATATCCAGGGATGGTGATGATGGTGTCTGGTTCATTATCTGTAAGGTATGATTCCATGAGTATGACTAATTCAGGCTGTTACTTGATAAGGCTGTGAGACGACTCTCCCAATTTTGGTACTAGACCCCAGATGTTGATAAGGAGGACTTTGCAAAGTTGGCAAGGCTGTTTTTGCCATTATCATTACTGAAGCCCACAACGATGTTAGCTGGGCCATCCACTTTAATTTCTTTGTTGAGAGTTTGTAGTGATTCATACAGCTGAGTGGATTTCTAAGCCATTTCAAAGTGCAGTTGAGAGTCAACCACAGAGTCCGCTTTTGTGTACTTCTGTCTGCAAATTGGCTGCACAGATTCAGGAGAAGTCCTGACTGTGTGAGCTTGACCTTTGTTTTTTAAACTGGCTTCCTGGTCATGGAACCTTTGATCGGAGGAGGTACTGGCTACATCAGAATTTGGTCCTGGGGACCCTGGAGCAAGAGTGTAGGTTGTCAGGTGCAGCGGCAGCCTATGTACAAGTCCCGCCCCTTGAAGCACCGGCACCACCTTGAAGTTTTTTAAAAAAAGCATAAAATGGGCCAAGATTAAACAACCTTCCAATCTGTGTACTCTTACACACAACCTATGCCACCTCATGTCTTGTATCCACCCCCAAGACGCCACACAATCCCCAGGCCAACCTATGCCTCTCTGCCTGCCCCACAACCCCCCATGTTGTCCATGTCAACCTATGCCCCTCTTCCCAGCCCAGTAGCTCTTTGTAGCCCATATGCCAACTTAGTTTCAAACTAACGTGGCACCCACTACCTTTACACCTAATATGCCGGCAATCTGGGCTACTGCATTCACAGCTTATAATGTGGTCTCCTCTACATTGGGAAAATTAAGTGTAGACTGTGTGACTGTTTCACACATTTTGTCTGCAAAAATGGGTCCTGAGCTTCCAATTGCCTACCACTTGAACACACCACCTTGTTCCCTGTCCAACATCTCTCTGTCTTATTCTTGCTGCAGTGCTCCAGTGAAGCTCAACACAAGCTGAAAGAGCAGCACCTTATCTTCCGCTTGGGAACTCTGGAGCCTCCTGGTCTCAATATCGAGTTCAACAATTTTAGGGCTTGAGGGACCTTCTCCAATGTCCTTATCCCAACCTCTACACACCAGGCCTTGTGATCACGTGGTGTGTTATTACACACAACCCATTGTTGGCCACTAATTCAATACAATATCCTTTCTTACAGTACAATATACTTTTTAATGTCACGTGTGCCCCATTGTAGGAGTACAGTGAAAAACTTCTACAATCTCTGCCTTCTTATGGCGACATCTTAGGTATAAGTACCCAGGTACAATTCTTGGATACAACAGAGAGATAAAAGTAGTTGCTTAATTACATAGTTGAAAGTAAGTTACAAATAGGAATATATTAAGGCGTATATTAAGGGGTTAACATTACAGTGTTCCAAGGTAAGGAATGTCCCCTCACACCGGTCTCCGTCCAGGACTCGTTGCTGTGGGGCTGCTTCCCACACGCTGCTGCAGGGCTTCTTCCTCGCGCTGTTCCAGGCTCGCAGCCCAGTCCAGGACTCACTGCTCACGGTGTTCTGGGGCTCACGGGGCGTGCCTACAGGCCTCTGGAGTGCAAGGCCATGTTGCTCGCTCTGGCCCACCATGAGTCTCGGCCCTCTTGCTCCGCACCTCTACTCGCCAAGCGATGGGGAGTCTGGATGGTGAAGAAATGGAAAAAGTGAGGGGAAAAAGAGGTAAGGGACGTGGTGAGCAGGGGAGCTCTGACTGTAATGTCCTACTCTGCCGCTATGTTAGATCAGCCTCTTTAATAGACCCCATTACCAGCTGTTCATTCTCCTAGTCTGAACGTTATCCACTTCTTTGTCTGTCCAACTGTTCTTCTCTCTCTCTGGGCTCTATCCCCACCTATTGTTTACTCCTTAGCCCCTTCCTACACCCTACCTTCTGCATAAAAAAACAATATTTTCCTACGAGAAAACAAAGTGTAGAGCTGGATGAACACAGCAGGCCAAGCAGCATCAGAGGAGCAGGAAGGCTGACGTTTTGGGGTCTAGGCCCGAAACGTCAGCCTTCCTGCTCTTCTGATGCTGCT
>NC_063351.1:9417210-9447405 GCF_021869965.1 Rhincodon typus
AAGGGAGAGATGCAGTGAAGAAGCAGCCAAGATAGTCAGAGGGAAAGAGGAGACCCAGCAACAAAAACATGGGGATGTCAGACATATGCACAGGTATTATCTTCTAAGATTAACCACATGGAAAGCTATCGGGGATGAGCCAGGATTGCTTTTTAATTTACAGCACATATATTTCTAGGATTTCTTTTTTTGGAGAAAAAAGAAATTTGATGATTTCGCTGAGCCCTGAAGTTGAAAATCAGTTTAAAATTTAAACTAAGTCAATTCTTTTCAGCAATTCACAAGTAACCAAGTAGTGGGATTGTCAGAGTGATTGTTTGACGTTTAAAGGGACAGGCCAGGCCAGCAGTCGAGCATCACATTTGGACTGCGGTCCCCAGGTTACTTGCAAGTGATGCAGTGGCAGATTTGTTACTATCATGCACTGTTTTCAGATCTGCTATACGAATTAAATTGGAAATGGTTATTTTTGATTTATTTTCTTCACATATCCTGACTACTGCTAGAAGACCTGCATACAACATCCATCACGGCATTTCTCCCTTTGTGGTTCCCCAACTCTACCCACATGGATTCTGCATCTTCTGACTCTATATCACTTCTTGCTATCAATTTAATTTAATTTCTTATTAACCTCATCCCGTCTGCCCATCTGCCTATCCTTTTGATAGTAGGAATATATTTGGATATTTAATTCCCAGCCCTAATCCCCTTGCAGCCATGTCTCTGTAATACTCACAACATCGTACCTGCCAATTTCAATCCACACTTCAAGCTCATTCACCTTGTTTCGCATACTGCATGCATCTAAGTACAATACTGTAAGTCCTGCGCCGACTGCGAGATCATAGTTAGCAAGATCAGCGTTATTTGAGGCTAGACAGTCCATTCATCAGTCTGATAATGGCCGTGAAGAAGCTGTTCCTGAACCTGCTGGTGCATGTGTTCAGGCTTCAGTACCTGAAGAGATTGTAGGAGGTCATTACCAGGAATGGCAGATTTCCTTCTCTAAAGGACATTAGTAAACCAGATAGGTTTTTCCTGACAATCAACAAAGGTTTCATAGTCATTATTAAACGCTTATTTCCAGATTATTATTGAAGTCAAATCCTACCATCTGCCATGACAGGATTCGAACCCCAGGACCCCAGAACTTTACCTGAATCGCTGCATTAATAATTGAGCGATAATACTTGTGCCATCATCTGATATTGAATTGCTTGTTCTAACATAATGGATATTATAGACTCCATTAACCTGAATATTAATCAAAATAGAATCATTATACAGTTAATATCCAAGAGAATATCCAAGCCATTGCTTGTAAGTGCATAACAGTTTGAATTGATTGTGTTCTCTGTTGCCAATCTTAGAACAATCCATTTACCTCTTTAAACTTATTGGCCCAGTGACAATTCGTTCATGCTCCAAGCAGTAATCTGGAGATTATTCCCTCACTTGTTCTGATTTTTCATTTAGCACTTAGCTGCTCATATTCCCTCAGTAGAACCCTTTTCCTCTTTCTACGTGTATCGTTGGTATCTATGTGGATCATGACAACTGGATCTTTCCCCTCCTATCCAAGTTCCTCTGTAGCCCAGATGAAACATCCTGGACCCAGGCACCAGCAGGTAACACAGCCTTCAGACTGTCAATCCTGACCGCAGAGAACAGTGTCTATTCCCCTGTCTGTGCTATCCCTGATTGCAACTATATTTCTCTTTTTTCACCTGTCTTGAATGGCTCCCTGTACCACAATGCTCTGGTCAGATTGCTCATCCTGTTGATATTCCGTGCTGTCATCCACACAGGATGCAAGAATCTCAAACCTGTTAGACAAGCTCAAGGGTTGAGTCTCCTTCGCCTCCACTTGCCTTGCTTGTAGTCACACCCTCCTGTCCCTGATCACCGACCGAATTTGAGGTAGTTAACCTAAGGGATGTGAGTGCCTCCTGAAACCCAGCGTTCAGGTAACTGTCTCCCTCCCTGCTGTGTTGCAGTGTTCAAAGCTCAGACTCCAACTCATCAACTCTGAGCTGGAGTTCCTCTAGCACCCTACAGATGCGATCACTATGAACAATAATGAATTCCATCACCTCCCACGTCACGCAGGTCTAACACATCGCCTGGCCCTACATCTCTTTTTTTTTACTTTGTTCTTAATTTGAGTTTTAAAAAATTCTTACTCATCTTTTAGTTTCTAATCTGTAAATATTTTTCATATTTACCTTCAACCTGAAAGTAACCTGCAATAGATAGTTGAATTATAAGTTATTAGAAATCAATGAATTTACAGTTTTGCTTTGATATCACTCTTTCTTTTGTGCTGGGCCACTAGTTCTGGTCTTCATTTAATCCTGTGAAAAGACTTTGCAAACGATGAAGCGAAAAAAAGCAAGCAAAAAGGACCTCTTCCCCTCTGCACCGAATTCCTACACTGCCTCCAGATTCCCTGAGCTGTATGCTCAATCTCACTGTGGATGTGAGTTCTCCTTCCTGACCATGTGCAGCTATTAACTTCTGCTCCAATGAACAGGAACAATCTGCTTAAAAAATTCTACTTCAATTTTCTTTTGCAATTTCTAATTTTCAAAATTATACAATGATGACTTATCAATTTCCTTTAAGATTATTCTGAGATAATTATGTTAGGATATTAATATCAAAGTGAGGAAAGTGACATTTATAATTCATTCATGGATTGTGGGCATTGCTGACCTGGGCCAGCATTCATTGTCTGTCTCTTATTACCCTTGAGAAGGGCTACCATCTTGAACTGTTGCAGTTAATGTTTATAACAGGTCTAAAATGCTGTTCAGGAGGGAGTTCCAGGATTTTGACTGAACAACACTGAAGTAGTGGCAATATATTTCCAAGTCAGGATGATGAGTTACTTGAAGGGAACTTCAGGTTCTGATGTTCCTGTGTATCTGCTGCCCTAATGCTGCTCGAAGGTACTAATTACACCATTGGAAGGTGCTGTCTGGGGACCCAATGCGAATTACTGCAGGGTATCTTTTAGATAGTACACATTGTTGCTCCTGAGCATTGGTGGTGGAGGGAGTAGGTGTTTATGGATGTGCTGGCTATGAAAAGGTATCAAAGTTCTTGAGTGTTGGTGGAGCTGCCCTGCTAACTGGCATCTGCTTGTCATGTTTCCTGTCATGATGACTTTGCTAGACTTGATTATTCATTTAGCAAGTGAGGGAATACAAACTTGGAAGTGTTGCCAAGGACTTCCTCCTATGTGGTCCGAATACACTTCCTATCCTGCTGATCAATAGTCAGCATTGATGAGGTCTACAAAAATCTTTTTGTTATGGTTTACAGAATGCATTGATAAAATTTACCTGAAGAGTTAGACTGGAACTGTTAAATATCAGTGAGCCATCCTGGAACTGATTAATGTTTTTCTCCCCACTATTGATTTGTGCACATTGAAAATTTAATTGATGTATCTGCTCTATGCAATAACAACAGAACTGTCAATTTATTGTAATTACTTCCAAGAAATGATGTGTCAAAGCACTTCACAACAGCTTTATAAAACATATTTTGACATGGAGCATGAAGATGATATTCAGATGATTGGTCAAAGGCTTGAATAAAGAGGTGGGCTTTAAGGAGTGTTTTGAGGGAGAAGACAGATTAAGGCAAAATGGCTCAAGACACGTTGAAGGGTCTTACAGCTTTGACTACTGAAGGCACTGACATCAACAGTGGAAAAATTAAAATTAGGATTGGCCAACAGGCCAGAATTAGAGGAATGCAGAATGCATGGTAGGTTGTGTGACTGGGGGATACTACAGATGTAGGAAGGATCTAGGCCTTGGAAGGATTTGAAAACAAGGATAATCATTTTGAAATCAGCTCCCAATTAATCAATGGTTCAATGCAAGTCAGTGGGCACAAGACTAAATGAGTGATTTTGATTTGATTTGATTTCTTATTGTCTCATGTACCGAGGTACAGTGAAAATTGTTATCTTATGTGCTCTACAGGCAGATGGTACTATACAAGTGCATCAGAGTAACAACAGAGTACAGGATAGAATGTTACAGCTGTTGAACAGGTTCAGAGAGAGACCAACATTAACATTTGAGAGGTCCATTCAAAAGTCTGATAGCAGCGGGAAAGATGCTGTTCTGGAATCTGTTTGTACGTGTATTCAAAATTTTATATCTTCTGCCCAATGGAAAATGGTGAACAAGACTATAACTGGGGTGGGAGGGATCTTGGATTATGTCAGTTGCTTTCCCAATGCAGCAGGAAGTATAGATGGAGTCCATGGAAGGAAGGCTGATTTGCGTAATGGACAAAGCTGTGTTCACAACTCTCTCTAGTTTCTTGCAGAAGAGCAGTTGTGATGCATCCAGATAGGATGCTTTCCATGGTGCATCTACAAAAATTTGTAAGAGTCTTTATGGTCATGCTGAATTTCATTAGGCTCCTGACGAAGTAGCGTTGTTGTGCTTTCTTGACCGTAGTGTCAAAATGGGTGGACCAGGACAGATTGTTGATGATCGTCACTCCTAGAAACTTTCACTGTTGACCATCTCCACCTCAGCACCATAGATGCAGACAGGGGCGTGCCCTCCAGTCTGCTTACTGAAATCAATGACCAGATCCTTTGTTTTACTGATGCTGATGGAGAATTTGTTGACTTTACACCATGCTGCTAAGCACTGTATCTCATTTCTGTACTCCACCTTGTTGTTATTTGAGATCTGACTTACAACGGTGATGTTGTCAGCAAACATATAAATATAGTTGGTGCAGAATTTGGCCACACTGTCTTGTGTGTATAAGGAATATAGTACGAAGCTGCGAAAGCAATTTTGCAGGGCACTGGTGTTGAGGATTATCATGGATGAAGTGTTGTCACCTATCCTTACTGACTGTGGTCTGTTGGTCAAAAAGTCGGGAATCTAGTCAGTGGGGAGCAGAGACTTAGGTCCCAGAGTTTGGAGATGAGTTTGTTTGGAATTATGGAGTTGAAGGCAGAGCTGTAGTCAATATGTAGAAGCCTGACGTAGGTATCCTTTTTGACCAGATGTTCCAGGGATGAGTGTACCATGGACCTGTTGCGTCAGTAGGCGAATTGCAAAGGATCAAGGCAATCTTCAATGCTGGAGTTGATGTGAGCAATGACTAAACTCTTGAAGCACTCCATAATTATGGAGGTCAGAGCAGTTGTCATTGAGGCATGCTACATAATTTATCTTTGGCACTGGGATGATTTTTACAGTGTAAAGACACAGGCAATTGAGCTTTGGTAATTTCAAGGGTACAATGTGGGATACCAACCAGAAATAGTCAAGCCTAGCATTAACAATGGGACAGATGAGGTCTCCAGTAGCAGATAACCTGAGATGGGAGCAATTTTGATGATGTTATAGGGATATGAATATGGTCTTTGTTAATTGAACATCACTTGCTTTTAATTATATCCAAGGGGAGGGCATTAATTGCAATTTTGCCTGAGTAAACTTAAAGAGACACTCAATGGATCATGGGTGATTGAGTTAGGAGTTTGATGCATGCAAAGTTGCACTCTAAGTAAATGTAACATTGTATATATATTGTTTTAAATATCATCTTTCCCTATCTAGAGTGTAACAGTCTTAACAATGGTACAGATATGTGGTTGGTAGCTCATCTCAGTCAAACAGCACATCAATATTGCAAGCTATCTGATATGTCCTGACACAACAATGCCCTCAGTAGATAGGGAATTGACTTTGTGGCAGAAAGTCAATGTTTAATTGGAGGAAATTCCTCCTTATTCAGTGCTGGCTGTCTGACAAACAGTGAAATTATTTAGTGGCAGTGGAGAATTGAAGAGGCAGTGGTGTGGTTCAGCTAGGTTTTGTCAATGTCCGAGGGAAAATTGACAATATGTTTTTGGATGATGTCACTGGAAGACAGGATGTAGATTAGAAACAGGAGGGGCCATGATGGATCCTTGATTGAACAATGTTAGCACATGCTCAGACTTCATTGATTAAACTCAAACAATATAAAGCCCCAAAGCAAGACTGCAGTTTTGGAAACCCGGACAAACTAAGTGCAAGAACTGAAAACTATGGTGCTGGTGTCAAATATTGCATTTTAGAATAAATGAGATATTAAATTATCTTGAATATATCAAGATCTTTTTCAGGCATTCTTCATGAATACATTTATTATGTACATTTATTATAAATACATTTATTGTTATATCTGAACTCATGCAAAGCATTTTGCTTTTTTTGTTTATCCCTCCTTCAGTTCTAATAAATTGAACAAATTTACATTTAACTTGAGTGTTCTGTCTTAGACTTTGATTGAGGAAGGCAGCTCTCATACATTAAGAAGCAAAGGAATAACATTTCTGGTTACTAACATCACATAGTTAGACTCCCTTTTGTGTTCTTTTACTTGGGCCTTATGCTGGCCTTGTATTTTGCTAAGAACCACAATGTATGTTTTGGAGCTCTGTTTACAGTTAGGAAATATGGTTAGATGCTTCTTGATTAATTTTCTTTTTCTTTGGTGCACTTTTAATTGAACCTTTCAATTCTTGCCTTTATTTTGAAATCTAATTTTCTATTTTATTCCACAAAACATTTGTCATCCTTTCTTCTCCTCGACTATGCTGTGCTGCCTCTATCTTTGTGACACTGAACTTTGACTCCAGATTGGCAGTTTGACGGTAAGACGGTGTATACTGAAGTTGCATATTCTTAATGTTTTTAAATGCTTGGCTAATCTAAATATTTACGTATAAAGAATTTAATCTGTCTAATTTAGTTTCATAGATAATGATGTGTTCAATTAAAATTTGCAGCATATAAAGGAAGGATTGGGAAAGAGAAAGCAGTTGCAGAACATATCTAACCTCTACTTAATCTAAATCTTGTTCTTCATGTATTGTTTCTGTATGAAAAGGAAATCGATAAAAATAACAACAAAACTTGTTTACATTTTTAAAATTGTGCTAATTGTTGTGTTTACTTCACAAGTTCTTAAAGTGTATGTGCATGATGTCTTTTGTTGCTGACAGATTGCAAGCTGGCAAGATCAGGTCCTCCAGCAACAATAGTAGCAATTGATGAAGAAAGTCGAAATGGTAAGTAGCATTTTATGTTTAAATTCAATAAAATTGTTTGCAATTTTGATTTTTGACAATCTGCAACAGAAAATAACCACTATGGAAGGAAACTTGCAAAAATAAATGTTGCTTTTGAATGAACTAAACTCAAATGTCTAACTTGAATTTAATTCTGTTAATTATATATGGAGAGCTGAGGCCAGAGGCACTGTAAATGACAATAATTGACAAACACTTAAGATGTTTTAATGACATTAATATGACAACTATTATAACAGAGGCATTAACCAAACGTTAATTACTTAGCTCATAATTTCAATTGTTATTTTGAGTAAGTTCAAGTCACAAATAAGTCACTTTTGGCATATATTGCATTATAGTGAAGACATGCCAATTGCAAATGCCTTGACAGAAGCACTTAACTAAGGGAAGATGCCAAAATAGTTCTGGGCATGGAAAGTAAAATTTCCATGTGCATGCCTATTTTTGAAACTTCAGTCATATGTACACTAAAATTTTGAATTGGGAATTCAAGTAACAGAGCAAAGAGGGAGTACAGTATTTAAACGAAATTGTGTTGACCTGTATCAAGTAGTGATTTATGATATTATTGTGATTATTATAGCAGGGTTATAGAAATGAATGACAAATCCTTTCAAGTTGAGAGTGTGACCTCCTCCTGCACTATAAATTTCTGTGATAAAGAAAGGATTTGTGCTTATCTAGCTGCATTCTTGGCATATGGTTTTGCAAAGCACGTCATACCCCATTAATTATTTCTGAAGTGTCGCCACTGTTGTCATGTAGGAAAACATGGTATCCATTTTGTATACAACAACAGATAAGCTATTCTGTGCTTGTTGGTGTTAATTGTGGTTTAGATGAATCAGGACCTAAAAAAAAGTGTAATGTAGTAATGGAATGTTTTGTATCTATATGAGTAGGCAAATGGGCTCTTGATTTACCATTTCATTTGTAAAACCATTCAATGGTCCTGCAATGCTTCACTCTGCAATTGGTCCACGTTTAGAATACAATGCCTGGAAGTGTTATGGGGCAGGTGCTATTGAGATATTCAAGAGGACATTGTTTCTATTTAAGCAATCAACCAATGTGCAGGATTATGGGCAAAAGACGAGAATTTGGTACCAAGTCAAAATGGAGCCACAGAATGGCCCTTTAACAATTCTGTGATTCTGTGTCAACTAGAAATATGTGTTGGTAAGTTCTAAACTGGGTCTTGAACCTACTACATCCACTTTGAGTGACGAGTTATAACATTGAGTCAAAGCTGAAACCTAAGATAAGTTTTGAACTGTGTTGGTCCTGCAGCAGCACCAAATGCTGCAACTCACTCAATGCAAGATTAAATTTATATTTTCAAATATATTTATCAATCATGTTGGCTTGAGACCAATAGCAGCAATGTAATTTATATACTCAATGCAAACATTTAAGCAACTGCATTGTGAAATTACATTAACTATTGATAATTTTAAAACAGTGGGTGACCCATGGGCTACAGCGCATTTGGCCTGCTTGACTGCAAGGACTACCACTTCAGCTAAACAATGAGCATTGGGCTCTCAGGTTATTTAAATCAATAAATGGCTCCCATAGGTAGAATAAATACCACACTGCTGGCAGACATATGAATTAGTGTCTGGAAGACATAATTTACTAAGTGCATTTGAGGGTTGCTACACATATTACTATTAGGGCTGCACTTGAGTTGTGAACATTAGGTTAATATACTGCTTTCTGCTTAATTGTCTCATGGTACTGGAGAACTTGTTAGAAAGTTGCACAAATAAGTAATTGCCATTGAAATAAATGACAGATAGTTATACTTCATAATCCCTTTAAGCACAAGGATTTAACTCTCCACCTGGCAAAACCACAATAGTGATTACGGAGGAGAATGAATGACTCACCCGCTCTGGTCTCACTGCCTTTGTATTCCAATATTAAACTGCTGTTTGGAGTCAGCAAGCAGAATGTGCCAATGAAGAAGTGTGCTCCTGTTTAGTTATGCAGATTGGGTCTTGATTTATGTTATGGGAACACACCGGCTGTAATTTTAGGTGGAAGCCTGTCCAGCAGAGTAGTGTTAATGTGTACTGCACCATTCCCACTTTCAAAACCAGGTACCTGCTTGAGCGTTAGCATCATCTTTTTGTGGTTGAAGAGGAACATGGAGTGTGAGCAGGGGATCCTTTTGTCATAGGTCACACAGGAAACAATAACACAAGTAGTTTTAAGAATGAGGCTTTGCTGAGAGGGTCCGAGTAGTTGAAACATAGAAAATAGGTGCAGGCGTAGGCTATTCAGCCCTTCACGCCTGCATCATAATTCAATACGATCACGGCTGATCGTGCAATTTCAGTATCCCATTCCTGCCCTCTCCCCAAACCCCTTGATCCCTTTAGCTACAAGGATGACATCCATCTCCCTCTTGAATAGATCTAATGAACTGGCCCCAACAGCTTCCTGAGGGAGAGAATTCCACAGGTTCACAACTCACTGAATGAAGAAATTCTTCCTCATTTCAGTGCTGAATGGCTTACCCCTTATTCTTAGATGGTTGCAGGCCAAATAGCATGCCAAATATCAAAACTAATAATCTCTAGGGTATAAGATGAAGCATGCTCAATTTGGTACAGTGTTTAATAGATCTGAAGGTTGAATGTGTTGCTCAGTGATATGGGAAACCGTTTCAATTCACAGGGCACTTACACCAATGTTAGAGAAAGATTGGAGTTGCTCCATTGGAATGGCTAAATGTAACCTGCATTATGGTCAGCTTAGTGGTGAATCAAATAACTAGCAAGACTGTTCTAAAATGGCATGGGTCGGGGGATGAGGAGAATATTATAAATTTGAAAAGGAAGATTACAGCCATAGGACAGTATTGTAATTTAGATAGAGGTAAACAGAGGGTTGACGGGAAGAGGCAAAATTTTAAAACATCACAAGGTTGATTTATGCTGCATACTTAATCTGCTTGAGTTCATGTAGGCAACATGCAAACTATGCATGCAACTTGCTGAGATCCATATAAAACTAACTTGCATTACTTGAGGACAGTTTGTCCATCTTAAAGGGAAGGTGTTATTTTTGAGCTGCAGCAGGTTCTGGAATTGGTTAAAGAAGAGTATTTGAGCAGAAAGGGGACTAGAATCAGTCGAGAAAGGTGATATCATCTCCTCCACAATAATCCTCAATACCAGTGCCCAACAAGGCTGCGTACTCAGCTCCTTACTATACTCCTTTTACACTCACAACTGTGTGACCAAATTCAGCTCTAACTCTATTTACAAATTAGCTGATGTCACCACCGTAGTGGATCAGATCTCAAACAGCAACGAGACGGAGTACAGGAGAAAGTAGTTAGCTTAGTGGCATGGTGTAAAGACAACAATCTCTCCTTCAGTGTCAACAAAATGAAGAAGCTGGTCATCAACTTCAGGAAGTGGAGTAGAGGACATGCTCCTTTCTGTATCACTAGTACTGAGGTGGAGGTAGTCGAGAACTTCAAAGTTCCTCAGAGTAAATATTACCAACAATCTGTCCTGGCCCATCCACATTGATGCTACAGTCAAGAAAGCACACCCTCTAGCTTCCTCAGAAAGCTAAGGAAATTTGGCATGTCCACAGTGAATTTTACTAATTTTTATAGATGCACAGTAGAAAGCATCCTATCCAGATGGATCACAGCTTGGTATGACAACTGCTCTGCCCAAGATCACCCAGAAACTACAGAGAATTGTGAACCATAGCCCAGTCCCTCTCAAAAACCAATCTTCCTTCCATTGGCACTGTCTATACTTCCTGCTGCCTCGGAAAAGCAGCCAACATAATCAAAGACCCTTCCACTGTGGTTATACTCTCTTCCTCCCTCTTCCATCGAGTAGAAGATAAACAAGTTTGAATACAGTTTCTTCCCTTCTGTTATCAGGCTTATGAATGAATCTTTCGTATATTGTAGTTGATCTTTGCCAGAACCTTCTCTATAGCTGTAACACTATATTCTGCATTCTGTTGTATTACCCTGATGTACTTATGTAAGGTATGATTTGTCTGGTTAGCACACAAACAATGCTTTTCACTGTATTTCAGTACGTGACATTAGTAAATCTAATTAAATCCAAGGAGTGTTATTACAGACTAGAGTGTGTTTCAGTCTTTTCTGATGCAGCAATGGATGCCTGGGTGGAAGTGGTAGACAGGAGGAGAGACCCTCTAGGAGGTCCTGGAGCTCTCCAGACAGATATTGTAAAGAGAAGGGGATGGTGCAAATAACTATTGGAGTCAATAGTGGCAATCCTGTTCTGATAACCTTGCTGCAGTGTCATAAAAAGCACACTGACTTCACATGAGTTACCAAGGTCAGTAAATACATTTCCATAAGTTATTAATAGCCCATTAGCCTCACACACTTACACATTCACCAAAGTTTGTCATTATCAATAATCTCTATAGAGCATGTTTCAGACAGAACATTCATAGCCATACCTGACCCTCTCAAATTTAGCATTGCTGCCTGCTTCACATTCACACATCAGTTTGCACAAATTGACAGTCGTTCAGCAGTGACACATACATTAGTGCACATTGCACACACTCACTGACACAGTTCCTTCTCTGTCCCATTATTGGAGGCAGCAGAACTGACCAATCTTACGCACCACCATTGGAGCATCTACAGCTTAGGCTGTGGACGGCAGTAGGACTGAAAACCACAGAGGGTGGTGAGATATTTTAGCCATATTCATCCTTTAGCATCTCCAGAGGGTGAAGTTGCACATGAATTCTGCTGCAGAAGGATCAAGTGAGGAGTTTTTTTTTATTGGACACTGTGTAGTATATGCACACTGAAATATTTGGTGCATTGGCAGACCCACCAGCTAGAAAGTCTGTGTCACTGTCAAGGATCACAATGGGTATCCAGCTTCAAGCTGGATCAAAGCTTCAGACAGAGCTTGGAACCTTTCCTTTTGAATGTGAGAACACTTGCTGGCCCAGCCGTGAAGCAGCATCTGTTGCTCAACATCTTAGCTTCCAGTTTAGAAAAATAGCAAGCAGCCAATATCTGAATGCACAGTAGAAACTCAGGACTGATGTTCTGAAATCTCAACTTTCTTGCTATGCCAGGCTAACTTGGCGCCATTCCAACTGTCCTGATCATGGGCTGTGGATACTGATTCTCAGAGGGGCTTTCAAGCTCTCCAGCTATGTATGATTCATGGATTGTTCGATTGCCAAGGTGCTGTCCTGAGGAGAATGTCAGTGGTTACTTAAGCTGCAAGCTTGTATGGTCTTTCAGGATAACATTCAATGTCCCTGTTATTGCCTGTCAACAACCAAGTCCTAGGTGATGCTATTTGTGTGCCTCCCAAGCATAGATTCACTCAAGGACATTTTCAAAAGCCATTATAGTCTTGCCAATTGCAATTCCAGCAAGGTTTCACCGTGGTATAGTCACTGGGGTAACAATATATGGAACTACATGGTTAGACAAAGCTACCTGCATGGCTACCACGAAAGGGAAGTATAAAGGTGATGAGTTGATCGCTTTGCAGACTACTCTGTGCTTCGTTCTATTTGGAGAGAATACTATCAACATATCAGTTCTGGCATGAAGAGTGTTTGGTTATATCTCTGATGTAGCAGTGTGCTTTGAGCTGTGAGATGATGCTGGGGTCAGCTGCTCCAGTCTTGTAGAATTCTTATACAAATAAATTCTAGGCCATGGTCGCCTTCACAGCTATTGGCAGAGCCGTCCTTGCTCTCAGGCTGCAGCTTTGTGTGCAAGACGTGGCAGAGTTCTGGGGCAGCTACTTCACAATGAAGTTAACAAAAATGCCAGATGATGTTTCCGGCTGAGAGCCAAAGGTCGCCTCTTCCTCTTGTCTCATTAACAGCTTGTCCTTCTTGACGTACAAAAAGAGACTGGATCGGTTAGACTATGTTCACTGGAATATAGAAGAATGAGGGGTGATCTTATAGAAAGCTATAAAGTGGAGTTAAGGTTGATGTTTATCCATGACCTTGTGGAATGGCAGTACTACTCCTCTCTGTTGAACATATCTGACTTATTTCTATGTTTCTGCTCCTATATGAAATAAAGCAATATTGGATCTTGTTCTGGGGGATTAAGTAGGACAAGTGGAGTATGATGAATTGGACAGACATCTGGGTCATATTGATTGTGATATAGTTAGTGATAAAGTAATTATGGAAAACAACAAAGAAAATGAGAATCAATTTCAGTGATTTAAGAAAAAAATTAGCACAGATGAATTAGAAAAAAAATGGCCAAGAAATCAATAAATGAATAATGCGTATTTTCAAGCTGGAGACAGTCCAACAACAACTTACATTTATAGAGCACCTTGAGTACAGTAAAACAGTCAAGGTACTTCACAAGAGTGTCATCAAATTTTGTTTATAGTTACTCAATAATAACATCATAGAATCCCTACAGTGTGGAAACAGGCCCCTTGGCCCAACGAGTCCACATTGACCCTCAGCATCCCAACCAGACTCATCCCTCTATAATCCACCTTATCTACACATCCCTGAACACTACGGGCAATTTAGCATGTCCAATCCACCTAACCTGCACATCTTTGGAATATGGGAGGAAACTGGAGCACTCAGAGGAAACCCACACAGACACAGACAGAATGTGCAAACTCCACACATTCAGTCACCTGAGGGTGGAATCAAACCTGGGTCTCTGGTGCTGTGAGGCAGCAGTGCTAACCACTGAACCACCATGCCAACAGACCTGACTGATCATCTTAAAACAAGTATTTTAACCGAGGAGGACAAGGCAAAATGATTAGTTTGGGGAATATATAACTTTGTGCTCAGGCATTCAGGGATTAATACTGGGTTGCATAACAGGTGAGAATTGGAGGAGTGGAGAGATCTTGAAGAGTTGGAGAGCAAAAAGAAGCATTAATCCATTTAAAACAAGGATATTGGAGTGGGCCTGTGGAATAGAGAAGTTTGAATGTTGCATTCCTGTTTGACAATGGGGAGAGGAATAAACTTCACAGTCACAGGCTAATTTTCACTTGAGGTAACATGAGTCAATTAGAGACAGACAGCATGAACTGGTTTAGGGCAAATCATGTTTGGCTAAAATAGAGGGCAGTGTAGCAGATTCATTTATGGACTTTGAGAAAGCTGTTGGAACACGGCTAAATCACAGATTTGTTCAGAAAATGGACATATGATTTTAAAATAACATTTGCAACTTGTGCTCTGTAGTAGGCAAAAGCATACAAAGCACAGAGCTGGATATTTTACTGATTAGAGAAAATTATACAGTGATAACCTTTGGGTTATAATAGAACCACTGCCTTCCTTATTTTATATAGTTGGCCTGGACTTGGTTACAAGGAGCATTATTTTAAAGTTGATGGTAATGAAAAATTTGGCAAAGTAGCAATTACTGAGCAAAATAACAACAGACTTTGGGAGGACATAGCTTGCTGGAGTGGTCATATTTATTACAGACCCAACTTAATGTAAATGATAATTCCTCTCAGCAATGTATCACTTCACAGCTATTTAACATAAAATGTACGATTTTGGCAAGAGATGTTCACAAACAGAGGAATTTTACAAGTTAATAAGATCCGTTGAGAGGAGAATCA
Organism: Rhincodon typus; assembly: GCF_021869965.1. Taxonomy (NCBI): domain Eukaryota; kingdom Metazoa; phylum Chordata; class Chondrichthyes; order Orectolobiformes; family Rhincodontidae; genus Rhincodon; species Rhincodon typus. The sequence continues at coordinate 9,431,974 of NC_063351.1, forward strand.
GCTCTCTTCTGTTCAACCTCCCCATTGATTGCAACAAAGGTTTAAGCTCTGTTTAGTGGGCAGCTGTACTTTTGCCCAATTTTAATGTAGTTAACTGTTTTCACAGGAAATAATAAGGCAACAATTACATGGTCGTCTTGAGTGAAATAAGGAGCAGTTTTCTTTATTTGCTAACTCTGGAAATATAATAAAAACATGACAGCCTTGAAACATTTTCTCTGCTGTTTTAATGCTTGCCATGATGGAGCTCAGAGTAGAGAGCTTGTTTCTTGGATGTGGGATGGAGCGTTGCAGCAAGGAAAATGGAGAAGACCATTAGTGCAATGTCATAACCTTACCTGACCAGATAGTGGGTGAAATAACTCCATTGAGGCCGGTTTCCGGTCAACAAGTCCCGCTTTATTTACACATGCATAGTACATGACACTGACCCAGCTATCTCAGAGCCAGCTCCTAGACTGAGCTGAACCGCTGACACTCCTGTTTATATCTGTCAGCGAGGGCACCTTGATAGAACCAGGTTAACAGACCCAATTAAGAAACTCATGTTCTGTAAGATCCACCTGACTGACTTTGTTCCAATCACTACAGTGGGTGGAAAGATGGGAGGAAATACAGCAACTTGTTGACAGCCATGAATGGTGTAGATTCTTCAGTGCAGTAAAGACTATCCATGATCCAAACACCGAAGGAACTACCCCAGTGAGAGTGAAGAACAAACTGGCAATCATGTTAATTCCAGCTCAGGCTATTTCTCATCTAATCCATACTGGTTTCATGCAACTTGGCCAACCTGTGGCTCAGGTGACGTCAATCCCTTTTTAAAACCGTTTCAGTCCATGAAACCCAAGTTATTGAATGCGACAATGGAATTTAAATACCTGCAGTCCATATTTCACATCATTGATGCTGAAATTTCAGAAAACATTGAAGGTGGCAGGATAGGTTGATGAGATTTATGAAGTGTACGTGCACGTTCCTGCAAATGGGGACTTTGAATACATCAATAAAGTAAAACTGTTTGATCATTGTAAATCACTGGTTTTATCTAAACAGGAATATTTTCTGTAATGCTTTACATAAATCTGACATAGGCACAATGGATATATACCTGCCACCTCTGCTTTAACATTCTATGATAGCTTCTCTCGTCACTCTCTTGGTGACAGTTTTAATCTGGTGATCACTTGTCGTCGTCTCTCCAGTCAGAAGAAATTTTTCATTGTTCAACCCACTAAAATCCTTCATAACTTCTAAAAACTCACACTCAGGTGACATATAATTCATTTCAGCTCATACAAAATCATTCTTTGCCTATAGATCAGCATTCATCAAATCGTATGATGGAAATAAGCATAAAGATCCATTTGTCGCTGGACAATAATTTGCTGTCAATATTGCATATTTTTAAAAATTGGCCAAGTGGAAGTTAAAATTGAACATGGGCCATCAGATTTTTTTTATATAAGTTTAAATATAAACAAAAAGAAACTCCTACTTTAAATGAAAATTGATGGTCCATTCCAATTACTTTGTATCATGTATTCTCACATTTAAGTTGAAAATTTCATCCCTGCACTGATTTCAGTTTTAACTCTGTAGGATGAATTGGGAGTGAAGGATTGCTATTTAATTATTGTACTGGATGACAGGAATAGGCACTGGCAGTAACAAGTTAAATGAAATACACTGGTTCTGAGTGTGGTAGCCCCTTAAAAATAATCATGATCTGTTTATTCTCAACAAAATGGAACTAAGTTGTAAAACCTTTTCTTTGATATGCATTGGTGATAAAATTGGTTTTCTCTTCATTTCAGTGATAAGCAAAGAAATAGATTGTAAATTCGGAATCTGATAGCTTGTGGCTTGTATCCTTTTTGAAGTACAACTTTAATCTGAGTGGGAAAATAAGATGGTATGAACTGGCTAAGAAGCTTCTTAATGTTGGAATGATATCTGAACAAAACCTTCTCTGTAGAAGCAAGAATTTCCAAAGACACAGTGTTATGGACCAGACCAAACCCCCACAAAATATATTTTGACCCTAACTTTTTCTTATTTTAAAAGCAAGTGTAAGGCATTGTGTTCCAGATGCAATTTGATTGGTCAAACTACTCGACGTTAAGCAAAACACACATTATTTTTTACACTGCAGTTAAAACACAGGCAAAATAAAAAGAGTTTGCTTAACTGTAACTCTATTGAAAATATCAAACAATCAACTTATACTAATTAACTGTTCTAATATAGTAACACTCTTGGCAAAGGCAAATTCTGTAAAATAGATTGTCTCACATGCAATTCTAGCAGCAGGAAGAGAACCCCAGCTTTTAGCTGTAACAGAGAGAGGAATAAGAACTTTCACATTAAGCTTCAAGACTCCAGCAACAGCAGAAAGCTAATATTAAAAATCCTGGTTCTGTGGGAGCTTGACCCCATCCATTCAGGCTGCTTCTATTGTATCAACTTTTGTTTTTAAAAAGCCCCAACGCCTCACAAGCCTTCAATTGGCTTTCAACAGACTGCTCACTACCTCTGTCTCAAACTTTCTTTATTAAAAAATAAGGACAAAATATGCCTCTTAAAGCCATACTCTCATCACATACAGCACCTTTCAAGATGTATGAAGTGTCCACTTAATCGGGAATATAGCTATCAGAAGACCGCAAAATCATTGTGTTGGTTTCTTTTGCCCTGGTGCAACTTCAAGGCTTGAATTAAAGTGCACCTTGGAAGCTCAAACAGGCATGAGATGACATCCTGAAGGTGAGTTTCAGACTGCAATCTGAATTGTTGTAGGTGGTCTTCCCAACTTCTACCATTTTAAAAGTGATATACTTTGGAAGTCATTTTGCATCTATGTAATCAATATAATGAATAATTTGAGAGGCAAGAACAGACCTCCTAATCCATCTAGCCTGTCCCACACTCCTGATGCCTGAAGCACCAAGACATTCTTCCCTTCCCCCCCGCCATTACAACACCAATACTGTTTAAATGCAGCGCCCTTCGTTAGATCATAGAATCCCTACAGTGTGGAAGCAGGCCATTCAGTTTATTGAGTCGACAATGACCCTCCGAAAGCCATCCTACCCAGATACCTTCACCACCCTATCCCTGTAACCCTGCATTTCCCATTGGCTAATCTACCTAGCCTGCATATCCCTGCACATTTTGAGCAACTTAGCTTGGCTAATCCACCGAACCTGCACAGCTTTGGACTGTGGGAGGAAACCAGAGCACCCAGAGGAAACCCACACAGATATAGGGAGAACAGGCAACTCCAGACAGACAGTCGCCTGAGGCTGGAATCAGACCCAGGTCCCAGGAGCTGTGAGGCCTTACTCTTTGCTTTAGTTGATGCATGTAGTAATTATGAATATCTGTTTCCATTAACAAGGTTATCGGTGACAGAGACTCAGAGTGAATAACAATGGCAGATGCACGTTAGTGCCCAGAATTTTAATATTGTACTGGGTATGATTCTGAGGGAAGAGTTGTTGCTGCTGTTCTGCTTTTAGCCTAAATGTATTCTCCAGAGCTCTCATTTTGATTTTGCATTTATTGAGCACTGCAGCCTGGAAAAATCGGCATACATAACTAAGTCAGCAAAATGTTAGTCCCAAACTAATAGATTTGTAATTTTGCAGGAATATTATACACAGGTATTTTAGAGTTGTACAATAACATTTTAGATCATGTAATTCTAGATTAAGACAAACAGTATTGGCCAACTCCTGAATATTGCTTTGTTGACATGCATTGCTGAACTCTGTCTGATTTTCAATCAACACTAGCAGCCAATACCGAAGTTAACAATTTATTGTATTTACATAACATAAATAAAATAGAAATCTTAAACAAAAGTGCTGAAGGAGCTTGGCAACAGCTAATTGTTTGGCGGTACACTCGTGTCTCCCAAATGCTGACTTCAATCCATGTTTCTGCTGTAAAATCTGAGACAGAACCAACACAGAGAAAGAAAATCATTCTGAAAGAAGAGCAGTGGAAGGCAGTACTGAATTTGGGATGGAGAGCGGACACATTATTGAGACCTGTATTTCAATGAGATGATGATGTTCTGTTCCTTTTACACTGTTTCCTGACAAATAATGTTCCGATCTTGGGGTCATGTGTTGCATTCCTCCATCTATTTTGCTCGGCTCCTTTGCATAAGAGGCAAATAAACAGGAAAAAAAAAATCTGTTTTCTCAGGAGGAGTGTAAGAGGTCTGGAGAGTACAGGTAGAGGTTTTGGACACAAGTTAGAATTCTATTACACAAATGTGTATGTGTTAGCAGAAAGTTCATCTCACTTTTTTAAGGGAGCTTGTGCTTAAGAATTAAAAATATCTTGATTCTTGTTGTCAAGAAGACAATTTATGTGTTGTATTATTGTTCAAAATCAATGTTCTTTGTATATTTTCTTAGCCTCAACGTTGCTTGTCCCAATTTATGTAACTTCCAGTAGCAGGCTTTATCAATTCAAAACTGAAAATTAGCGATTATCATATTCACACATATCCAGAGGTTTTACTAAATTCCTTACACTCAGTATCATACGTACAAAAGCCCAAATTTTTGCCATGGCAGACAAGGGAAAAAAGTTGCAAGTTTGAGCTCCATACTTGATCTGCTCTATTTTCACAGGAGTGATAGTGCAGGTTTTGTGCATGTGAGCTTTATGGAGCTGTTCTGAAAACAAAAAGTGCTGGAAATCACAGTGGGTCAGGCAGCATGCATGGAGAGAGAGCAAGCTAAAGTTTCAAGTCTCCTTATCCTTCATGGAGTTGTTCATTGAAACCACAGATTGCCTCTACTAAAGGAGGGTTTTGGCATCTCTGCAGAATTACATGTAGAATGTACTCATTGCAAATGCATCTGAATGTAGTGGATTTTTTGGAGAGGTAAGGTACCCCAATGGATATGGTCCATGAGTATGCCTTTGGGGTGCTCACAAATACACTTTGGGGCTTCAGTTGGGTGGGAAGGTGCCCATGGAGGTGAGGGGATGTCAAGTCAGCTATTCTTTGGGATTTTTAGCAGTGGAGAAGAATATTCTTAAACAATAGGATCTTTAAACCCATCAAATGTCAAGTCTGTCAAAGAAGTGTCACATATATCAAGAACTGTCAAAATGTGTCTTTATGAATGAGATTGCATTCCTTGGTGGATTGTAGTCTGCAGTGCACAACTTTAAGAAAATAGACCTTTAATTTTCTTCAGTGTATCTAAGTACGAGTAGATACAAGGTAATTCAGCTTGATGGAGGGGAGAAGGTGATGGTTGGAGCTACAGGTTGACACGAGCTGGCCCAACTTGACATAGGTGTTGTGAGGGGCATAATTTAGAATGGGGGTTTGAGGTGTCTATAGGGCACACGTAGAGGGGAATGGTGCAGCACAGTGGATGAGAGGAGCCATGGAGATATGGGTGGAGTGATCAAAGATATTTGAGGGGATGTAGAAGATGTGTAGAGGGCATTAGTTGAATTGATTGTCATGGATGGGCTTTGGGAGTTTATTGGCGTGAGTGGTAAAATTAGAGAAATGTTTCATGTTTTATTTATTTATTTTGACTTTTGAATTTGGTGCTGGATCCCGACCTGCTCTACCATCCTGCCAGCTGGCCTTTGAACTTGGCAGCTGCCTCCGATCTTTCTGGATCATCTGTCCCAAATACCAATGCAGCTTGTCTACCAGATGCAAAAACAGGGGATACAGGTGGCCATTTTTAAAGGTCAGATCTGAAGAGCTCCCATCTCTGCGCACTTGCCTTTTGAACAAATAGTTAAAGAGTGAAAAACAAATGAACAGATATTACAAGTTGTAATGATTTCAGTTTCTTTCATAGCAGATCTTATGTTCATAGCTGAATCGATGCTATGAGTAATGCCAAGGAATCTGAGTAAGCTGTAAGGTTCCTTCAAGTAAAATTACCAGGAGGATTGGTCATTAGGCGGCATGGTGGCTCAGTGGTTAGCACTATTGCCTCACAGCACTAGAGACCCAGGTTTGATTCCAGCCTTAGTTTGTGTGGTGTTTGCATGTTCTTCCCATGTCTGCATGGGTTTCCTTCTGGGTGCTCTGGTTCCGTCCCACAGACCAAAGATATATTGGTTAGGTGGATTGGCTATGCTAAAGTGGGATGTGCAGGCTAGCCATTGGAAGTACAGGGTTACAGGAAGAGGGTAGGGGAGTGGGTCTGAGTGGGATGATCTTTGGAGGGTCCTTGTGGACTCAATGGGCCGAATGTCCTGCATCCACGCTGATTGCTATGACTGCATTCAGGACTGGAGATTGGAATATGTCAATGATGCGATTGGGGAGAGTGAAGAATCTTTCTCCCACTTTTCAAGGTTTAACTGAGTTAGGTATTTTTTTAATGAACCTGTCTGAAGATGTTACAGGACTGAACAGGGTAGATGCAGGGAGGATGTTCCTGATGGTGGGTGTGTCCAGAACCAGGAGTCACAGTATGCGGATTCGGGGTAGACCATTTAGGACGGAGATGAGGAGACATTTCTTCACCCAAAGAGTGGTGAGCCTGTGGAATTCATTACCACAGGAAGTAGTTGATGCCAAAACCTCGAATGTATTCAAGAGGTGGCTAGATATAGCATTTAGGGTGAATGGGATCAAAGGTTATGGGGAGAAAGCAGGATTAGGCTATTGAGTTGGACAATAAACCATGATCATCAAGAATAGCAGAACTGGCTCAAAGGGCTAAATGGCCTCCTCCTGCTTTTATCTTCTATGTTTCTATGTTTATCATACATCTTTAGAGCAGATGGTTTTACCTTGGCTGCATAATTGGTTTGCAGCTCATTCAATGACTTTTTAGACGGTGTTTTGCTTAGTGTTTCTCTGATCAGAACAGCTTCCTGTTATTATTTTTCATGGTAAATAACCAGCATGGCTGCTTTAACCATTTGTCCTATTGTGAGTCTATAGTCCTCTTTTCAGAGGGCTCAATACAGATTCTGTGTTGTGGCATTTCATCCTTTGAGACATTTGAAACAGCCAGTAGTCTGGTATATTCTAACTACTTTGAATGCCATTCAGGAAAGGACATTGAGTCTTCATATCTCCATGGCCTGGCTGAAGTAGAAAAAACCTCAGCTGACATGATCTGTTTTTTGGAAAGAAAAGGTGCTTGTTTCACAAATGGCTGGGATTGTTCATATTTTATGTGATCATAAGATATAGGAGCAGAATTAGGCCATTCAGCCCATTGAGTGTCCTCCAACGTTTGGTCATGTCTAATATGTTATTCAACCCCACTCTCCCCTGCCTTCTTCCTGTGACTCTTGATCCCTTACTAAAAAGAGCCTGTCTATCTCTGTCTTATGTATACTCAATGACTTGGCCTCCATAGCCTTCTGCGGCAGTGAGAAGAAATTCCTCCTCATCTCAGTTCCAAAGGGTCATTGCCTTCACTCTGAGGCTGTGCCCTAGGATCCTATTCTGTCTTACTAGTGCAAACACCTTCTCCACATCCACCTTATCCAGGCCTCTCAGTGTCTTGGAAGTTTCAATAACATCCTCCACTCATCCTTCTAAACTCCATCAGTACAGACCCAGAGTCCTGAACTGCTCCTCTTATGACAAGCCCATCATCCCCAGGATAATTCTTGTAAATGTCTTCTATATCACCTCAAAGGCCAGCAGGTTCTTCCTTACTTACGGGCCCCAAAATTGTTCACAATATTCCAAAGGTGATCTGACTAGGGCCTTATACAGCCTCTGCCCTTGTATCCTAGTCTTCTTGAAATGAATGCTAACATTGCATTTGCCTTCTAATTGCCAAATAAACATGCATGTTAACCTTAAAGGAATCCTGAAAGGAGTCCCAATTCCCTTTGTGCTTCATACGTACAAGCCTTTCCCAGTTTGGAAAATAGTCGGTGCCTCTATTCTTCTTCCCAAAGTGCATAACGTCACTCTTTCCTACACTGTATTCCATCTGCCACTTATTTGCCCCCTCTCCTAGCCTGTCCACATCAGTCTGCAGCCTTCCTGTATCTTCAACACTACCTGTCCTTCAACCTATTTTTGTGTCATCTGCAAACTTAGCAACAATGCCCTCAGTTCCTTTGTCCAGATCATTAATGTACAACATGAATAGTTGTGGGCCCAACACTGATCTCTGCGGCACTCCATTCGTCACCGACTGCCATCCTGAAAATGACCCCATTATCCCAACTCTCTGCCTTCTGCCAGTCAGCAAATCCCCTATCCATGACAATACCTTGCCCCGAGCACCATGGGCTCTTATCTTATTTAGCAGCTTATTGTGGGACAACTTGTCAAAAGCGTTCTGGAAGTGCCAATAGATCACGTCCACTTACTCTTCTTTGTCTAACGTGCTCGCTATCTCCTCAAAAATTCTAACAAATTTGCCAGGCATGACTTTCCTTTGATGGAGCTGTGCTGACTCAGCCCTATTTTACCGACCACTTCCAAGTTCTCCGCAATCTTAACCTTCATAATGGACTGTAAAATTTTACCAACAACTGAGGTTAGGCTAACCAGCCTATAGTTTCCTGTCTTTTGCCTTCCTCCCTTCTTAAACAGGGGTATTACATTAGCCATTTTCCAAACATCTGGGACCCACCCTGACTCAGTGTGCAAGTTCACCACCAATGCTTCCACAATCTCCTCAGCTTTCTCCTTCAGAAAGCTGGGGTGCAGTCCATCTACTCTGGGCGTTTTATCCATCTTCAGACCTTCCAGCTTCCCCAGCACCACCTCATTGGTGACTACTGTACTCACCTTTGCCCCCTGACTCTCTTGAAGCTCTGGTATGCTTCTGGTGTCTTCTACCATGAAAACTATTGCAAAGTACCTATTCAGTTCTCCACCGATTCTTTGTGGAAGCATTGGTGGTGAACTTGCACACTGAGTCAGGGTGGGTCCCAGATATTTGGAAAATGGCTAATGTAATACCCCTGTTTAAGAAGGGAGGAAGGGAAAAGACAGGAAACTATAGGCTGGTTAGCCTAACCTCAGTTGTTGGTAAAATTTTACAGTCCATTATTACGGTTAAGATTGCGGAGAACTACTTATTATTACTTCTTCAGCCTTTGTTCCAGCAGTTCGATGCCCACTCTTGCCTCTCTCTTACCTTTTATGTATCTAATAAAAACTCTTGCAATATTCTTTTACATTACAAGCTAGCTTAGCTTAAATATTTTATCTTTTCTCCCATTATTAACTTTTTAGTTATCTTCAGCTGGTTTTTAAAGGCTTCCCAATCCTTTGGCTTCCCAGTTATCTTCACCACATTGTATGTTTTTTCTTTTGTTTTATGCTATTCTTGACTTCCCTTGCTATCCTCTCCTTAGTATATTTCTTCTTCCTTGGGATGAATTTCTGCTGTGCCTCTTGAATTGTCTCCAGAAACTTTTGCCATTCTGCTTCACTATCTTCCCTGCTAGGCTCACTTTCCAATCAACTCTGGCCAGCTCCTCCCTCATATCTTTGCAGTTACCTTTTTCTCAATTGTAATACCATCACATGTGACTTGAGCTTCTCTCTCTCTCAAACTACAGGGTGCATTCTCTCATTTTATAGTCACTGACCCCAAAGAGTTCCTTCACCTTAAGGTGGCACATTGGTGAGCACTGCTGCCTCACAGGGCCAGGGACCAGGGTTCAGTTCTTGGGTGAACTGTGCATGGAGTTTGCACATTGTCCGCATGGGTTTCTGCTGGATGCTCTGGGTTTCCTCCCATAGTCCAAAGATGTGCAGGTTAGGTGGATTGACCATGCTAATTTGTCCATAGTGTCAGGTATGTGAAGGCTGGGTGGGCTAGCTATGGTAAATGTGGGGTTACAAGGATAGGGTAGGTAGCTGGGTCTGGATGGGATGTTCTTCCGAGGGTTGGTACAAACTGAATAGGCCAAATGGCCTCTCTCTGCACTGTCGGGATTCTATTCTATTCTATTCTATATTATATTCTAATCAAGTCTGCCCCATTGCACATCACCAAATCTGGAATTGTCTTTTGTTTTGTGAGCTGTAGAACAAGCTGTTCTAAAATATCATCTCATAGAAATTCATGGAATGTCTCTTCTTGGGATCCACTATGAATCTGATTTTCCCATTCCACCTGCATATTGAAGTCCCCCAAGCTTATTGTAATAGTGCCTTTCTTACATGCCTTTTCTAGTTCCTGATTTTATTTGCTTCTCCACATCCTGACCACTGCTGGGAGGCCTGTACATAACTCCCATCAGGGTCTTTTTACCTCTGCAGTTCCATAACTCTACCCACATTGATTCTACGCCTTCTGGTTCTATATCACTTCTTGCTAGTTATTTAACTTCATTTCATCTCTTACTAACATGGCAACCCCAACCCCATCTGCCTGGATAGGATGTGTATCCTTCAACGTTTAGTTCCCAGTCCTGATCCCCTTGCAATCTGTTTTCCTTTGCGGTTCCTCAACTTTCCCCACACGGATTCTGCGCCTTCTGACTCTATATCACTTCTAGCTACTGATTTAATTTCATTTCTTACTCACAAGGCAATCCCATCTCCTCTGCTCATCTGTCTATCCTTTCGATAGGATAGGTATCCTTGGATATTTAATTCTCAGTTCTGATCTACCTGTAGCCACATTTCTGTAATACCCACATTGTAGCTGCCAATTTCAATCTGCACCACAAGCTCATTTACCTTATTTCATATTCTGTGTGCATTTAAGTAGAACACCTTCAGTTTTGCATTGACTGCGCCCCTTCTCATAGTTGTCCCCTTATCTGATGTTAGAAGTTAGATTCCGGACCCTGTTGCCCACCCTATTTCTTATTGTGGAATAATCTTTTTTTCTTTGCATAAATGTTTTCTTTCCATAATTTTCCATGCAACTGAATGCCCCCTCACTCGCGCACTCGTACACGCTCACACTTTAATTTTAAAGCCCTATCAATGAGGTATTTGCATGAGATTTAGGACTTTCCTATTGTCTATGTTGCCAAAATTCCAGCTACCTGCAGAGCTGTTTTGCCCGTTTTAAAAAGTATTCTTTTTACAATAAGTTGTAATATTTTCATCCTTGGACTACACATGAAACTGTATAAACTGAGAGTTAACATTACAAACTTCTATCCAACAAAATTTATTTCATGTTCAATAACATCCACAAATGTGTTTCTTTTTCAGTTTAGAAAAGATGCAGCATCATATCAACTGCTGTCAACTATTGTTCTGCTTCACTTCTCACATGCTGTATATCGAAGTGGCAGCTCTCACTCCTACTTTCAATTTCAGTTCCTACTACTGACTTAAATGTTTCCCTCTGTGTCTATCTATTCAATTTAAATCAATACTGGATGTGAGACCTAAAATTGGAAGGGATAGCTTTGATTTCAATATCACTGTGCTTGGGATGACTAGAGCTGCAATAATGTTCAAGAGGCTTAGCACCATTCAGAGAAAAGCTGTCCACCTAATTGATAGCCCACTCCCTCCCTTCTCTTGTAATATACAGTGGTGGCTGCAGTGTGTACTATCTAAAGGATGCAATGCAGCAACTTTACAAGGCTTTTTTGCAACATGTCCCATATCGTTCAATTTCCACCAGCAAGAGGAGATGCTGTAAATACATGACCATATCATGATGTCTAAATTCATCCCCAAATTGTACATCACGTTGGCTTGGACAAACTCCAATCCTAAAGGAAGGGTTTCTGAATTGTAATACTTTTGAAAGATCTTTGTTGAGGTATCTGAAAGGCTCCCACCTACTTTCCTTTAAAAGACCTGTGGTGAAAGCAATATTGTCAATCTGTTTAATTTTTTTTTAATCATTGCTGTTAATTTGCTTACATTAGTTTTGATGAGTTCTTGACCTTGATTCACTTTTGGTTCACTTCGCATGTCCATCATGCTATCGTCTTCAAATTTTATATAAATATTGATGCAAAATAATTATTTAACATGTTTTCAATTTTGTTACTTCCATTTGTGTATACTTGTTACTTTCTTGCAGACAGTATTGCTTGTAACCACCATCTTTATACTAGCATCTACTATGGTGGGGATTTGAATCTATGACCCCAGAACATTAGCGTTGGGATTCTAGTCCAATGACATTACCTTTAAGTCAACTCACAACCCACCCCAAATTTTTTAGTAATTGAAATCATTGACAAAATATTCACTAATCTTCCAGTTTTTAATTATAATTTCTTTTTGTAGCTCTTACTCTCTGTTTTATTATCTTTTTCTGCTCTTTTTACATCTTCTATTATACTATGATCCGTGCTATATTTGCAAGTTTCTTTTCATTTTATATCAATAATTACCTCTTTCCTTGCCTGGCTTTTTGTTTTGGCAAGTAGAACACTTGTTCCTTAGGGGTATAAACTAGTTCTGTGTCAGCTTAAATTATTTTTGAACACATTTCACTGATTTCCTGTCAATAAAATCATTAACAGGTTAGCCCTGTTTAACTCTGAATAATCTTTGTCTTTTTCTGTTAATGCTATTCATAAAATTCCCGATTGTCATGTAAGTGTAACTTGTTCACAGATATCATTTAAGGCAGGCGGTTTGCCATCTTTATCTGTTTTGGCTTATGTGAATCAAATTCATAGTAATTTTGTAATTTATCAACTGTTGTCTGAAAGGGGTTAGTAAATCATTCATTTGTCAGGAAGACAGTTCACCACCTTCTCAAGAGCAACTCACAGATGGCAAATAAATATTTTTCTTACTAGTGTTACCTAAATCCTGTGAATAAATATTGCATAGGACAAAAATGAGAGAAATTCTGAACCTGTACATCAATTTTCAAAGGACCTCTGTCTAGAGCCATGTAACAACAAAACCGTAGTCTTTTGACAAATAGCAGAAAGAATGAATAGTTGAATGAAGTAGCTATTCAGGGAACAGGAAGGTGTAAAGTGGTGTCCTGCAAGAAATTGTGTTAGAAACTCAGATCAGAAAATGCTGGTAATCAGCCAGTGAGAGAGTCATCTTCATTACTACACCAAATGAGGCCATTTAGCCCATCAATTCATGCCAGCTTTCTGTAGAAAAATCCAGTCAATCCTGTTCCTCACTCCACTCCTGAAAGCTTATTTTCCTTGTGCCAACCCAGTTTCCTTTTGGAATCATTGTTGTTTCTACCACCTTCAAAGGCAGTCAGTTCCATGTCATTACCACTTGCTACCTAGAGATTCTTTCTCATTCCCCTCCTCTGTCTCTCACTCAAAACCTTAAAAATGTGTCCCCTCGTTCTTGTACAGTTAGCTAATGGAACAACTTTTATTTGTCCACCTTATTTAAACCTGTTAAAATCTTGTACATCTCCATTAAATCTCTCCCAAACTTCTTTTTGTTCCAAGAAAAGCAAACCCAATTTCTTCAATCTAACTTTGTAACTTTTCTTCATTCATTAATGTGATATGGATGTTTCTGACTAGGTCAACATTTATTGCCTATTCCTAATTCCCCAGGGGGCAGTTAAGAGTCAACCACATTGCTGTGGGACTGAAGTCACATATAGGTCAGACCAGGTAAGGATGGCAGATTTCCTTCTCAAAAAGACATTAGTGAACCAGATGTGTCTTTTACAATAGTTGACAGCAGTTATTTCAGAATTTTATTGAATTCAAATTTCACCGTCTACCATGGTGAGCATTTAAATCTATGTCCTCAGAACGTTAGCCTTGGGATTCTAGTCCAGTGACATTACCACTAAGTCAGCTCTTCCCCCTAAATTTCTTAGTAATTGAAATCATTGACAAAGTATTCACTAATCTCTTTCATTCGGGCAATGCCACAGTGACTTGATTTGATTTGATTTATTGTCACGTGTACCTAAGTACAGTGACAACCTTTGTTTGTAAGCAGTACAGGCAGATCATAATAAGCAAGGACATACAGATCATACAGTGAGAAGAAAAAACTTGGGCAGAATAAGGCATATAGGTTGCACTGCACAGGGTGTGCGCTAGGCAAGATCACATTAACTAGATCTGCATTATTTGAAGTTAGAGAGTCCATTCAGCAGTCTGATAACAGCAGGGAAGTAGCTGTTCTTGAACCTATTAGTCTGTGTGTTGGCCGTTATGCACCTGAACAGTATGCTTTCCATGATCTTTACATAGTTGATTTTACACGTTTCCTTAGCACTGATGGAAATGATGACCCTCATTCCCATCAAAGACACCCTGCTTGTACAGTCCTAGCTTCTGTGTAACATATGGCTTCAGTTCTGGAGTTGTTTGTTTCGATAAACAGAAGTCCAAATATGATTCCAAATGTAAGCCTCTTCTATTTGAACAGTCTTTTGTGTTATAGTTGTCAGGTATTTCTGTAACTCAGGATCTACGTTTATCTTGGGATAAGCTTGATCAAGGTCAATTTTACTTTAAAGCTGACCTCCAGCTATTCCAGCAAATAGGTCATTGATTAAATGCAAAGGGTATTGCTCAGCACACATTACTGGATTGATAGTGACGCTGATATCACCGCAGATGCGTATCATTCCATCCCTCACATTTATGGGTTCAAGGACTCCCTTTTTGACCAGCCTGTCTAAAAAGCACTGATCTATCCTTGCAAAAATTTGCTTGATTCACATCCTTGGTTTTCCATTTAAATAGAGCTCTTTCCCTGGCTTCCCAGATTCCCATTGAAAACAATGGCATGTTTCTTTAGAATTTGTGATAGATCAGACTTAGAATCTGACAAGCAATTTACTTCAGTCCAGTAGAATTTGATTTTCTCCAACTATGCTCCTCCCAATAATGCAGGAAAATTTCCTTTGACAATGTATAAGGACAAATCTTTAGACTGACTGTACAGCTGAGCGTTCACATTGATACAATCCCTTAAAGACACCACTTTACCTGTGTACATTCTTAGTGTAATTTGTGAGAGTTGCAGCACAACCTACTGACGTAGCTACTTCGGAATCACACTTTCAGGTGTCAACAAAACCACCACTCCAGTGACCACCTCCATTCTTACTAGTTTGCTGTTTAGTAAGGGAATGACCCTAGTATAGATTGGTTTCACCAGTAATGACCAGTTTATTTAACAACTGCTCCTCTTTGGAGTGATTCTGGGATTTTCTCATCATCCCCTTGTACTGTGTAGATGTTCTTCTTACAGTTTGCTTTCTGGGGGATAGATTTACTATCATGCTGGTTGTGTTTGTAGAATCAGATGCTTACAACAATCAGCAATGGTTTTGGTGAAAAATAAGTCAATAGTGTGAAGAAAAGTGCCATGAAGACCAATTTTCTCAGTCTTATTTCTCTTGAAGAGGGGTGTTGTAAATCTGGTGTTGAGGTGTCTGCTCCATGATAGCAGAGTAAATAGTTTTGTGATAGTAGGAACTGCCGATGCTGGAGAGTCTGAGATAACAAGGTGTAGAGCTGGATGAACACAGCAGGCCAAGCAGCATCAGAGGA
>NC_063351.1:9447805-9472480 GCF_021869965.1 Rhincodon typus
AAGAAACATGAGTGGGTGGAGTCTGGCTCACCCAGATCTAGGGTATTAGTTTTCTTTTTGCTTTCAGTTGTTGAAGCTGGCATTTTGAATGAAGCTGCTAGATTCTCTGTTGCTGTGTAAAAGCTCAAATTCTCTCTTTCTATGCTGCTAGATTTATGCTATTGGTTTCTCCTTTCTCCTGGACTGGAGTAGATAACAAGTGAGGGAAATCTGTTTGGTTGAATTTGCCTTTGCCAAGGGTGTGTTTACGAAAAGCTGCTACATTGGAACAGTTGACGAGTAAGAGTTAAATATATATATTATTTTAAGAATTTTGGTAGAGTTAAAGATATGTTAATTCTTTTTTTTTGTTTGTATTTTAACTGTGGTGTAAGAATAAAGTGTGTTTTGCTTAACAGTTGACCAATTGAGTTGTATCTGAACCACAATACCTTACACTTGCCTTTAAATAAGATAAAAGATAGGGTCTGGGCTATCTACTTGATATATTTTGAGGAGGCTTGGTCAGGTCCATAACAGTAGGATTCTTATAATCTCTTAATAAGTTTTGGAACCCAGCTTCTGTGGCTATACCAGATACCTTGGAAGATTAATAGATCTCCCCACCCACACAATACTTGGAGCCAGCAAGAACAACTATATCTGCTTCAATTTTGTTAGCTTGAACAAAGTAATGGAATCTCTCTATGTAGGATGTCTACTCTTTGTATTTTTTACCATTCAGTTCCAGTGCACTAAAGTTTCCTGTCAGTAATAATTAAATGGGAATGGCCTGCATCGGAGATGGAAAGAACTGCAGATACTGGAAGTCAGAGTTGATACAGTGTGGAGCTGGAGCAACACAGCAGGTCAGGCAGCACCAAAGGAGCAGGAAAGTCGATGGTTCGGATTGGCACTCTTCATCAGGCTTGCATAGCATAATATACCGGAAAAAGTTTAGCACTGCCTCATTTCTTCCCATTTAACATAAGTTATTGCTGAGGCTTCCTGTTTCTTTACAAATGTACACCCCCAACTCAAGACTTTACCCTCTGTGTCAGATACTCACTACTCAGTTCAGGGTGGGATAAATGATGAGCATCTTTTGTACTGTTCACCTCTTCTTCCCTGAGTTCAATTATCTTTTAAGTAGTTTTATGCTTTTTGCCAGTTTTCTTCCTGTGTTACATTGTGAGAAAGGCCAAGAGGCTGAAGTGTTTAATAGCAGGAGCTTTATTATGGAAGTGTTCACTTTATATGCATCAAGGTTAGACCAAGCTGCTTCCTGCCCAAAATGGCTTATGTCATCATTAGATCACATGACCATACTTACACAAATACACAACATGATGCTTGTATCAAACACTTATCTGACCACATTTGGAATACGGTGCATTAGATCTGTGAGGTTATCTCTATTAGAAAAGGATGAATAGGCTTTAGGAATTACTCTCGAAAATAAAAATCTATGGAGTAGCCTAATAGATATTTTTTAAATTATGGAAGTTTTCGATAAGCCTTGTGCCTTTCCAAGCTCTTTTGCCATGGAAATAGGCCGGGGATTACTACAAAAGCAGGGGGCTAACCATATCATTTAGTTTACGTGCACTCCCCTCCATCGCAGAACCCTAACCTTCAAACATGCCAGTGGGGATGGAGGTAGGTGTATAAAATTTACCCCACTATTACAACAGGGAGTGGATTAGGAAATAGAATTAGTGTGTTTAAAGTGGAGGTGAATAAGCAGAACTATAAAGGAATAGAGAGTTATAGTTTGAGAAGAAAGCATGAATGGTATATAAAAGCCAATCGAGACTGATGAGTCAGAGTCACCTGTTTGTTCACTGTACATGTTATCTAAATCTATGAATTTCTTCAATTGTAGTAGTTATTAGGAACCATCTTTCAAGAATTGCCTGGTCAATATTAGTCAAAGATAAAGCTAAGACTGTTAGGGATATCAATTTCTGAATAGTTTATCATCGAACAATATATGGATTGATGGTAAAAGAATGTAACTTCTTCATTGTTATTGGAGATGACTATGAAACCATTGCCCTTTTCTTTTTGTAACATGAGATTTGTATACGTAGAAGGCTCAAATATCATGAAGCAGGATTCTTTATTCCACTGGCTTCAAGCCATTACAAACAGGGAGGCAAAATAAGGAATAAAAAGAAACTGTTTATAATCCATCAGGTCTGGCAGCATCTGTGAAGAAAAAATGAGAGTTAACGTTTCGGTCCAGTGACCCTTCCTCAGCATTGATGGCAGCTGGGAAAAAGTTGTTTTATAACATCCCTTTTCCTAGCTACCATCAGTTCTGAGGAAGGGTCACTGGACCGGAAACATTAACTCTGATTTTTGTCTTCACAGATGCTGCCAAACTGGCTGAGCTTCCATCAACTTTTGCTTTTGTTCCTGATTTACAGCATCCGCAGTTCTTTTCAGATTTTATTTATAATCCATAAATGGAACTGAACCTATGGGTTACACTGGACTGAAGAATGCTTTTTCTAACTGCTCCCTCTTCCCATCAGCCCTCCTTTCACCAAATACACTATTTTGACTGCTCTAGCTGGCCACCCTCAACATTGCTCCCTACTGATAGAGTTCCTGGCAATCCGCTCAGATCTCTTGTTCGCAGCCCTCCATCACCCATACTGTCTGCCACAGGAGATTACATTACAAGAGGTTGGAAATAAATCCTTGTGCAGTGAAAATTGTATGAAAAGATCAGAGAGCTCATTTGGATGCTTGAGGGCTCAAACCCAGATTTTAAATTTTTACCCGCTTGTGATGATGCTGTCACCTTAAAAGGTTATTTTGTCCTGGTTTATTTTGAAGAGAGGTTGTAAGGCAGATGTATTGAACTGGCTATTGAACACGACTTAAGTAAACAACTTGTGGGGCTTTGAAATAACACAGTGTGGAGCTGGAGAAACACAGCAGGCCAGGCAGCATCAGAGGAACAGGAAAATTGACGTTTCGGGCAGGACCCTTCTTCAGAAATGGGGGAGGGGGGAGAGAGCTCAGAAATAAATAGAGGGAGGAGGGATGGAGCTGGGGAAGGTAGGTGGGATCATTGTTTTTAAAGTTGGAACAATGGAAGCACCTGGGTGTGGCCAGCTCTCTCAGACCAGACTTTCTAGTCTTAGGGAGTAACATCAGAAGCCATTGGGGTCTCAAAAGAGTTGGAGTTTCAATGAATGAATTCGAGCTGCTAATCTCTCTGAACCTTCTCTTGATGTTCTTTTTCCTTCTGGATTGGAGAACTGCACATAAGAATATGTGTCTGAATTTGCTTTTTGCCATGGTGGGGGATGTTTGTGGGATGTTCCAATATTGGAACAGTTAATTTGTAATCGGTACTGTATCTATTATTCAGTTAAGTTTTCCAATAGTTGTTATTCTAAATTCCTCTTTCTTTTGTTTGTATTTTAACTACAGTGTTTAAATAACTTAGTATTGAGAAGTTTGACCAGTAGTATCACATCTGGAACAAGCACTTCACATCTATCTTTAAAATAAGAAAAAGTTATGGCCTAGGCTACCTTCTTAAAATATTTTGAGGGGGTCTGGTCCATAACACACTTCCTTCTTTGCTTAATGCAAGCTTTGGTCATTCTTGTCAGATCACTACGGGCTACGCATCATTGCTGTAATGAAACATTGGAGTACTTTAGTTCTTCCCGTTTATGGAAGAAGGAAAGACATTCATTTAGTTATATATTGTCTTCCACAAACTTAGGACATTCCTAAAGTGTTTTAGCATTCAATAGCAATTTAAACACATGGAATAATTCTTTATTTTCTGAGTGGAATTCGTCATTTTAAGAAGAGTATCCATTTTTGTCACACAAATGGGCTGCCAATTGTTGGGTTTGCACTTGTGCTTATTTTAAGTTGTATTCCATCTTCTGATGTTAGAAAATGAGCTCTATTCCAAATTTTGGCAGGAACTTGCTGTAGGCAGGGGAAAGTGTTGTAAATATCTCTATATTTCTGCAGAAAGCTTGCCTGAGGGCATTTGGGGCCTTGAGGTCAAAAATATGGTTCCTCTCTTCCTCCATTAGAACACCTCCATTAGAATTTTGATCTTTGTGCTGACCAGCAAAAAATCATCATGAGGTTTGGGAAGGGGAGAAAGTAATAAAAAACTTGAAATCATCATCCATCAATACAGAATAAAAACTAAATAAAAAACGAAAGAACTTGCAGGTGCCGTAAGTCAGAAACAAAAGCAAAAATTGCTGGAAAAGCTCGGCAGGCCCGGCAGCATCTGTGAAGAGAAATCAAAGTTAACGTTTTGGGTTGGAACTGGGGCCTGAGGAATAAAACCTGCTGTGCTCAGAGAAAAAGAGCTAAATTGATCTACCTCTGCGGTCAGGGAACCATTCTTTTACACTTTTGACGGATAAGTTCACTATTGTTTGCGGTTAGGTATTATATCTGAGGGTTACAAATGGGCCTTCACCATCAGCTCTGTTCTTTGTCCTACATCAGTTTTTAGCTGATCAAGTTCCCCCTGGGAACATTCAGTTATTGATCTAATTTTAAATTGCCATGGTAATCTTAACTTTCATCACTATACTGAGCTTGAAGAGGAAACAATGATTATTAGTGCTTCACTTTCAATTGAGATTTAACTGTTCAGTTCAAGTCATTACCAGTGAATGTGATGATGCAGAATTAATGGCTTGGTGATAGTTTCAACAGGATTGATTGTTTAGCCACTCCATAGCACAATGGCATTCCAATAATACTATTGCCCAGTGGTCATGATACCTTAATAGTCTGAATAATGAATACTGTTGTTTTTCAAATGTTCACTGAATTTGTTTGACAATGACCTGATCATTTATAAAACTGAACTGCACTTTGGGCACAATCTTAGGAGCTGAATTTGACCAAAAATTGGCAACATTGATTTCAGGGAGCTCCATGGCAGATTTCTCTTTCTCAGTTCTTTGCTGCTGACATCACGATATAACCACTGTGCTTTTATGGTGCTGTGCTCGTGCTATTGTGTGCTCACCAGTGGTTGGAAGTACTTTCCACTACACACATTGGATTATTTTTGATGCCAGTGCCATTTTTGAAGCCCAGCTGGATGCCAGGCCAATCACTACCAGCCACAAGTAGCCCCTCACAGTTCATGTAGTGGGAGGAAAATGAAAAAGAATAACTTCTCAGGACATATACTGGTACTGATACTTAGTTGCAAATGGAATATCGCATGCTTAAGTATATTGCTCCTTTACATCATTGCCTATCATTGTAACTGTAGTTACAAAAATTAAGCAATTAAGCTGGGCAGTCTACTCAACTGGAGCACCATGCCATTGTCAGAACCCTGCCTAACATACTGCAACTCTTTCCCTAATACCCAGACAAGTTTAACATCTTCTCGTTGCGCAGTGTGGGAATCACTCATGTTGGAAAGCCTTCCAACAGTTGAAAATGTTAAATTAGCAGGAAAAGCAAAGAAAAACCAAACTGAGCTAAACTTTCTTTTGGGGTTATATGGGGACAGCTTGCCTTTCAAGCAATAACAGATTTACAGACAATGAATGATCACTGCACGCAGCTCACATCTATTGGAACTGGTTGTCAATGAAGTCCTGTCTAGCGCATTGTGCCCACATTACAACACTCTATCATGTGGAAGGTGGTGGTCCTCGTGCTCCCTTCCTTGGGAGACTGCTGCAGCTCTCTCAGTTCTTCAACATCCATCACATTCCCCACTTTGCTGGCTCCATTTGTGCAGAGCACCGCATGCTAGTTTTATGTCACCATCTTCCTGGACTGCACTGCGTGACCCATCTGTCCCTGCAAAGACCAATCCAAACCTTGGAACCTCATCTATTATCTGCTCCGTTATGGCCGTGGAAAAAGAATGGGCTGCATTGTATCTACCCTTAGCCAGGGGCAGTGGGGTGCATAACAAAGTCTTCCACCACTGTTGCAGAGAGTAGACCTTGTCTCCTATTAACCAACTTTTAAGCCATCTGTCCTTTGAAATTAAGCAGTATCATGGGAGTTCTCAAGCGTTTAATGCGGCTTCCAGAGTATCAGGTTGTAACCTTATAGAATATGTGTATTTATGATCACAGATGACCTGTATATTGATGGAATGGAAACATAGTCTATCATTGACGTCTGCTGCTTGATGACATGGCACTAAATATAACGAGTGTACAGTCTACAGCCCCTGTAGCTTAGGGAAGAAAGCCACCTGCCTAGGCTGCAGCACTGACTTCATCATGGTGAATGAAGATGAAGCGATGTGATTTGGTACAAGTTGCATCGATAACGGCCTTTGATAAATTTGTGGATTGGCAAATTGCATCATCCCATACAGGCCATTTGTGGATCCTTGCAAGCAGCCCAGCTATCACCTTGAAGGTCACTGGGACAAGGTTGTAAAGCTTGTAACTCCTGCTCCTGCAGATAGTATAGCTCTCTGTTAGTGTCCTTGGACATTGTCAGTCTGCAGTGGAAATGGCATCAAGGACAAAACATTCTGTGCCTTCCGTATCTCCTTCACATCCCAAGGAGAGGTCTGCTGTGAACTCCATATATGGAAGATATTTGGCGCTGCTGGAGGTTGCGGCTGGTCCTGGACTTGTTCTGTCCCAATTTCTCTGAGCCTTTGTTGCACTGCAGCCACAGTGATGATAACCTCTGCTGAGGCTGGATTCATTAATCATGGTTCCAGTGAACCAGCATGCAAATATCAGAAACAGAACAGCTTCTTAGAAATGTGAGCAGTTAGCACTCACAGTGCACATGAATGATAGTTTAGCCTTGATACAATGGGGCATGAAGGATTGTCCATGAACCTTTGACAAAGAGGACCTAATTCTGAGATAAGAAGGTGTAGAGCTGGATGAACACAGCAGGCCAAGCAGCATCAGAGGAGCAGGAAGGCTGACGTTTCGGGCCTAGACCCTTCTTCAGAAATGGGGGAGGGGAAGGGGGTTCTGAAATAAATAGGGAGAGAGGGGGAGGCGGATAGAAGATGGATAGAGGAGAAGATAGGTGGAGAGGAGACAGACCGGTCAAAGAGCTGGGGATGGAGCCAGTAAAGGTCAGTGTAGGTGGGGAGATAGGGAGGAGATAGGTCAGTCCAGGGAGGACGGACACATCAAGGGGCCGAGATGAGGTTAGTAGGTAGGAGATGGGGGCGGGGCTTGAGGTGGGAGGAGGGGATAGGTGGGAGGAAGGACAGGTTAGGGAGGTGGGGACAAGCTGGGCTGGTTTTGGGATGCGGTAGGGAGAGGGGAGATTTTGAAGCTTGTGAAGTCCACATCGATACCATTGGGCTGCAGGGTTCCCAAGCGGAATATGGGTTGCTGTTCCTGCAACCTTCAGGTAGCATCGTTGTGGCACTGCAGGAGGCCCAGGATGGACATGTCGTCTGCGGAATGGGAGGGGGAGTTGAAATGGTTCGCGACTGGGAGGTGCAGTTGTTTAGTTCTGAGGTATGCAGTTCTGAGTTTCCACATGTTCCAACCCAACTCATTCTTTAAGTCTTTGTCTCCCAACATTACCCCCCGGGTTCTGGCCCAATAGCTTATCTGTGCTGGCCATCATTTCACACTGTGCCATCCATCACTGTCAAATACAGGGTGTTGGTGACTGTCAATGACCATCTCTCCTGCAAAAAACCATGCCCTCAGATGTGCTAACATCTCATACGCTGATATATTGAGTTGCCCCTTCACAATATTGCACCCCTGCATTGTAGCATGCTGTTTCGAACTCCACAATTGACTTCCCAAACTTGCCTACCACAGTGGTGGCTCTTGATAATCTACTATGACTTTCAGTGAATAGACCCTCAGGACTGCCTGTGCCTCACCTCACTCACTGATTTGGAAGGACTGCTCTGACTGATGAGTGACTAGATCCCTAACTGATCTCTCCGAAGTTCTCCAACTGAATTATCGCTAATCCCCAGACTAGTTACACTGGACAGGTAGGACTAACTGTGGCCCACTTCTCTCACTGTAATGATACAGAACCCACCCTCTGACCACCTGAAGTGAGCAGCTGATGATGTCCAAGCCTTGGGCTGAGATCAGATACTGCTTTTTTACTGATTTTGATGGCATGCTCTGATGGACAACAGTCCCCCTAGACTTGGTCATTTGACCGAAGCACACACAGTATGTTTGCCTCATTAGTTGCTGTCACAAGCTATTGGCAAGACATTGATGTAACAAGATACTATACAGAGACAATGTCCATCCCCATGACTGACAACCGTGAAAAGCTGCCCTGTTTTTTTTTCTATGCAAAAAGCCAAAACAAAACAAAAGGACTGTGTGCCTGTGCAGTGTGAATGAAGTGGTCACAGCTCATGGATTACAGTATCCCTGAGATATTGAGAATTGCTGGCAAAGATGCACACCTGGAGAAGCAATGTGAGATGGAGTAACCATGCACCCACTTTGATTTTCATGATTGGAATGTCACCATCTAAGTTTCTCTCCACTGTGTGGGAGAATAGCAAACTACATATAAATAAAGTTGGAATATGTAATAATGAGATGTTAATGCATGTAACCTTGGGTAGAAAATTGGACATATTTTCTCAACGTCGAGAATCTTATTTCACCAATCTCACCATATTTTCCCCGCTGATTTGTTACTGCCCACATTGTGCTGAGGATGGGAAAATTCAGATTTTCATGACTTCTGGTGCTCCTGCTCGTAGTGCATCGAGATGTACAGCACAAAAACAAACCCTTCTGTCCAACTCGTCCATGCCGATCAGATATCCTAATTAAATCTAGTCCTGTTTGCCAGCGTTTGGTCCATATCCCTCTAAACTCTTCCTATTCATATACTCATCCAGCTACATTTAAAATGTAATTATACCAGCCTCGTCCACTTCCTCTGGCAGTTCATTCTATACCAGCACCACCCTCTGTGTGAAAAAGTTGCCCCTCAGGTCCCTTTTTAAGTCTTTCTCCTCTCATCCTTAAACCTATGCCCTCTAGTTTTAGACTCCCCTACGCTGGAGAAAAGGCTTGACTGTTCACCCGATCCATGTCCCTCATGGTTGTATAAAATTCTATAAGGTTACCCCTCAGCCTCCTATGCTGCAGGGAAAATAACCCCAGCCTATTCAGCCCCTCCCTGCAGCTGAAACCCTCTAACCCTGGCAATATCCTGGTAAATCTTTTTTGACTCTTTCAAGTTTCACAGCCCTATAGTAGGGAGACCAAAACTGAATGCAGCATCCCAAAAGTGGTCTTACCAATGTCCTGTACAGCTGCAACATGACCTCCCAACTCCTATACTCAATACACTGACCAATAAAGGCAAGCATACCAAATACCTTCTTCACTACCTCGTCTAACTGCAACTCCACTTTCAAGGAACCATGAAACCGCATTCCAAGGCCTCTTCGTTCGGAACTCTCTGCAGGACATTACCATTAAGTGTATAAGCCCTGCCCTCATTTACCCCACCAAAATGTAGCACCTCACATTCTCTAATCAAAATTAGAAAAAAGGATTGCAATTCCACCTGGTCATGGAACATTTTGAGGAAGTCAACTCAAATATTTGAAGGACTCCCATTTTTATTGGTAAAAAAGGAAAATCATTTTAAAAAAAACACTTCAAATTCTGTTTATGCCAACACCAGTAAAAGGGATCAGTGTATATTTATACAGGTTTTCAAGATGTTGCTAAAATCTATTTTACGCTTGACGGGCCTGCTTGACATATTGTGGAATCATATCCAGTGAATGTATTCATGTGTTTTGGAATAGGAATTGGTCTGTTGAACTCCCATAAGGAAATTGTCTGTCTGGAACCATACTTGTAGGAAACAGTGCAACAGTGAAATGTGTCCATGCAAGATGTGCACTATATGAAATAAATTTAACCTTTTGGCAAAGCTGTCATTCCACTTGCCAGAGTCAATGCTGAATAAGTAGCTTTAGGTCTAATAGTCTGGCCAACTGAGCCAAGGTATTTGAGATAACAAGGTGTAGAGCTGGATGAACACAGCAGAAAATCTTCTGATGAAGGGTCTAGGCCCGAAACGTCAGCCTTCCTGCTCCTATATTGCTGCTTGGCCTGCTGTGTTCATCCAGCTCTACACCTTGTTATCTCAGATTTTCCAGCATTTGCATTTCCTACTATCTCTGAGCCAAGGTATTTCTTGGGATTAGTGATTGCTGATGATATGCAACAAAGCATCTGTTTATGTCCGACAATCCATCCAGGTGTCTAGATTCCAAGCTTAGTTTGGTTTATAATGTAGTGAAGAGTTTTCTGCAGTTTTCTTTTAACCTGGCATGTCCTCTCCAACAAAAGCAATGATGCATGTTGATAGGCTTGTCAGTTTATGTATATAGATCATAAACTTACCTTTCAGATTATATGGGCTCAAAACCAAGCTGTCATTTCTTGCTATTTGTTTCTTGACATACTAGTTATCTGGGAATAATTTGTACTGAAGAAGTTTGGTAACGAGGTAGTTGCAGTCTCTGCTATTATCTTTTTACATGATATGAGGATTGTCAGACCATGGTTATCGCTGACTTGCACAACTATATGCTAATTACTATTTGTACAAGTTTCTCGATACCCTCTGCAACCAGCAAGGTCAAATCTTGCCTTGTTTTGGTGGTCGTCTTCTGACTCTCTGAAAAACAAAACATGCTGCGGATCAAAGCCTTCATCAGATGCAGTAATGGTTTTCTTTTTCATCTGCCACTTTTCTTTTAAAGCTCCTTGGCATATTTTATCCTTTGCTTCATAAAAGTCTTGCTAGCTCAGGCAGCATGTAATACTTCCTGCAACACGTTGTGATCTTGGAAGTGCGTTGTAATAGAATCCATCTACAATTGAACACTTGTGACCTCTTTACTGGAGACTGTATTTAACTATTTGAGCTGCTGTAATGACATTTTTTCCCCACTCTTCTTTTAGAAACAGTCATAAATATATATAAAACATTCTATTAGCTGTTTTATTAAATATTTAAAGCAACTGTCTGAATTATGTATTTATACTTTAATGCTGGTTTGCGATAATAACATTCCCTAAACAAAGCATGTCAGCTTATGCACATGTTTAATTCATAGCCCATATCTTTATCAAAATAAAATGCTAGTTTAAGATTTTATTTCCCATGCTGGAAGTAGGTCTCTTTATTCTAAGCTTTTAATCAGAACAGAAAATTTGCCTGTTGGAATTTGGAAATTACTGTACAGTGGAAAGGTAAATACCCCAATAAGTGACCTGCATATTTTTTAAGACAAACTATTGGTTTCACCAGTACTGTGCTGTAATTTTATCCAGGGCTGTACCAGAGGCAATTTACATTTTAGCGTAAATGGACTTACGCTGCAGGACCTGACTGGACTGTGACCTATGTAGTCATTATCGTAAATGTGACCTAAAGTAACAGGCTTATTAGGTATTTGTGGGAAAAAAATGAACATTTCACTAAAAATTCAATGCTGATGGTCTGACATTGCACTGTTTAATGATATACATATGGATAAACAATTTCTTTCAATCATGTTTGGATTGTGGTGATCAAAGCAGTCATTTAAATCTGTAGATTGAGTGCCACTGAAGAACATGCAAAACCGTGTGACTGCTTACATTTGGAAATAATGCTGCCCTTTCATTAATTTTTAATAACTGTCAGAAATGATTAAACATCATGAGGCAATAGCTAATTTTGTCCCGTGATACGTTATTCTTCATTTAAAATATTTTTAGGCTTTGTTTTTTGCAACACACACATTGAGCTTGTATTTCTCCATGTTTTCATTTTGAGTGTCTGCTGAAAACAAGCATCCAACAATAAATTTTGACTGTACATGCTCACCTCCAGTTTCTCTTTTAATGTGCATCCTTATGTCCAATCTTTAGCTAGTTTTTAAAATACGAAACATAATTCTACTATATTTAGGTTTTTTTCCCCCTTCACTCACTATATTTTTCATTTATATTTTAAGAGTTTGATAGATTTTTATTAGTATTTCTTTCAGTTTATTTCAGAGTTTTTGCTGTACGCATGCTCTTGGGTATCAGCCATTTATCCTAATTGTTCTGAATTCAATTAGTACTTCTGTTTCAACCTTCGCAGTAAAAATTATGTTTTCTCAAACAGCATTATAATTTAGAGTCATAGAGGCTCTTTGTCCCAACTTGCCCATGCCATCCAGCTTTCAAAATTTAAACGAGTCCCATTTGCCTGCATTTGGTCCCTGTCCATCCATATCTAATCCATCCATCTATCTGTCTGAATGTACTTCCAAATTTCTACAATGCGACTGTGCCCTCCCCACAAACCCCCAATTCCCCCATATTACAAGATGTCACAAGATGCCCTTGGAAGGTTTGGAAATTTGGCAATGATTACTAGAGGAAGGAACAATGGGGGTAAAGTTGGCATGACGGGGTTTTGAGTGTAGTGGATGAAGAAATGTGACCAATTTGAAAGGTTTGTAGGAAGCCACCACAATTAAATTGGGAATGTGGTAATATGAAGGAATTCAAGTGAAAATCTCAGTGGAAATAACTGCAGTGGCTGAGAAACTGTTCATTTAAGGGAAAGGTAAGTAGGGAATGATGAGTAGGCCAATGTTGGGGAAGAAGGGGTGCACATAGGTTGTTCTGATTCCTTGTGAATAAAAGGAGGTCTTTGAATTAGGTTCTATGGAGGCCATTGAGAAATTTAAAAAGGAAAGAATTAGCACCGTTAAAGTCAAACAAGAACAATTGCGGGCATATTTTTGTTATGGTCAACAGTGTGCTTACTATAATTGTATTTTACAATTGAATTGAATATTTAAAATGAATCATAACTTGCTTCTGAAAAAAGAGATTTAAGTTCTCATGTACTTGAATTAATTAATTCTCATCTAGATATGGCCTACAGCTTTCTAAATGAGATGCAAGATGGAGATGGGGTACAGTAAACCAAGGCAACATAGGCAGTACTGAGGCAAAGCTAAATGAAGCAACATAGTGTGTATGGAATGATAGCTCAGCTCCAGATCCAAAAGACCTAAGATTATTCACTTCTGATATTAGCCTAGGTTGGGGGCAAAGAAATGTGTTTACTTGATTGTTAGCTATTACAAAGGGAGCACTTTCTGAATAACATGGGGTGCAACCATCCAGTTTTACAGCTGCCCAGACACACACACTCACACACACATATATATATATAAATCTATGGGGCGAATTTGCATTTGCAGATTTGTATTTGCAGATACATTCTATTTTGTTTAAAAAAGCACACAATTTGTAGACAGTCAGTCAATGGGGTATTTTATAAATTCCTGCTTTGGAAATAAAACCAGTCTGACTCCATGTAAAAGACAGACAGATTCTGAACAAGGCGTCACACCTAAAATACATTGCCTAACCGGAGATGTCACCTCTTGTATACACTATTAAAACCTTTAGTTATCTCGGGGCAGTGACTTGAAAGAAATTCTGGGATTTGCATTTTAATCAATCAAAACTTGCATCTCCTTTCTAACTGATTAACGATTTAACAGGAGGGAGTCAGCCTGCCATTTTAGGTTTATTCAATACATTCACATCACTTGTATGACCCTTTGGTCTTTTGCTTATAAATTCTGTGTCTTGATGCCTCCTTTCTCACCATACCTGAGGAAGGAGCAATGATTCAAAAGCTAGTGCTTTCAAATAAACCTGTTGGACTATAACTTCGTGTCGTGTGTTTTTTGACTTTGTCCAACCCAGTCTTACACCAGCACCTCCATGTCCTGACCAGAAGGAGAAGGAGCCTCTCTAGAAAGAGCCTAGATTACATTTGGGATCAAGCTGGCATTGAGTTTTGAGAAACATAATCAGTAAAAGAATCAAAGGTTAAAGGGAAAGGGCAAGAAAGTGGAGTTGAGGATAATCAGATCAGTTATAATCTCATAGAATGGCAGAACAGACCTGATAGGCTGAATGGCCTACTTCTTTCCCTACATCTAATGGTCTACCTGACAAACTAGTAAGATGCCTCTTTTAAAATGTCTTAATTTGCCTTAATGGAATTTTTAGATTCATGACCAACTGATGGGTTTTGTGAAGATTAATTTTCGTCAAGACTAGTTCCAGCCACTTTTAGAAAAATGAATGTGTTCCCTGGTTTAAATCTATCAAGGGGCATTATTTGAATCTGTCATTGTTTTTAGCAGGCTTCAGAAATGGAGTAGGAATGGAGTGATGGAAAATTTAACTTGGTGTAAAATGTTAGAGAATTCCATCCTAATCTACTAGGCTCCAAAGCACTGGAAATTCAGACATCAAACAAATTTAATTTTTTGGGAGAGTGCATAATCTAACAACCCTGGAAAACATATGTAATCATGTCAACAGTCATATGTTCATTCAGGAAGCCCATTGATCATAGGAATTGGTTTTTTAAAATTTATGTTCTTGTTCTGGTTTTCCAGTCTTCTCAAGCTTTAGAATTTGCTCATTGGCTATTTGATGGATGTCTTTTGTTTTTGAGAATTTTGTATGGTGCAACAGAGGATAGCAGTACTGTAGTAGCACCTTGATTTCAAGTATTCCAATCCCATTGTTTTGTACAAGACTTTCAACTACTCATGGCAGCACACTAAGACTTTTTAAAGGCATCATTTTAATGGTTTGTTTCTTATATTTATGCAAGCTATGACACTTACTTCCACTTCAGGAATATTAACCAGGTCAGTGTAGGTCAGAATGCAGGGTCTTTGAAATTTTCAATATTTTTGCTGCAAATTACAATCACATCTTAGCCCTCCATCTTGAGCATAGATAAAGCTTTCTGAATTATAAACAAGAACTTTTTGACATGTTTTTGTCACAAGCTTAACATCAATTCAGATTTGGCTGTCTCACTTGAGTAAATCAAAATACTTTGACCCTTCTTACTGTGATCCTGAGGAACTGTTTCCAAGAATAATTTGGTGTCCGTTATAGCATTAAAATTAGAAGGGAAAAAAAAAACTTGTATCGCTCAGTTGGTTATCTTATGAGATTTCCTCTTAATTTTACAGTGCTTTAAGGACCATTACCGTCTGATTGTATTGGTTGGACCATTGTTCGAGGACACGAATATATTCTATTAAATCTTCTCATGAGTTTACTGGCAGCACACCACTGTGCAAAAAATGAAGCACAATAATTCCTTTAGAAATTCCTGGAGCTATCCATTAAGGTACATTCCAGCTCAGGTCCCATCATTGATGTAACTGTGATAAGGGATGATGGAACATTTAGACTTTTCATCTTGTTTTTCTAGATCTCCATGCAATATTAGATGAATCATAAAGCTGACAATTTGTCTCCATGGTTTCCTGCCTTTTTTGTGTAAACTGTGTTAGTTACTAATTCAAAATATGAACTTTAATTAAAGGAATATAAGTGAATGTCAGGATATTTTGTGATCTCATAAAAATCTACACCGTACTTGAGATATTCCTTGTGCGGTGAAATTCCAATTTGTTGCATTTTGATCAATTATCTGTACTCCAAAGTTCCAACATGTGCTCAGGAGTGATCTGAAGAACCACCTTATGATGTACTGATGTTGGCAGTTTTGAAATTTTCCTGTCAAAATATAATCGGACTTCATGTAGATGCAAACTATCGATGCACCCTAGAACACAGAGCATGTTTATACGTCAGATCATTTATTCTACAAGGACAGCTCCAATGCCAGTTCCTGCCATTCTCCCACTTGCTTAAAACATCTTTCTTAATTGGCTTGAATATCTTCCAGAGCTGCATTCTTGTATTACAGAGACTAGTTTGCTCCCTGGGAACTAATTAATTGAGACAAACTTGTCAGCTGTTTCAATCTGCAATTAGATTGTTCTTTACTGTCCTTCATTTTCTTCAGTCTTCATATATTGCTGTCTCTATTTTTCAAGGATGTCATGACAGGTCCTTTTGTAAAGAGCATTAAATTTCTCAGTAATTGATACTAACCAAAATAAACCTTTTTTAATGACTGTTAATAATAGACTTTAAAACTACGTTAAATCAGAGTTAGTGAAATTGTGATCATTCATAATGTACTGATGGTTCATAATGTGTTCAATTATTTAGTCAGTGCTGCACTACAAAGCCTTTCTAAATTACTGTGAAGCGGGGGACAACAGTTTGTTACTTTTGTTTGTTCCAAACTTATGTAATGTTCAGCTTTAGTATTTGAGCCCAGATGCAGAAGGAGAAAAAACCATCGGGCAACCTGATTTTGACTAAATTACAATAACTGCCAGGATTTGTACACATAACTTTCTAACAGCTAATGAAACTTGCAACAAAGCAAATGGGAAGTGAAGCACAATTCACAGAAACAAAGTCAATTGCTCTGTCATGTCAAATTCAGGTAATAAGTCAACTTTGGCGGGGGGTGGGAGAGGAATAAAAAGAAAGAACAAAGTACTGCTGCACTGGGGAGATAAGTATGTATCCTTTTATGATAGAGTCATACAGTATGGAAGCAGACCCTTTGGTCTAACTCATCCTTGTCAACCAGATTTCCCCAAACTAAACTAGTCCCATTTGCCTGCATTTGGCCCATATCCCTCTAAACCTTTCCTATCCATGTACCTGTCCAAATGTCTTTTAAATGCTGTAACTGTACCTGTATCCACCACTTCCCCTGGCAGGTCATTCCATATACAAACCACCCTCTGTGTGGAAAAAGTTGCCCCTCAGGTCCCTTTTAAATCTTTCCCTTCTCACCTTAAAACTCTTCTCTAGTTTTGAATTCCCCTATCCTAGGAAAAAGACCTTTGCTATTCACCTTAGCTATGCCCCTCGTGATTTTATAAACTTCAATAAGGTCACCTTCAACCTTCTACGCTCCAGAGGAAAAAGCCTGAACCTATCCAGCCTCTTCTTATAACTGAAACCCCCCAGTCCTGCTAACATCCTTGTAAATCTTTTCAGCACCCTTTCCAATTTACTAGTATTCTTCCTTCAGCAGGGAAACCAGAGTTGTATGTAGTATTCAAAAAGTGGCCTCTCTAATGTCCTGCACAAACAGAACTTGACATTTCAACTCCTATACTCAGTGTTCTGACCAATGAAGGCAAGCTGTACCAAACACCGTCTTCACAATCCTGTCTATCTGTGACAAGGAAGGAGCTAGCACAGTTGTGGAAGATGAATATTACTCTTTTGGGAATAGAAGATGGGTCTTAGCTCATCTGATTCAAAGGGCAGAATTTTCCTAGGTTGCCTGAAGTTTGTTGGAGAAGAAAAGGGTGTGAAAATTCCAACGTGTGACATTGGAATGGTATCTCAACAGCAGGAAGACTTTAATCAGTGAAATTGACAAGACCTGAAGTTCTTTCTGTTATAGAGAAGAATACATCCTGATTCTCTGACGATGAAAGAGGGCATATCTTATGTTTGGATTTGGCCTTAGAGGAAGTCCATTTTTAAGATCTGAGAAGTTATATGCTTGAGGTGTCAAAATTTCTATTTATTACAAAGACACTTCATATTTTTCAGCTACGCTTTGGTGTAATCACGAAACTTCATAACTCTCAGTACTTAATTATGAATGTCTTATTTTTGCAATCTCTACCCAAAGACAGATCCTAGCCACATCACCATGTTCTCATCCACTGGTAAGGCATGGAGGTAGGTTCTAAACCTACATTAGCCATAACAGGGGCCAAGTCCTTTGCTGTTGGCATCAATCTGATTCACACCAGTCGTCCCATCAACAGAACTACGCTCTTCCCCTAGATATCTGAGTTGCTATGGCAACGTACTGTTTTACATGCATGTTGCAGCTTGGAGCCATGAATAATGGTGTTCAGTACATAAATTCCTTTCCAAGTGATTAATTTACGGGGCAGAATTCCTGAAGCAACATTTTCAACTTGAGAACTTCCTATAGAACTGCTCCTGAAGTGTCAGCATATTTACTATTTTACAAAAATAGCAGGTAAGCATATCACTAGGGGTCATTAATTTAGAGTGACTGAATAAACCCACTATAAAAAATTGATTCTGCGACTAGAATTTGGGATTGAATTTCACACCTTGTTGCATTATTATGTGAACACTAACATAGAGACTCATCTACCTTCATTTCCTTTCTTATTTTTATTCCTTGCTATTTTTAAAGCTGGGAATACGAAACAAGATGGATCTGCTACGCACCAATTGGACATGGTAATCTTCAGTGGTATCATGGTTGGGTCTATGGATTAGCTGTGTTCCCTGAACTTAGATTGCAATTTTACAGGTTAATAAGTTGTGTTACGTTTTAGCAGAGTTAGTTTGGTGACCTTTGGATTTGAAAGTAATGCAATGGCTCTGCAAAGATTTGACACAATGGGTGGTGTTCTCCTGGTCTGCCATCAGTGTGAAGGAAGGAACTGGCACTTAGCACAGTTGTGGAAGATGAATATTACGCTTTTGGGAATAGAAGGTGGGTCTTAGCCCATCAGATTCAAAGAGCAGAATTTTCTTAGGTTGCCTGAAGTTTGTTGGAGAAGAATGGGGTGTGAAAATTCCAACATGTGACATTGAAATGGTATCTCAACAGCAGGAAGAGTTTCATCAGTGAAATTGACAAACTGGAAAGACCTTGATTAGTTATACTTATACTCAGTCATGCCAAGAGTATGAGTGCCTTGGGTATCTCAGACTGCCACAGCAGGTAGCTATTGATATCTGCAGCCTATTTGAATAAGACATTCTTCTCATTGGGACAGGTGGACACTTATTTGTAATTGTCTGACAAATTGCCCACTACTTGGAGAGCCCCTAACTCATCCCAAATCTCCTCTCACCCATTGTGAATTCTCTTCTCCAAAGACAAAGCAGAGAGATGTGAAGTTTATAATTGGTTTTTGTACACAGGAGGGAAGGACAGCATTTGATAGAGGATAACTGTGATGCAGAGGTGTGAGAGGGTAATTGGCTGGAACTGAGTTTGATTATAGGTTGCTAAAAATGGGAAGTGAAGTGCCTGTAAAGAGAAAAATGTGTGGAACTCAATGTGTGTTGTCCTGAGAGACGCAGTAAAGGAGAATGCTTGTTAAATCAGAGAATTGGGCTTGCTACTTCAAAATATTACACCATTCAATTAATACTCTCTTAAGGTATTATCCTCTTAAGGTCCTTTGAGGAACTCGCTCAAGTTAGAGGGAGCACATTCCTGCTGCTGACACCTTGGCCACTTACACCACACCCTCTCAGTTGGAGAAATTATCGTCTTCTTTCCATCCTTTGCAGAGTTAACTCTGAAGTGTTTAAACTAAATTATGCAATTCTTCTGATACTGGTATGAAATGATTCTGGGCTCCTAAGGATTTGTGTTTGTTCCTTTCTCAAATTGTTAACATATAGCTCCAGAACTGTCCTTCATTGTAAGAGTATTAATGAAAATTCTTTCTTATTCTAGTGAAAGCTGGATAATCTTCCAACTTTGCTTTAATTCCTAATAAGTCAGCCCTTTTTAATCCAAGCTCTTGGTTCCAACAGCATTCCAGCGAAGAAAACCATGAAGAATTATAGTCTTTGTTTGTTTGTTCTGTCTCAACTGAGTCCTAGTATAGTAATCCCTCTGTCTGTAACATTCAGTGATATTTGGGGAAATGTCTGTAACCAGATATTATAGTGGCTTCAAATGTAGCAGACAGTAAAATAATATTGCAAAGAGACATTGAATGACTGGGCAAAATTGCAACCAGTGGATTTCAATGCAGGAGTAAGGAAAAGAAAATAACTTCCTTACATGATGAAAAACTAGGAAGACTTGAGGTGCAAAGTGAGCTACGGGTCCATCATTAAAATACAGTGAATAATAAAAAAAAGGTTAGTTCAAATTGACCCTTATATCTCAAGGGATCAGATATGAAGAGAAGAAAGGTTGCTACAGCTTTGTGGTTTGACCAGACATGATATACAGTCCTTCCTTCCGTCATAAGGTCAGAAGTAAGGATGTTCGCTGATGATTGCGCAAGGTTCAACACTATTTATGATTCCTCAGACACTGAAACATTCAATGTTCAAATGCAACAAGATCTAGACAATATCAAGGCTTGCGCTGACAAGTGGTAAGTAGTATTCACATCCTACAAATGCTAGGCGATGACCATCTCGAATAAGGGACAATCTAACCACGCCCCCTGACATTCAACAGTGCTACATCATTGAATTCCCTACTATCAACACTCTTGGGTTTACCATTGACCAGAATCACAAGAGGACTTGCCACATAAATATTGTGGCTACAAGAGCAGGTCAGAGGTTAAGAATACTGCACAAATAATTCACCCCTTGACTCCCCAAAGCCTGTCCATGATCTACAAGGCATAATTCACAAATGTGATGGAATACTCCCCACTTGCCTGGATGGGTGCAGCTCCAACAACACTCAAGAAGCTTAAAACCATCCAGGACAAAGCAGCTTGCGTGATTGGCGCCACACCCACAAGCATCCAGTCCCTCCACCACCGACACTCAGTGGAAGCAGTGTGTATTATCTACAAGATGCCCTGCAGAAATTAACCAAAGATCCTTACACAACACCTTGTAAACCTGTGACCACTTCCATCTGGAAGGATAAGGGCAGAAGGTACGTGGGAACACAACCACATGCAGATTCCCCTCCAAACCTCTCACCATCCTGAGTTGGAAATATATCGTCATTCCTTCCCTGTCACTGCCTCAAATCCTGGAGTATCCTTCACTAAGCATTGTGGATATATGCACAGAATGTGGGCTGCAGCAGTTCAAAAAGACAACTTTCCACCACTGTCAGTGACTAACAATGGGTAGTGTGATAACAAGGCCTGATGTGTGGGGTAGGGGGGTAAGACATGGGAAAGTTTAGGCTCTAAAATTATTGAACTCAATATTAAGTCCAAATGGCTGCAGGGTGGAAAAGTGGAAAATGAGGTGATGTTCTTCCAGCTTGCACTGTGCTCCAGTGGAACATTGCAGCAAGTCTGAGACAGAGATATTGCCCACAGAACAGGGTGGTGTGTTGAAGTGGTAGCCAACTGAAAGCTTAGGCTCTTTTTTGCGGGCAGGGCGTAGATATTCGCAAAGCAGTCACCCAGGCTATGCTTCGTTTCCCAATGTAGAGGAGACCACATTGTGAGCAGCAAATGTAGTAGACTAGATTGTGTGAAGTGCAGATAAAATGCTGCTTCACATAGAAGGTATGTTTGGACCCTTCAATACGAGGGAGGGAGGAGGTAAATGGGTAGGTGTTACGCTTTCGTTGATTGCAGGGAAGGTGCCGTTGGGCTTTCAGGGAGTGTTGGGAGTGAAGGATGAGTGGACCAAGGTGACCCAAAGAGAATGGTCCCTGAGTAAGGCGGACAAGGGAGGGGAGGGGAATGTGTGTCTAATGGTGG
The DNA here is from genome assembly GCF_021869965.1 of Rhincodon typus. NCBI lineage: Eukaryota > Metazoa > Chordata > Chondrichthyes > Orectolobiformes > Rhincodontidae > Rhincodon > Rhincodon typus. The sequence goes on from NC_063351.1 coordinate 9,469,182, forward strand.
CATCTCGCTGGAGGTGGCAGAAATGGTGCCTGATGATCTTCTGGATGTGGATGCTGGTGGGATGGTAAGTAAGGACAAGGGGAACCCTATCGCTGTTGCGGGAGGAAAGACAGGGGGTGAAGGCAGATGTGCAGGAGATGGGTCGGACTCAGTTGAGGGCCCTGTCAACAATGGAGCTGGGGAAACCTCGGTTGAGGAAGAAGGTGGACATTTCCCTTGTCGAAGTTGGCCTCATCTGAACATAAGCAACGGAGATGGAGGAACTGATAGAATGGGATGGAGTCTCTACAAGAGGCAGGGTGTGAGGATGTGTAGTCCAGGTAGCTGTGGGAGTCGGTGGGTTTACAGTGGATATTAGCGGCCATTTATCCCCAGGAAAGGAAGAAAGGAGTCAGAGATAGACCAGGTGAGAGTGAGGGCAGGGCAGAAATTGGAAGGGAAATCGATGAACTTTTCCAATTCCAGACGAGAGAGGGAAGCAGCACCGGTGATCAGCGGTTTGGGATTGTACCCTCAAAGGGTGATATAAAGATGAAGCGCTCACTAAAAACAATAGAAGCATATTAATTTTTTAAAATTCCGATTTCAGATTTGAAAGATTTTGCTAGTCAAGACACTTTAATCAAGCTGTTCAGACATGTCATGATGCCCTTCTGGTGGAACTTGAGCAGGGGTCTTCTAAGAATCCCATTTTTGTTTCCAGTCCAGATATTTTAATCAACCTGTTCAGATGCGTTTGAGAAAGGTGGATTTGAACCTTGCCCTCCTGGCTCACAGGAAGGGCACTACCACTGCACCACAACAGCCCTGATCTTGCTCATCCAGTGTATGAAGGGATATGAGACCCAGGTGGTTAAAAGAGTGCTAATACCAATGATGATCTTATTGTGTCTTATAGTGGTACAGCACTGAGGGTTGAAGAGCTTACTGTCAGCCCTGTGTACCTGTTTGTGATTAGAATGTTTACATTTTGTACACTTTCAAATGCAGCAGATCAGGTATAAGAAATAGTCTGGGAGCTTCAAACATTCAGAATCCCACTTTTGTTTTCAGATTTGATTTATTTAATGAGGTCACTCTCTGTGCGTAATGCAATTCCTGTAATATATGTTGTAGAATACAAAACAGAAGCTACATCGGTCCAATAAGCACCTCCAGTACAATTAGGTACAAGAAATGGATTTCATCACTACATTCTGGAACTCCCTCACTTATAGCACTATGTGTTATCACACTATGTGTAATTAACAAAGGCAACTCCCTATCGCTATCGCGAACAATTTGGGCTGGATAATAGATGCTGGCCTTAATCATGATTCACACGTCACAAGAAAGAATAAAACAGTTGGTTCAATTGACCTATTTCTGTGCTGTAATTTATGTAATTTGAATTCAACTCACAGAGTCACAGCTCCATGGAAAAGATCTTGCTACATTTAAAAGCAGACTTCAAAGAAAACACTAAAATCACAAAGGAAATTTTGTGGATAAACGTTACTGTGAGATGTGATTTTTAAAAAATAAACAACTCTTTATCTTGGACAAGGGGACATTTATTTGCTGTGAGAATTGCATTTAAAAGAAATAAAAATTCTTGGACTGAATTGAGAGAACCAATCACTAGATTGTGGAATCACAGGATGACGTACTGCTCCTACAAACTATTAGTTACTGTGTGTCACAGTGTTTCACCTTCACTATTAGAAATTCCCATTGCAAAACCATATCAAGGAGTAGTATGTAATGTAGGTATTTGTCATGAGTTTCAATAAAGGTACATTCCACTTCCCAAATGTGATATATAATACATCGGTATTTGAGGATTATTAGTTGTAAAATGTAAGGCTGCCACATTCATTATTTTTGCTACAGTGCCAGTAGCTAAAAAGGTAATAAAGTTCATATAAAGCCATCTCTACTCTTTATTTCTTATATCAGGATTTCAACATGTAATTCTCACAGTGATTCCATTGCAGTTTAATGTATATGTGCGTATTAAAATGCCATTGGACGAACTGCTGAACAAATATTGGGGCCAATTTTCCTCTCCAGGAAAGGTGCAGTATATGCTAGATGTTAAAAAATAGAGCAGTGGAGTTTCCTGCCTTGAGCTCTTGGTTTGATCCAGAGGACCTTTGGCATATGTGTGCAATTGGTTAGAATTTTGTGTTGGGTAGAGCAGAGTGAGAACATAAAAGCAATTGTAAGATAGGAGGCAGCAAACAGCAGGACTAAGGCTGTAGTTGTGAGGTTCATAAATTATCGAATTCCATTTTCAGCATGATCCAACACGTTGGAGTCCCCTTGCTTTTTTAACAACACATAGAAGTTGAGAAGTGAGGGCAACAGATTTCCCCACTCGCTTTATTTCAATATTAAAGCTGGGCTTACAATGGACAACTGCTCAGTTGCAGCTGCTTAAGAAATCACAGGGCACTGTAGTGGACACAGGGAGATCGCTTTCCTTACTTTTCTCTTCTCAGGTATAACAAAAGAGGAAAAGCTACAATGGAAAGTGATTAAGCAACTTGCTACCAATTATTTCAACCTAATTGCAAAATGGAATGGTTTATTATGTTATTGTGACTCCTTCATCAGGCAGGGAATGTTACTGCTCCTGGAAATCAATATTGATTTAGTTATTCTCTTTATTCTGCTCATAACAAATAGAAATAATATATTTTTTTCTGCTTTCTGCTGGGCAACTTTGTGGAAGTTAGTTCAACATACTGATAAAACTCACTCATAGTAATAGGCTCTGAAATATTCAAGTGATGACTAAGGAATATGGACCAGCTTAGGAGATTCTGAAGCCATAAGAAATTAATTACAGGAACAATTTCGTCATGACTGGAGTTAGTGCCTTGGCTATATCTGGACTGTGGATGACTAATGATTACATGATGTGTGTATTTATAAGATCAGGGCCATTGCGTTTGTTGTTGAATTAATTTTGAATTTGTAAGCAACAAGTAAATTACAATGCAAGTTTTAAATATATACCTGCTTGTGTATTTTATATTTAAAATTGGATTTAAATTAATATTGTTTTACCCCTTTCATACATATAAGGTGAATTCTGTGTTACTAGTGGGAAGCCAAGCTTCCAAAGAGAATGGGTGATCCTTTGTCCTGTTGATTTTCTTCCCCCAGGCTTCGCTTGGGATAGGCGATAGTAGGAACTGCAGATGCTGGAGAATCCGAGACAACAAGGTGCAGGGCTGGATGAACACAGCAGGCCAAGCAGCATCATAGGAGTAGAGAGGCTGACGTTTCGGGCCTAGACCCTTCATCAGAAA
>NC_063351.1:9472880-9503910 GCF_021869965.1 Rhincodon typus
CTCCTCTATCCCTCTTCTATCCGCCTCCCACTCTCTCCCTATTTATTTCAAAACCCCCTTCCCCTCCCCCTTTTCTGATGAAGGGTCTAGGCCCGAAACGTCAGCCTCTCTGCTCCTATGATGCTGCTTGGCCTGCTGTGTTCATCCAGCCCTGCACTTCGCTTGGGATAAATTAGTTCAATTACCCATGAATGAGAATTAAATATACAATCGAGCCACACAACAGTGTTTTTAACCAGCCTACTGTTTAATTATTGAAAGTGGAAGTGAGACAGTAAACAGCCTCAGTGGTGGTTACACGGATGGGTACTTTGCCTCCATGGGATCCTATGTTCTGAGGCACCACTTACTGTTTAACACTAACCTAATATAAATTAACATAGATTGAACATCATTCCATTTGAACTTTAAAACAGGCTGTGTGATTATTAATTTATCAGAGCTAAGGTTTGCTCCTAATTTAAGTCCATCGTGAATTTTGGAAGGGCCGTGCATGCTAACTTTACAGGCAATATGGGACCTCTGGAACATGAAGAACGGGTGCCTTATATTGGGCTATTATGATGACAGCACATCAGTATCACTTTGTACGAAATGAAGTACATTAAGTGTAATCACTGCAGTAATATAACTGTCCAGTCAGTCAATGTACACACAGCAAGGATAGAATTCAATGCAGTACCCATGACCCCAACCCACCTGACCCTGAGGCAGGGAAATGTCGTTTGACCAGACAGTAGGGTGCGAATGGAATTGTGTCATCTCACTGTAATGAGCAGAGGACACATTGTGCAAGAAGATGACTAAGCAAGCCATTTTGGGTTTGCCCAAGGCCTGCTCAGGGGGTGACAGTCCGTTTTTCACAGGCACGCTAAAAACTGGCCGTTGCATTTGTTTCTGATTCCCCTTTCCCAATTTCCCAGTGATCCCAGTTTTGTGACCTCCGCTGTACCCAAATGTGAATCTTTCCAGGGAACCAATGATGATCCTGGTGAAGGCTAGGGCCTAGTACCAATAGAGGGCACTGCCTCCCCAGTGGTTCTCTCTGTACTGGAGATCTGCTGGCCTTTGATTGGCTGGTGGCTCTAGGAGACAAGAATTCTGCCCTAATAAGGACTTCATCTGAAGGAAGACCCGGCACTTCCCAGAAACTATTAATTACCTGGTAATTGTGTCAGGCCTTCCAGTGAGATGTCCTTGAAGGAGCAGGTGGGAACCCCATTTCCAGCATGATATACTTTACCAACCTTCCACAAACAGCAATGTGATCTGGAACAAAATCAGAAGTTGCTGGAAAAGCTCAGCAGGTCTGGCAGCATCTGTGAAGACAAAATCAGGGTTAACGTTTTGGGACCGGTGACCCTTCCTCAGAACAGTTCTGCTGAGACCTGCTGAGCTTTTCCAGCAACTTATGTTTTGTTCCTGATTTACAGCATCCGCAGTTCTTTTGGTTTTTGTTTAGCAATGTGATCTGCGTGTAATCTCAACTTTTTGTTGTTTTCACAAGCAACTTGGATCATGGAACAGAAAGCCACATATCTAAATTTAATGATGATATCCATTAGTGACTGTGGCAATGAAAGCATAAACTAACAAAGGCATTGAAACCTAAACAAACTAGCACATGGATTTTAACTTAGCCTGGACAGGATCTGAAGACAAAGACTTACTTAGCATCTACAAGGTCCTCTTGATCAAATAGATTGAATTGCGAGAAAGCCTAGAGGCTTCTGGAACCTACTCAATTGCAAGAATTGCCAGAAGATACTTGTTTAAAGGGATGGTCAACAATTTGTAGTGTTATTATTCAGAGCCTTTGACTCTCCTGAGTTGGTGTCACAAGTCATTTGATACACTTTGATCCATAGCTAAGACCTGGTTGATTGGTACCAGAACATGTCCACGCATTGGTGCGCTTGCATCTCATACGCCTGAAAGCTTCTACATATTTTTCCACAGTTTAGCCTAGGGCTGCAGCAACTCTAATTGTGTGCAAGTCCTAATACCTATATGTCAACACAAGTACGAAGCTATTGTTACCAAGTGATAACAATAGGTATCACCTAATCTATATGTTGATGACAATGAAAAATTAGCCCTCAAGAAAGTCATGAGAGGGGTCCAAGGGAAAGAAAATTTATTTTGACCCCTGCAGGATACACAGATCAAACTGTGTTTGAATAATGAACTCTTACAAAAAAATGAACGTTTTGATAATTGTGATTTTTTATGATTCTATATTACCTAATTTCATAAATATTCAATTTATTTTGAGAGATTTATCCTTTTGCAATGAAAGCTCTAGCTGAGAAACAATAAGTTACCAAAATGATGGAGCAGAAAGTGTGCTGGAAGCATCATTGAAATTTGTATTACCATATGATATTGTTTTCACGCTGGTATTTTTAGGTTTTTTTTGTTTCATTGGTTTTTCAATGTTCTTCCACCATCATGAGAAACAAATGTCTAGAATCCCAGTGAGAACAGAGTCATCTAATGATTAATATAAGTTGTCAGTTTCATTTCATTCCTGTCCTGAAAGTTCATTATTCAAGTTGAAGTGCTTGTTAAAATTTGAATAACTGATCTCTGTGGGATAAATGGGAGTCCTGCATCATTTTAAGAAGAGGCTGAGCTTATCAGTGAAAAATCAACAAAATGTTTTGTTGGGGCAATCACTGTTTTTATTTTCCTATTTTTTTTTGGTTTGGAACTGTCAGCTGAAGCTGAATGTTGAACTTCGACTTTGAGCAACAACTTGTTTGTTTTCTAAAAACGAGAAAGAACCAATAAACTAGTATTTGTTTAAGGGAACTGACCTGGAACATTAATTGAATATTGTTCTAAGAATGGTACATTTTGGCACTTGAGTTTTATTATGCTCAAGGGCTGGCAGTTGCTTGGATGTTAAAAGAATAATCAAAGGGTGACTGGTGCAGTCACTCAAACAATGATAATGTTGAAAGAAACTAAAGAGTAACCTTAAATTGAATTGGTTTGGACTGGGTTTTGGGCAGAAGACCATGTGGGTGTGAAAGCTACGGGATGGAATCTTGATTGCTCTCTGGTTATCCTCCAGTTATTGAATTATTGAAAGTTCTGAAAAAGACATAAGTAAGAGTTTCCAATGTTCTGCAGAAATTGTTTATATTGACCAGTAACTTCATAATTCATGCAAGCTGTACCGTCTCAGTGAACAACACATTACCTAAGGATTGCACAAAGGCTTAACAACCATTTTTTGGAAACTGTTTAAGTAGCTGGTTATAGAGCCATGGAGATGTACAACACAAAAACAGACACTTCGGTCCAACTCGTCAATACTGACCAGATATCCCAAATTAATCCAGTCCCATTTTCCAACATTTAACCCACATCCCTCTAAACCCTTCTTATTCATGTGCCCTTCCAGATGACTCTTAAGTGTTATAATTGTACCCACATCCACCACTTCCTCTGGTAGATCATTCCATCTATGTACTACCCTTTGCATGAAAACATTGCCCCTTAAGTTTCTTTTATATCTTTCCCAGCCTCACCTTAAACCTACGCCATCTAGTTTTGGACACCCTTACCTTTGGAAAAAAGACATTGGCTATTCACCCTATCCATCCAAGAGTTACAAATCATATTTTCATTTCAATTTATCTGTTACCTGTGTCTGTTGCCTATGTGTGAGAGTGAGGGTTATGATCAAAGATGGTTGGTTTTAACTCATAGATATCAGTAGGTTACTTTGTTGTTTAGCTGTACCCTGCTAAAGTTACAGTGTTACTGACAAATGGTTACTTTATGTTTAAGTTATAAACCTGGTGTCTGATATCTGTTATTCATCAAGTTTAATTAGGAACAGTTGGGCAACTTTGAGGATCATTGAATATTTTAGTTTCACTATCTTGCGATATCTAGTGTTAGCGAGCCTCATTTGGTCTGGCATGTTATCCCTGTGTCATAACACTTCTCAGAGTGTTTGGATGGATAACTTCTTCTCAATGATTAACATTAAATACTATTTGTGTCCATGGTAAGAATAGGCTTTGTTAATATCTTGATCTTATATTTATCACAATCATTAAGAGCAAAGCAGAAACTATGCACTTTTGGAGAGGTGAGCAGCTAAAACTCAAAGAAGCATTCAAGCTCCAAAAGTAGGTCAGGAATGAATCATGAAGCTGTAGTTGTAATGGCACATTATGCCAATGACTGGAGAAGTATTACATTTTCAATTTTAAAAAGAGGTGGTTCAGGAGATGGGAGAGATATGAAATGTATATTTCCCATCAGTTTTTTACTGTGGAGAAAGAGATGGAGGCTACGGAACTTGGGGAAATAAATGCTGATGTTTTGAAAACAGTTCACATTACAGAAGTAGTAGTGCTGGAGGTCATAGAAAACATAAAAATGGATAAGTTCTGGGATCTAATCAAATGTATCGCAGGACTTTGTGGCAAGTCAGAGAGAAAATTGCAAGGGATCTAACAGAAATATTTGTATCATCTATAATCATGGGTGAGGTGTGGAAGACTGCAAGGTAGCTGATGTTGTGCCTTTATTTAAGAAAAATTGTAAGGAGAAGCCATGGGAACTACAGATCTCTGTGCCTAACATTGTTGGTGGCTAGGCTGTTAGCCATGATTCTGAAAGATAGGATTTACATGCATTTGGAGAGACATGGAATGATTAGGAATAGTCAGCTTAGTTTTATGTGAGAGAAATTGTGTCTCACAAACTTGATTGAGTTTTTTGAGGAAGTAACCGAAAAGATTGATGAGGGTAAGGCGGTAGATGTTATTTATTTGGTGGAACAAATTACTGCAGATGCTGGAATCTGTACTGAAAATGAAAAAACTGGAGATCACAGTGGGTCAGGCAGCATCCATGGAGAGAGAGCAAGTTAACATTTTGAGTCGTGATAACTCTTCATCAGACGTGATGTTTACTTGGATTTTGGTGCAGCTTCTTCTGGAGCATTGTGTGCAGTTCAAGTCATCCTGTTATGGAAAGGATATTATTAAACTGAAGGGGGTTCAGAAAATATTTACTAGGACATTGCCTGGAATGGAGGGTTTGAGATATGAAAATACTGGAAGGACGAGGACTTTTCTTTCACTGGAACATAGGAAGTTGAAAGGTGATCTTTACTGAGGTTTATAAAATCATGAGCAGCGTAGATAAAGTGAATGACAAGGATCTTTTCACTAGGGTGGAGAAGTTCAAGACTGGAGGGCAAATTTTTAAGGTGACTGGAAAAGATTTCTTAAGGATGAGGAGCAAGATTTTTACAAAGAGCATGGTTTGTGTCTTGATTGGACTGTCAGAGAAAGCGGAAGATGCAGGTATGGTTAACAATGTTTAAAAGACTTTTGGATGTATATGGGCCAAGCACAGGCAAGTAGGATTAGTTTAGTTTGGGAACATGGTCGACGTGGACTAATTGGGCTGAAGGTTCTGTTTCAATGCTGTTTGACTCTATGATTCTAAGAGTTCTTAAAAATGTATTTGCAATGGTAAATGGTCTGGACATTGGGAATTAATAAGCAAACTAACCTGTGTCAATGGAAGAAAACACATATTCAAACCAGTGGAAGACACGTATATAACTGGAATCAAAACTTGCATAGTGAACAACATGAACTTCTGACTAGAGTATCGGAACTAAAAATTGTGATGTTTAGGAAGCAATAAATAATTGGAACTTCTAACAAAGACAATGTAGCAATCACGGACCACTTTGGACTTAGTGTATACTGGACAAGTTAAATTGACAAATTAATAATTTTAGAAATTAATTTATAGAATAATTTCATAATTATTCCAAGAACAATATGTTGTGGAGCTAACTGGGGATAAAGCTATTTTAAATCTAGTAATGCGAAATGAGGCAAGCTTAATTGACAGTAAAAATTCTTCTGAGAAAAAGTGATCATTTGGCGTTTAATTGTATTTTAAATTTTAAAAGCAACATGTTAAAGTCCAAAATAAATACCTTAAACAAAGCCAATGATGTGAGGGCTGAAAGGAAGGCTGCCTAAGCTTGATTGGCTAACTGGATCAAAAGGTTGGGGTGATACAGTGAAGGTTCATTTGCTTGGTTCCAGAGATAAGAGGGTTGTCAATTATGATCTCATTGAAACTTACTGAATATTGAGAGAGTCTATAGGTGTGAGGCTAGAAAAGCACAGCAGGTCAGACAGCATCCGAGGAGCAGGTAAGTTAATGTATTGGGCCAAAACCCTTTGTCAGGACCGTGGAGGGAGAGTGGAGCCCAGACATAAATAGAGGGAGAGTGTGTGGATGGGGGAAGGGTAGAAAAGATGGTGATAGGTGGATGCAGGTAGGGGGTTATTGCGATTGGTCTGTGGGAAGGGTGGAGCAGATAGATGAGTGGGAAGATGGACAGGTTAGGTCAGGTCAGGAGGGGGAGGACTGGACATGGGATAAGGCTGGGGCTGGAGGGATTTTGAAGCTGGTGAAGTCAATATTAAAGCCATTGGGCTGGAAGCTTCCAAGGCAAAGTATGAATTGTTGTTCCTCCAGTTTACATTTGGCCTCAATCTAACAGTGGAGGAGGCCAAGGATGGACATGTCATCAGGGGATTGGGAAGAGGAGTTAAAGTGGATAGCAACTGGAAGGTCGGGTTGGTTGGTGTGTGCAAAGCGCAGATGCTCCGCACACCGGTCCCTGAGTCTGCGTTTGGTTTCCCCGATATAGACGAGACCACATCGGGAGCAACGGAGGCAATAGATCAGGTTGGATGAAGTGCAGGTGTATCTCTGCCGGATTTGGAAGGATTGTGTGGGGCCTTGGACGGAGGTGAGAGGGGAGGTATGGGGGCAGGCGTTGCACCTCTTGCAGTTGCAGGGAAAGGTACCGGGTGTGATGAAGGATTTGGTGGGGAGTGTAGGGTGACAAGGAAGTCACAGAATGAACAGTCCCTGTGGAAAGCGGACGGGGGTGGGTAGGGAAATATCTTTTTGGTGGTGGCGTCTGACGGTAGGTGGCGGAAATGTCAGAGGATGATGCATTGAATCTGGTGGTTGATGGGATGGTACGTGAGGACTAAGGAGACTCTATCCTTACTGTTGTTGGGGGAAGGGGGCTTCAGGGCAAAAGTGCAGGAAATGGAAGAGATGCAGTTGAGGGTATCCTTAATTACAGAGGATGGGAAATTACGGTCCGTAAAGTAGGAAGGTATCTGGGATGTCCTGGAGTGGAATATCTCATCTTGGGAGCAGATGTGATGGAAGCAGAGGCATTGGGAGTATGGGATAGCGTTTTGCAGGAGGGTGGGTGAGAGGAGTAATGGTCGAGGTCATTGTGGGAATCATCAGGTTTGAAGTGGATGTTGGTGGTGAGTCCATTTCTGGAGATGGAGACAGAGGGGGCCAGGAAGGTGAGGGACGTGTCAGAAATAGTCCAGGTGAATTTGAGGGCGGGGTGGAAGGGGTTGACAAGGTTGATGAACTGCTCGAGCTCCTCGTGGGAGCATGAAGCCGCACAGATGCGGTTTTCAATATAACAGAGAGAGGTGAGGGATGGTGCTGGCGTCATTGTGGAAGATGGACTGTTCCACAAATCCTACAAAGGGGCAGGCATAGCTTGGGCCCATGCAGGTGCCCATGGCCACCCCTTTGATTTGTCAAAAGTGGGAGGAATCGATAGAGAAATTGTTGAGAGTGAGGAGTAGTTCAGTCAAGCAAATAAGAGTGTCAGTGGAGGGGGACTGCTTGGGCCTACAGGTGAGGAAGAAGCAGAAGCCCACCTTGTGAGGAATACAGGTGTACAGCAACTGTACATCCATAGTGAAGATGAGTTGTTGGGGGCCGGGGAATTGAAAGTTTTGGAAAAGGTGGAGGGCGTGGGTTGTGCCATGGATGTAGGTCGGGAGTTCCTGGACCAAAGGGATGGAGTGGATATGGAGAAGACGTTTCCACTCTGAGGAGAGACTAGGCCTCAAGGGTACAGTGTCAGAGTGAAGGGATGATCCATTAGAGCTGAGATGAGGAGGAATTTCTTCAGCCAGTGGGTGGTTAATCTATGGAACCCATTGCCGCAGAAGGGTGTGGAGACCAAGTCATTGAGTGTACTTAAGACAGAGGTAGACATGTTCTTGATTAGTAATGGGGATCAAAGGTTATGAGGAGCACGCATGAGATGGGATTGAGAAACAACAGCAAAATCGAATGGCAGTGTAGACTCCGAGCTGAATGGCCTAATTCTGCTTCTATATCTTATGGTCTTATGAGAATCTGTACTCTCCTGAATTTAAAAGATTGAACAGTGATTTCAGTGAAGCATGGAAAAGTCTGAAGTGACAGCAAAAACAGTGAGAGGTACTTTACCCTGCCTTAGGACCGAGATGACGAGAATTTCCTTCATTCAGAGCATTGTAAACCTATAGGACTCTCTGGGCATTATTCATTCTCCACCAGTGAGTATGCTCATGGCTGACATAGATAAGTTTTTCTGGACTCTCATAAAATATCAAGGGATATAGGGAACAGGGGCAGGAAAGCTGGAGATGAAGCCTGTCAATAGCCATGATTAAGTTGAATATGGAGCAAGCTTAAGGGGTTCTCTATGCTTCCCATGTGGAGGCCATGGTGTAATCATTGCCAGTAATCTCCCTACTATGCCTTCTGATCCTGTTCCTCATATCCCCATTCAGCTTGATCTTCCACCCATGTACTATCCTTATCCCCATCTCTACAAATACCTTTGCTACCCCTTCTATCATCAACTCCTTCACCCCTTCTAACAATGATCCCCTCCGAACCCTCCCGAAAGATTAACAAATGGACATCCAGACCTGCATTTGCCCCAAATCTCTGACTGACTCCAAGCAGCCTGTAGACTGAACTGACCATACCGGTGTGTTAGGTAGCTTCCCCACTGTTGACATACATGTGCTGGCCCCACAGCACTGACACCGAACATTCACCAAACTATCATCAGACAGATTCCCTGACTATGAGCATCCTGAACAGATACCTACCCTTGCAAAGTCCCTGGAGTGTGTATTGAGAGTGCTAGTGATTGTTGACACTGGGACCCCATGACCTACTGCTCCTTGACCCCATCCCTATGACTGGACTGAGGACAAGATCCCACCAATTTCTGATGTGGCTATTTGTTGAATGAACATGCAGTATGTTTGCTGCGCAGACAGCTGATTCATGTTGGAGGTGTAAGATTGACATCTCAGTCGCTAACATTTGCTAAGATGCAGCCTGGTCCAATCTGGGATCTCAATGCTTATCTCTGCACACAATGTCTCCCTGCTGCAGCTTTTAAATTCTAATTGCTGGTGTGCCTTGCAATTGAAGGCTGTGTCTCATGAGCTGCTGGCCAGTGTGACAGGGATGCCATGATGGTTATGGTAGGTTGGTAGATTGCAGATGCCAATATCTGTTAACGAGTTGTGCGCAGTTGGGTCCCTGTGGATTGTGCTTTGCAATGCAGTTTGGTGCTGAGCAAGTGGTAGCTGAATTACTTGGGTATCCGCTCTGGCTTCTTTTCACGTTTTCTTGACTTGTAGTTTGCTTGGCAGATTTGATAAGATAGAAAGCTGAATATTAATAGGGCAAGTAACACAGTCAATGAGGAGTTAACAAGGCATAATGTCAGTTAATTAGCAACTCGCTTCACCTAGTGGGAATCTCACCATGTCACTTGTTGAAACTATTAAATGTGGAGTTACTCCTGAGCATCTCCACACATTCTCGCAGACGTCTCGCATCATCCACGGCACTCGGATCCTGATTAGATTCCAACTGTTGAATTTTTGTAGATCTTACAGACTTCACTGCTAGATTAGACAATTGAAAAGTTACAAAATGAAAAGTCAAATTAGAAATTACCTTATAGAAAAAAGTAAACAAGTGTAAATGAATCTGTAAATGTGATCATTTCTACAGACAGATGATAATCTGAGTTGAGCAATGCAATTTATTGAAATATATAGCCTACGCATCCTTGGTTTATCTTTATGACTTCAGTCAAAACTGATGCAAAATTCAATTTTGAAATATCCCCAAGGTTTTATGAATGTTGAATGATGTAAAGAATTTTTCAGCATAATTTGACTAACTGTATTAGTGTCAGGGACATTTTGAATAACTACAATTTTCCATTATTTACATTAATTGATTAAGATAAAGTATTTATCTGCATGTAATTTATTATGTGATGGAAAGTTCATTGATATTTAACATTTCTCTGCTGTCAAAATTAATCAAATGACGTTTGCAGGATTCACTAAGGAAGTGAAATAATGTAATATAAAATGTATATTTGCAGACCATCATTTAAGATTTGGTCTTCCTGAGAACTAGGCAAGTTCTCTCTTGACTTTTACTTATTGAGTTGCACTCTATTCTTTAATCAACCCTTTTTCTTGTTTGAAAATATTTGGTGAGAAGTATTGAACATTATAAGTGAACTTTGTTTATTTCTTCTTATGAAAGTAAATTGGTTCTTTAACATTCAAGTGATCTTTTAATGAGATCATCACTTGAGGATATTTTCAGATCAGCCTGTTGAGAGATATTAATACATATCTCTGGTGCAGGTGAGATTGAAGCAGGCCCTCCTGGTGGTGGATAGTAGTTAAAAGAAAAATAAAACTCTACAGTTGGGTCCTTGTTGCACAGTGGCAATGTTCCTACTTCTGGGCCAGGAGACCTCTGTTCAAGTCCCACCTGTTCCAGAGGTATGTAATAACATCTCTGAGCAGGTTGATTTGAAAATATTTAAAACTGAATTGTTAATAAATTCTGTCTGTAAAGAAAGGTGCCCAGGTTTCCATCTCTCTCACTGGTTTCGATCCAGATTGACTTTAGTAGCAGAGATTGACTGCCTAAAGGTGACGATTGAAAACTGAGTGCTAGTTTGGCCCTTTCCTGGTGTGCAAGAGCAATGGTGTGAAACTAGTGAAATTACATTGAGAATGAAAAAAAATTCAGAATCTTGATGTCACAAAAACAATTTGCAATTTTTTTCCCTTAAGCCTTAAATGGCAATTTCATGACGACCTGATTTCCATGCATTTATATCTCATTAACACCCAAATAAACTCCTTTCTGCACCACTTTCAATTCTTTCCTTCCCTGAGAAACTAGATGACCCAAATTCTTGATATCTAAATTAGAGCAGGCACCTGGTGGCTGCAGCTCACTGAATATTTGTCCCAGCTGTTGTCTTACTCTGTTCTCAGCACAATCTTTATACATGCTTCATGGCAACCAACCCCTTTGAATTCTAGTGAGCACAATTCTCCATAGGCAAACCACCAGTCTCACCACATCATTATGCTTTCTCACTTCTCCCCTTTAACTTCAGCAACACCTAAAACTTGCGTGTATCTGTTGGGTCACTTTTTATATTGGGACAAATTTCTTGAATCTATACCGATTGCATCTTACTGCTGTTAGCTAGCTTTTTTTTAGCACACATTCACTTCGTGCTTTCCTGGATGCTCTGTCTGTTTCTCATTGCTGTCCACAGCACTGACTTATAGGCTGCCAATCCATGTTTGGGTCACACTTTTTATTGTTAGGGGTCTTCACTGCTCAGTTGCAAACTGTTAGCCTCCATGGCTTGCATGGCTTTTTGAGTGCACAAGGTGCTCAGTGCACAATTGCAGGTCACCAGGTTCTGTGGTTTGCAATGGTCTTTCGAGTGCAGGCAGTCCATCACACTCGGGAGCACTGAACAATCAAGGAGACGGACATGTCACTGTTTGCCCTATGCCACATCAACATCGATTCTGCAACTTGTGCCAGCAGTTTATACGTGTTTCAAGCAAATGGCTATCTGTGAAAGTCAAAGGCAAGCAGTCCTCAGTGGGGTTAAGTGGGATGACAGTCAGTCAGGGGCTTCCACCACAGTCAATCAAGGCGCTTATCCAATTCTTAACAAGAATTGGACCACTGGTCAATTGGTCATTTGATTCTATTAGTGTTCAGAGAATTATTTCCTTCCAGTCGAGGAACTGGGTCATGTCAGTGCTGCAAGTGACGTGCAACCAGTCCAGGAATTATAAGTAGGTCAGTGAGAATGATGAAGAGACATCAGTACCAGGGCTAGGCCATGGTAAATCTTTCCGTTTTAATCAACAGTGGTTACAGGGCTAATCAGGGACCAGTCCATGTGGTCTTAGGAAAGCAAGCAACTCAAGTCTCGGGAAAGTGTACATTGCATTGTGTCACTGAGGGAATGATCAAAGTAATGGGCACAATTCTAAATAGAAGCATGAACCCTCAGAGAGAGTAGGAGGAGACCAGGAAGGAGGGTTCTTACAGATCACAGTCACTCTGGCCTCTACATGGAGTGGCTGTAGTGTCAGGAAGAAAATGGAAATTCTTGAAACCATGCTGTCTGGTGATAAAGTGGGCATGTTAAATGATAGTGCTGATAGGGACCACAGGGACAGCAAATACAAAAAGGAACATGAAGGATGAGGGAAGAATCTTGCATCACATGAAGAGCCTGTAAGTCACTTACAAGAACACAAAGATCAAATTCTGTCATCTCAGCCATGCAACAACTGCATAAAATGGCTAAAGCTGCGTGCAAAGTGAATTTAATAAGTTAATTTAAAAAAAAAGTTTTGGTTGCAGAGTGAAGCTGCGGGAATTGGCAGCCCTGCTAGGGGCAATTGCAGTAATTGTACTTTCACTGAATCAGTCACATTACCAGTTTGGCTTGAGTTTGTACTTTTTCAGCAGGATATCTGAAATGCTTGGCCATTACAAGCTCTTTCATACCTGGGATGTCTGAAGAGACTTCCCATCGCTCACTCAGCTGCAACTTCACTAGGTCTAAGAGTGAATAAAATAATAGAGCAGACAACATAAGTGCAACTGAAGACGTATTTACGGTAGCATCCATGCCACCTAAATGTCCTCAGTAATATTTTTTTCCTCTCCTTACTGACTTCCTCAGCTGGGGTGCAGGCACATTAAACTTCCTCCCCAAGTTTCTCTGATTCCATGTTGGGAACCATCTGTAACTGGCTTCTGTTACCTTATCTATTCTCTTCCAAGCTGGTTCTATATCTAGTTTGTTGTTCTGTGAATTGTTTAGAGAGAGTAGTTTAGATTAAAAATGTTATGTAATTGTTAACTTAATTTTTTTATTTTAATATTTTATTAAATTAATAAAAGCCATAGAGATACCAGACCAAGGGCTGCACTCTTGTTAGAGAGATATTGGCTGGTGGTTGTTCAATCTAAGAAGGGTCACCACACCTCAGGCAAGGGAAGAGGTTGAGAAGAAGAGTCCTTCATGGTAACCTCAATTGGTGTGCGGATTGAACCCATGCTAATGGCTTCAATCTGCGTTGCAAATCAGCTATCCAGCCAACTGAGCTAACCACAACCCTATGTTAATAAATGGACATGAAACCCAATGAGTTTTAAAACAGGAGATTCTACCTGGCTTGAAGTCGTTGTCGGTTGTGTGATCAAACTCCATTATACATCCCTCATTGTTGCTTGAGTGAATGTTAATTGGTTTTGATTTCCCTGCTGTACTATAAACAGTCAACTTCATGCAGAAAATATTGCAAAGTGTTTTTGTGTTTAGGTTATTTGTTTTTTTGTGAACAGATGGTCGGCTATGGTATCATCTTATCTGTACTGGTTTGAGGTAATTTTATTTCTGCTTCATGTACTTAACAAAGCACCATTCAAATTAGAATGACAATTTTCCATTTCCTCCATGGTTTTGGCAGAGGGAGTTTCAATCCATTTTTTTTAATCTTTGCAATCTTTCTGCAACAGTGTAAAATTGTGCCTCATCAACAATCCTTAACATATTTGTAACATATACTTTTTCAAACGTATGTTGTCTTTTCAATGTAATAATCAAAAGCAATTGTGTGGATTAAAATGTTTACAACTGATATTGTAAAAGTTTATTGAAATGTATTAGTTTGAAAAATCAAGTAGCAAACCACCAAAGGCATTTGATCTTGTTGTTTAATGTAATGAGAAGTTTTAAGATACTATCTCGAGAACAAACAAGTTCATAAATTTTAGTTAAGTCATTATTATCTTTGTCTAAGTTTTGTAAAAGTAATCAAAAGTATTTTAATTACTACTCCAGTTTAAGACACTAATATGATTTTATCCACAAGATTGATTCAGTTTAATGGTTGCTTAAAGATGCTTGCATTTTCAGCTGAATCAGCTCCAATTGCTTTCTTCATAGCATCTTGAATAATGTAAGGTTCGACAGTTATATTGTGTAGTTTTTTTATAGTAATTAATTCAATCGATCTCTATAAACATTTCTTAAAGGAACAATTTATAAAATTTCCCTTCTCTTATTATTAGTTGCTTCAACTATTCACTGATATAAATTTCTGTCATAAGGCTCAGTGCATGAAACAATAAGACCAAATGCCTATGATGGTACACAACTTGATTTTTCACACTAAAACATTTCAATACACTTTTACAGTATTAGTTGCATACATTTTAATCCTCACAATTGCTTTTGATTTTCACATTAAAAAGACAACATACCTTTGAAATAACATATTTTACAAATATATTACGGGGTTATTAATGAGGCACAATTTCACACTGTTGCAGAAAGACATTAAATTATTAATAATCTGCAGCATTGTAATTGCCAATTCCCCACAATAAACATCTCAGGGTCACCATTGACCAATAACTTGATCAGCCACATATATGTTGTATTATATTGTCATAAGGCTCACAAGACTTAGTGCTGTGATAGTGTTGATTTGTTATGAAAATTGGGATTCTAAATCAGACTTTCAATTGTCTGACTGAATTCTTCCAAAATTTTCTTGATCAGTAATTACTTAGTTTGTCATGAAATATATTTACCCCTCCATTATTTAAAACCAATTTTAAACATATTTTGGATTGAATTGTTAATTTTCTACAACATTGTAATTGCCAAATTCCCCCACAATAAACATGTTGGGGTCACTGTTGACCAACAACTTGCTCAGCCACATATATGTTGTATTATACAAGAGCAGGTCAGATGTTAAGTATTCTCTGGGATTTGTCTTGCTTCCCGACTCCTCAAAGTCTTTCCGCCATGTAGATGGCATAAGACAACAGTGTGATGGTATGCTGTCCATTTGCCTGGATGAGTTCAGGTCCAGACACTATCTAGAAACTCAACATATTGCAGCCCTCTTGATCATCACCCCATCTATCATCTTAACTATTATGGTCCCCTAAATCTGCTGTGTGTATCAAATAAAAAATGTACTGTAGCAACTCTCAAAGACTTCTCTAATGGCACCCAACATAACCTACAACATTAGACTGAGAAGGACAAAAGGCACTTGGAAAAACCACTAACTTCAAGCCATCCTGAGTTTGATTTCCAGCACTTTCCCTTCATCATCTGTTTGTTTTCCCCTCTGCCTGTCTGTCTGTGTATACATTTTTCACCGTAGAGACAGCAGCAATTGAAGGAGGTGACTCATTAACACCTTCTCAAAGACGTTTAAGGATGCACAATAAATGCTCGCCTTTGCCAATGATGTTCTTCCTGTGAATGAATAAAAGGTGTCATTGATTGTTTTAAAATGGCATCTCATACTTTGTTACATTAATGACATTTTCTGCCTTTGGCTGGAGGCCAGGCACATCAGAAGCATGGACATAGACTGTATATGATTTTGCCAAGGAGATCGTCTGCATTTTCTTAGAGTTCTGTTACGTTGTTCTTATGAGGATTGTCATGAAGCAAGACAGAGTTGGAAAATAAGTCCTGAAGTTCAGTAGAAATTGACTGGTCTCCACAAGCTGGTAAAATTCTGTGAAGTGCAGGGATTTATGTCAGCTGCAATATTTGGAACAATGACTTTGCTGTAAGGCATGTGTTGTGATAAAACAGACTTGAAGTGTGGGAATATTCAACAAACAACTTGGATGTGATGCTTTTTGTCAATCGCTGTCAATACACCAGGGATTATAACATTCTCTCTAGCTTCTAAAGTTTGATGTTACATCTAGGTAATTAAAAGTATTTGTCCAGTACACGTACATCATATGCTTTTCAAAGACTTTGCTGCTGGGAATATAGGTTCAGAGGTGCACTTTGAGGATGCTAGAACTTTCATAGAACATTTCAGAAAAGCAAACACTCGTGATTTGCTTAAATAAGCACTTGCAAGTTAACTTGCTAGTCTCATATTGAAATGTGAACAAATCAGATGCAGGTCAATTAATTCAATAAGTCAAGGCTTCTCAATGTGTGGTTCAGAACTGCAGATGTGATCATGAGCTGACATATTGGGGTTGCAAGGTACGAGGTAACAATGGTCATCATGGAGGTCCAGTCCTCTTGCCCCTCATCCCATCATTCTTGTCACTTATTGCTGTCTTTTCCTACTCTCCTCCTGTATCAGTTTACTTTTCTTTCCTGGTCGCTTGCATTCTCCCTACCCTTACCTTTAATTTGGCCTGTAAATTATGATAAGGGATTCAGAATGGTCGTGAGCAGGCGATGGGTAAGTGACAGGTGGAGAAACAGTCAGGGGCTGAGGTGGAATGGAAGGGGGAGGGGTTAAGTAAACAAGCCTTGAAGCATATAAGGAAGGCATGCAGAGTAGAGCTGGCTAGCAAGGAGTTGGTTTGGTTGTCAAGATTAATTGGACAGCATCCAGGTGATTTCAATAATATATACAAATATCAGGAAACACTCAGGATGGACAAGTCAGTTGGAAATGCCAGCTGGAATACACATGGTCTGAGTGGATGGATGAATAAACAAATGGATAAAGAAATACTGGGAGTAGGAAAATGTGATCACAGAGTCCCTACAGTGTTGAAGCAGGCAATTTGGTTCATTGAGTTCACAGCAACCCTCTGAAGGACCATCCCATCCAGACCCAACCCCCATGGCTAATCCCTGGACACTATGGGCAATTTAGGATCCACCTGCAATGCACATCTTTGGGCTGTGGGAGGAAACCAAAGCAGTCATTGGGAGAATGTGCAAACTCCAAACAACTAGTTGCTTGAGGGTGGAATCGAACCCAGGTCCCTGGTACTGTGAGGTAACAGTGCTAACCACAGAACCACTGCACCCCTGTGATAATGAACAGGTAGGCTGGAACTTGCTGCATTCAGCCATGGCAGAATCCAAAATGACAGGAGATTAAGAACAGGAGATTAAGCAGTTCTAGGCAATTGAACAACAAAGTTGAGCATATCAGGACCTATTAAAGTACTTCAATAGTACTCTTACCAATTCCTAGTGGGTAAGTTCTCTATTAAAACTCTTACAAGGACTTTATGTGTGACTTTCTCTCAGTAGACCGTGAATTTTCTCACATGTGGCAGAATCCTACTGGTACTGGGTCCTGGTCCAATGTCCAACGTACCAAGAAAAACAAAATCTCCTCTTCTGCTTTGTTCTCCATTTTTGGATTTCACTATTGCAGATTTTTTTTCCCCAGAAATGCCTGGAAGAAAGACTAATTTGAAATAGAACTTATATGAAATTCAGCAAATAAAGCATGCAGGCTCTTGCAAGGATACTTTGCACACAATGGCAGGCACTCAACTCATGGATTGGACCAGGCTGTTCACCTGCCCTCTTAGTGCTGATTTGTTTTGCGTGTACCTACATGCCTGTAGCATTCACATCTTGCTTTGCCTTGCTATATTGTTCCTTGCTAATTAACGTGCTGATACTTTAGACAGAGAACTAAAATCTAACAGTACTGAGGCACTGAGGTGCTCCTTTGTGCAGACGGGCTACTTGTCATTATGGATCTGTTCAAGGGAAAGGAAGGCTTCTCACTATACAGCATACTATGTCAGTCTAACATCTACAGCATATGCCAGCTGCCTGCACAGTAAACACACCATGCATGATTATTCAACCAAATGGACATGTCAGAAAGTGGTTGGGGGTCAATCCTCAATCCAGTCAAGGAAGGGGAATCCACTGTCAGTCAGGGCATTATTATTAATTAATATAATCACCCATTCATTATTCATGCAACTTCTCGTGATGCTGCTGTGGGAAGTGGAGACCATAGCTTTATCAACTGTCATACATGGTAAATGATGGTCTGTGCTAAATGCAGTGAAAACATGAACGATTGATGTGGGTGTCAGATGGGAAGGGAGTCAAGCATAGCAGGCACTCCCTCTTTGCTGTAATGTGTTGGTCGCTCAGCCAATGCGGCACGTTCACCAAGTTGATGAAGGCACATGCAGAGGCTGAAGCTGAATGATTTGATAGGGAAAAGGTACTCGTTATGAGTTCAGCATTTATGACTGTGTGACTAGATGGTGTTTAGATGGGATGTAAACTTGCTGGTATAGTAGTTAAACAGCAATTGAACTAAAAGAATGCAGTTGCATGTGCAAAGGAGAACCACTATGTGCCGTGGACAGTGTGGTTTTGTGATTGCTGTGCTATTATGCTGCTGGTGAGGGACAACACTAGATTGCCAGTTCCTGTCTAGGTGCTGACTCTCAAACATGGCACAGGTGCAAGGAATGCTAGTTGCTAGGAAGGTATATGGGAAGGTATATAGGAAGGCTGACTGATGGAAACAGTGTGTAGTAGGAGAGGGATGGAATCAGACATGAGGGATGACAGGTTTGGGGTAGGTAGTTAATATGGCAAGTTTGGTATGATAAAGTGAATGACACTCCAAAAAACTTGACAAAACTGGCACTGAGGGCTGAATTTTTCGGGGTTTTTTTTGGCTATATTCAATCCTACATAATTATATAACATTAGCCCAGATACTGAAGCATCTGTGACTCTAATACAATATTTATAAATGTTAGGAGCTCTAAGAAATCACTAATGACTGTTTCAATACCGTGTTAACATAAGCATTGCCGCATCACATACAAGTACCTTGCTGGAGGTAGTTGAGGTTCAGTTTTCACATCTCAAAACATCATAGAGCAAGAGTGAACAAAAGATGTTTTGTATCTTTAGGACATAATTTTAATTTATTTGAAAATTGAATTAATCTTTCAGTCAGCAAACATTGGCCAGGAACAAGTAAACAACAAAACAATTCAGCGATAACAAGGTGCAGAGCTGGATGAACACAGCAGGCCAAGCTGCATCAGAGGAGCAGGAAAGCTGATGCTTTGGGTCGAGACCCTTCTTCAGAAAAGATAAAATTTTCTGAAGAAGGGTCCAGACCCGAAACGTCAGCCTTCCTGCTCCTCTGATGCTGCTTGGCCTGCTGTGTTCACTCAGCTCTACACCTTGTTATCTCAGATTTTCCAGCATCGGCAGTTCCTACTATCTCTGAAAAAAAAAATTCAGCGTTTATTTATTACTTCGGCTGGACATTCCTCCTCCAAATAACCTCACACCACACCACGTCTCCCCCCCCTCTCCAATCCCACATCCCACACCCTGGGAATGTACTGTTCCAAACTTGGAGGGAACTGAAAGAAGTGGAACTGCAATACAAGTCAAAGGAACTCTGACAGAGACAGAGGATAAATAATGCCCAGGTTAGTTTCCCATGAGACTTTTTAGGTCAACATTGCTGAAATGTGGAAGTAATGTAAGTGGCCAGTATTGTCATTATATGCTTTCTTAACAGCAGTAATGTTTACTTCCAAGCTGTTATAAAATTTACTAATGAAATAGAAAGTGAATATTGGGAATAAGGCTTTCTCAAATAAGTACAGAATAGCATAATGTTGAGATATAGACTTGTAAAGGAAATGTGAAGCTGAAAGGCAGATGAAATTGAATGATTAATAGGTGGAATGGCAATGTGACTGTATAGGAAAACAACTGAATCAGTAAGTTAGAAGTAATAATATTAAAGGAAGAGCAATGAAGATTATTTAAGTTTGGTTTAAAAAAAACATAGCCATGAAAATAGTACATGATTATATGATTGTCTAAATATTTAAATCATATGTTCACAGATTTTTAATCTGTGTACAAAATGTTGTAATGCATTTTCTAATTGCTCAAATGGGTTAGCATTTTTGTTTAATTAAAATATTGATAATTATAACCAATGAAATTTCCTAGTTGCATTTTTAAAATTAGATTTGTGCTTATCAACCTAATGTATCAACATCCCACTGCCAGATTAGTTAAAGCACAGCCTGATGTGACAAAAATACTCTTCTGCTCTAACCTAAAGTGATTACAGCTCAATCTTATAAAAATACTAGTGCACCATACCAGTCAGCCTGCTAACTCCCACTGAGTTTTCCAATTAGTACCAAGAAAGGTCAATATTATGCCAAAGGCTCAATTTGTCTTGTATTTATACTGTCCTTATGCCCCCAAATCATTGTTCTATATTCTCAAAATTGCATTTGAATCCTGATCGCTCAAAATGCATTATCCTACTGTCAATAATATGTACCTGATCTGGCTCCGTATCTTCATATTTAGTTTTATTTATATCATGAATTATATGTATATTAATTTGGGGCAATGCTTACCTGAAATCCATTCAAGTGATTAAGACCTGCAATTTTAGAAGTTCATACTGGTCCTTTTTGAAAACGCCTTGTGATACGAGTGAAAGGAAATCATTTCTTATGCTGTATGAATACTGTATTCCAGTGCATGAGTTTTGCAGGTCAATCCTGTGGAAGGTAATGGTGTTGAACATTGTTTATGGAACATTATTGATGAAGCAGCTGAAGATGGTTTGATATAGGACTCTACCCTCAGGGATGCCTGCAGTGATGTCCTGTGGCTAAGATGACTGATATCCAACAACCACAAACATCTTGTGCTTGGTATCACCCCAACCACTGGTGTTTTCCACCAATTCCTGTTGGCTCCAATATACTTTAAAAAATGCAAATGCTGGAGATCTGAAATAAAAACAACAAATGCTGGAGAACAGTTACAATTTTGAGTCTAATGACTTCTTTAGAGGAGTTGATGCCAGACTTGCTGAGTTCTTCTAGCTTTTTTTTGTTTTATCCCATTGACTCCAGTTTTCATTTTAGCAGTCTTTCATGCTACAAAAGATCATATGGTGCCGTGATGTCAAACAGGTTATGGTGGCACATAATCAGAAGTAGCAATAACTATCTGGTGATTAAGTGAGTACAGCAGCAAACCTTGCCCACACAGACCTGGCCATTATTAATGGAGCTACAACTGAGGTCCTGGCCACCAGAAAGACTGAAAGTATGCATGATATTACATTCTGACCAAACTCACCTCTCACATTGCAATTCACTCACATCCTATATTTTGTTATGTATTACAAGCTTTAGAAAGTAAGTATGCACTACATGCCTCTCCCTCTCACCACCTTTACCCCTGTGCTTTTATACATGCAGTCACACAAGAGTTGCCACATGGCCAGGCAATAATGTGACGTCAAAATCCATTGAAACAATAAACACTGTCACAATCTCATGCCCTCAGCCACCACCTCAAGTACTGATACTGTGCAAACATTAGAGGCAGCACTGAGCTGATTACCATGTGGAGCCATCTTTGCTGCCCTTTGAGCAAATGTTGGTGTAAATACAATACGTGGCAGGACAGCAAGTAGTTTGGCTACTGTGGATGAAATACTATGTGTGCCATTTCACTGAACGGCGAGGTCACATTACAAATTCTATTCTGGGAAACTCTGGTGATATGTTTGATTATGCGACATGTCGTAAAAGGCTGATGGGTAGGTACACAATGGTGCAATGGCAGATCTCCCAGACCATGTTTTCACTTAAATGTGGAAGAATCTGGCTCTAACTTTACAAGGGCTTATCACAGAGAATGATGTGCATCATTTTCTGTGGAAGTAGTGGCTAGCTCCACAAGAGCACGGGTGGACCTCACAATGCTTCAACGACTGATAGACAACATCTCAGCTTCCATTGCGATGCCAGTGAAAAACAACACATTTAACATTTGAATGCTGCTGTGGAAACTCAGTGAGGTCCTGAAAAATCAGGTTGTAGAGAGAGTGTCGTATGAGAAGGACAGTGGTTCCATGGAGCACAAACCTTCTGTCCTTTGTCAAGTGTCAGCATTTGTGCTACTACAACTGTCTTTCTGCCAGTGCTCCAGCTGTGCCTGTCAGCTGTGTTAAACTGTCTGTTGTGGAGTTTGCACATTCTCCGAGTGTCTATGTGGGTTTCCTCTGGGTGTGTCAATTTCCCCCCACAATCCAAATATGGGCAGGTTGGGTAGATTGGCCATGCTAAATTTGCCCATTAGTGTGCAGGTTAAGGGCATTAGCCATGGGAAATGCAAGGTTGTGGGGATAGAGTGGGAGGCTGGATCTGGTGGGATATACCCGCACTGAGCTGGTGCAGTCAAAAATGGACCTTCTAGGACCTGAGCTGCTTGAGGTCACACTGCACATCCTTCAAGTAGCTTTGCTCAGATTGTATTGTGCAGAATGAATGGGATAAATAAATGTGCATGGAAACTCTGAACTGAGAGAATGCACATGCTTGATTAGATGATGTTTTATAGAATCAGACAGAAAGAGGCCATTCAGCCCATTGCTTTTTCACCAACCCACTGAAGGAGATCCCACCCAGATCCAGCCTCCCACCCTATCCCCAGAACCTTGAATTTCCCATGGCTAATGCCCTTAAACTGCACACTAAGGGGCAAATTTAGCATGGCCAATCCACCCAACCTGCACATATTTTGACTGTGGGGGGTAACCAGAGCACCCAGTGGAAACCCACGTAGACACTCAAGAGAATGTGCAAACTCCACACAGACAGTTGCGTAAGAGTGGAATCGAACCTGGTTCTCTGACGTTGTGAGACAGCAGTGCTAACCACTGAGCCACTATGCTTTTTGTATTGAATATGATATGGCTGGCTTTATAAATTTTGTTTGATTTTTTGTTCTTGCATTGTGGTCAATTTAACTCTGTAATGGTGACCAGCAGAGCTAACGTAGACGTGAAGGGATTGTTTATTGGGGAATTGGGATTGAATGCTGAGGTTACATGATGCTGGATGAGTCAGTAGTGGACAGCCTGAGCAAAGAACGCCATTTGATTTATTTTTTCTTCCCCTGCTTCTCCTCAGCAGCTCACCCATACCTGAGAGTAAGGATGATAATGTGACAATGTAACATACAGAAGAGCACCAAAAATATTAACAGCCACTGTGCTATGCTGCAGGGTTCCTCCGGAGTGATTCTCACAGCTGAAATATTGTTTAAACACCTCCATGGCCTCTTCTACTATATTTGCGTGACAGCATGATTTTGTTGCATGCAAGTTAGAGTCATAGAAAAATGCAGATGTCCTGCACAGAAACCGACCCTTTGGTCAAACACATTCATGCTGACCAGATATCCTAAATTAATCTAGTCCCATTTGCAAACAGTTGGCCAATATCCTTCCAAATGCATCCTTTTCATATACCCATCCAGATGCCTATTTAATGTTGTAATTGCACCAGCCTCCATCACTTCCTCTGGCAGCTTGTTCCATACATGCACCACCCTCTGTGTGAAAATGTTGCCCCTTAGGTCCCTTTTCAATCTTTCCCCTTTCACCTTAACCCTATGTCCACTAGTTTTGGACTCCCCTACCCTGCAGAAAAGACTTTGACTATTCACCCTATCCATGCCCCTCATGATTTTATAAACTTCTATAAGGTCACCCCTCAGCCTCCGACACTCCAGCAAAAACAACCCCAGTCTATTCAGCCCCTCCCTGCCCCTCAAACCCTCTAACACTGGCAACATCCTTTTCTGACCCTTTCAAGTTTCACAACATCTTTCCTACAGCAGGGGGACGAGAACTGAATGCAGTATTCCAACAGTGATCTACAGTGCCAGGATTACACTTTGTAAAATTAGTGAAGAAATCCTGGTAGCCACTCCTTAGTTTGTCATATTGCCTCCACTGCAGATGGCACAGGAAACTGTCATGGAATGAAGGCATCATGATTGCTGCCAAAACATTGAACATTGCCCTGTGTCCTTTGTAGCTTAAGGTCAAACACCAGTTGAAAATTTCAGGATTGGAATCAGTTTCACTTGAAGCACATCTCAGAGTTGGCATGTAACACCACCATGACAAAGGCACCTGACTGCATTAGGAAGGTTACATGCATGTTCCAGATATTTCCCTTTACCAAGAGAGAATGAAACTGTGTTCAGCTCTTTTGGAATACAGAACTTCATTGACTTCCCTCACACAACAGCAGTAAGTGACAGACCAGGAGGTGTTGTGATGATTAGCTGCTCAAACCTGGAAGGAGCCAGAAGCCTAAACTTTCACGGCTGCAGTAAAGTTGCCATTGGCACAGCTGCCCTCAATGCATTGTGCCAATGCAGCTGATGGCAGATTTCAGCAAGGATGCCCATAATGAAGCTGACGTTTAGGCAGGAGAATTTCTCCTTCACAGCCTCAGTGAATATAGCCTCTTGCTGAGAGTACTTTCATTCCCTCTCCCATCCCTTTCATTCTTCATCCACAGCATTTCCTATATTGTCACATCTACTCAATATCTGTGTCAGTATTGTAGGCCAAAAGGAATGCAAGTTTCAGAGGCCATGTCTGGGAGCAAGTGGTTTGTACAAATTTTTTGTTGTCATGAAGTCAAATCACATCCGGTAGACTTGAGTCTCAAAAAACAACTTAGACCAGAAAACACTTGCACAAAAACAACATGAACCAATAGAAATCAATCAACCACTACAAGAAAAATATTTATTAAAATAGCATCTTTAATGTATCCAAATTGCTCCAAGTTCTTCATTATAAAGCAACAATTAGAGCCCCAGTGATATGTGGTGATACCAGGATGGATTATCCATAACAATGGCTTGTTCATGGGCGGAAGTTTTAAGGATCCTTGTAAAAGAAGAAGTGAGATAGAGAGACAAAGACTTGTAGGGAGAGAACTCCAGAGCATTGGAGTTGAGCGAGCAGGCAGTGCAAAGGGTATGCAGGGTCACTGGTGTCAGGTTTCAGGCAGGTGACAACAAGTGAGAGGTGATGTTGCAGGCAACAGAGAGAAAAGTGGAACAAAAGCATTGGTGGGAAGTTGGTGCAGTAACAGAAATATGGTGAGTTTGAGGTATCAGAGAGAAGATGGTTGTACTTCTGCTGACAAAGTGGAGGCGCCAGAAATCATACAACACCAGGTTATTGTCCAACAGGTTTATTTGAAAATACGAGCTTTCGGAGTCTCAGTCCTTACTGAGGAAGGGTCACTGGACCCAAAACGTTAACTCTGATTTTTTCTTCACAGATGCTGCCAGACCTGCTGAGCGTTTCCAGCAACTTCTGTTTTTGTTTCTGATTTACAGCATCCGCAGTTCTTTCAGGTTTTTTTTTTAAGTTAGACCTAATGTTGAATACCCTGCAAAATATTTGATCAACACAAACTTAAGACAAAAAAAGCAGCCCGTAGAATTTATTTTATTTAATCTCAGTATGGGTCCTGAGGTCTGTACATGATGGATACTGGATAAGTCAGTATGGACGACGTAAGGGCAAAGGTTGGCAGGTATGGGTGTGGATTGACTTGAGTTCACACTTATTGGCACAGAGGCCTAAAAGGACAATATGAGATAGATAAAGAGACATAGGTTGTCATGAAGAATGCGCAGGATAGTGGGATGGGTAGGGACATGGGTTGTCAGGGATGGGGAAGTGTGTGGAGTTAAAGGCTAAAGGCCTGCTTTTTGTTATCAATCTTTTACAGTTGGGATAATGTGCTGGAGCACTGAGGCCAGCTGTGAGACAGCTCACCCCAACACGCACTCAACATGCTCCTTGGCTGTCTCCACACTGTGTTCAGGACCAGAAATTCGGGCCTGTAATTTCTCACTTTGTGCACCATTACTCATAGAAGTGGTATGAAACTACCTTCTGATCTTTGGGGAATGGATAATTTTTCATTCACAAGACCCTCAATGAAGAAAAATGTGAGTTGGAAGCCAGAGTTGTGGGTCTATTTCTTTTATTTTAAGTGCAATCAGATTTTTCCCTAATTTCCCTGAAGTAGATAGGATGATCTGAATAGAGAAAATCTGGAAGTCTGTGTTACACAAAGGACAGTCTTTCACAATGTGAGATCTCAGGTGACTCTACACACAATACAAAAGAAAGTAAGTCTCTGTTAGGAACCTTTCAGCATGGTCGTATGATTTAAATTTTGCCTTAAAAAAAAGAACCCACTAGATTGGGGTGACCATACTTTCTAAATTGAAACAGGAACTCACTGGGTAGAAACGCGGCAAGACAGCGAAGTGGAGAAGTGTAGGTTGTGCGGTGTAGTAATTTTAAACAACCTGTCACTTAACACTTGCATACATTCAGTACAACTGCAAAGCAATTGTGTATTTAATTGCTGCTGATGTGACATCACCCCATTAAAGCACATCCTGGCACCATTTATAGTAATACAGTTCCACTGTTCAGATCCATCAGTTTTGATGCCCAGTTTCTCTATAGCCTGGTTTTTGTTGGATCAACTTTTGCAGGCAGCCTGGGGAAATAATTGGTAACGGAGTTTTAAAGAAGCACGTACAGTAAGAGCAACATTCTGTTTTGTGTAGTTGTACTCTCTTATAGATGCTCTGTTTCCACTTAAAATTAAAAATACCAATTGCATAATACAATTGTGTCTATTCCAGATGGTCATAAATATATCCTTTTAAAGCTGTTTGTGAAAACATTGATTATGCTTTTTTGCTGCATCATTTTTAGTTTAGTGCAGAATCTAGAATGTTCCACATTGGAATCCAGAAGCAAGAGTAGGCATTATGTAGCCCATCAAGCTTGGTCAATTCAGCTAGATCTGATGTGTCTGATTTTTGCAACCTAACTCCATTAACCTGTACTTTCATTTACCCTAACTCTCTTTTTATCTTTGGATAAATCCTCTGGGGTGTGAAAACATGCTAAACCAGAAGGGCTGTGGAAATGGATAGGAATTGCAACTGCTGATTATCACACAATAGCAATTCATACTTGTCCAATGGAATGTTATTTATCAAACTCAGATTCAGAATTAACAATTGAATTAACATAAAATATTGTTTGCAGTAGAGACTTACAAACTTTTAGTACCCTTGTCAATAGAACTGCTTGCTAATTTTACCCTGAAAATGCCTTGCTCCATTTTTTAGCAGAGATAGTTTTACTACATCCACCAACTGTTCCATTAATATCTTGTGAACTCGTAATGAAATCAACCCTTATCCTCATTCATTCCAAAAATATGATCCAATTTGTAAAACCTCTCTGTAACTTAATCCCTGTGGTTCTAATATCATCCTGATGACAATACACAGCACTCATTCAAACAGTGATGTCCCTTATTCAGATCTGATGTCCAAAAACTGTTCACAAAGTCATATGCAGCTCAGACAGTGCCACACTTCAAAAGCAACTTCAGTTATGCTTCATTATCTGCACTTGACTCCAAATATACTAACTTTGAATTGTTTAATTTTTACTTGTTTCAAACAGTCTGTGATTTTCTGTGTAAGATGGGAAACACCAGCAACACCCCACCCCCCCAAAAAAAAGGTTCACAACCCCTTTCTTTGTTGGAGATTTGACAGCAAATTCACTAAAAATGCATAATTCGATCTGATAATTCTGTACTGTTGGATTCGAAGTGAAGTAAATCTACTCGCCCAGCAGTAATGTTACTGGAATGGCAAAAATGCCAAGGCCAGTGCTCTGAGAATATGCGTTTGAATCCCACCATGGCAGATGGTGAAATTCGAATTCAACGATATGAACTAAAAACTTGTCTGATGGCAACCATGCAACCATTGCCGATTATTCTTAAAAAAAAAATCTGATTCACTGCTATCCTTTAAGAAAATAAATCTGATGTCCTTACCAAGTCTGACTCAAATATAACTCCACACCCCATGCTGGGCAATTCTGGATGGGCAATGAACACTGACCGAGCTAGTGATGCCAACATCCCATTAACCTTTCTTTTAAAAAGAAAGTTCTTGTTGTGTCCTCAGCTTCCACACTATCTTTTACCCCCTCCCATATTGAACCTGTTACATTTGGCTGAAGCGTTTACCTATTCGTAGAATGAAACCACCTGTCCTCCATTTATATCAAGAACTGCAGCCAATCCCAGGTGTACATCACCCTGACAAATAAATTCCACATTTTGATTGGTCTAGACAATGCGAGACACGATGAAGATTGACATTTCAGCATAAGAACAAGCGTGATTTTATTTGAGCATAAATATCATGAACCAGGTGGTGTTGTAACTTATCCAGGTACTATCTGGCAGATGTACAATGGCAGACATTTAAACAAAAATAGTTCAGGACTCAAAACAAACATGATACAAAGAAGCTACAGAGGGATATAGATGGATTACATGAGCAGATAAAAATTTGGCAGCAGGAATTATGAAGGAATTGATTATTATTTAAATGGAGAAAGACTGCAGAAATCCATGTCACCAAGGGTTTTAGAAGTCTTCGTATCTGAATCACAAAAGGCTAGCATACAAAGTTCAGCAGGTAACAGAGAAGCCAAATGGAATGCTGGTTTTTATTTTGAAAGCAATAGATTATAAAAACAAGTCATATCACAGCTGCAAAATTCTGCATCTCCTTCCCTAAGGAAAGATATACTGACATTGAAGCAGTCCAGAGAAAGTTCACTAGATTCATCCCAGCTATAGACGGATTTCCATATAAACAGTGATTGAGTAGGTTGAGAATGTACTTGTTGGAGTTTAAAAGAATTTAATGAGTCTTTATTGAAAAATACAAGATGGGGTTGATGCTGAGAGATTGATTCCCCTAATGGAAGAATCCAGAACCAGAGGACATAATCACAGAGTAAGAGGTCACCTATTTAAGACCAAACAGGAGGAATTTCTTCTGAGGATAATGAATCAGCACAGAAGGTTATTGAGATTACATCATTAAGTATATTCAAGGGTGAGGAAGACAGATTTTTAATTAATCAGTGAAGGAATTGAGGATTATGGGGAAAAAGAAAGAACATAGAATTGAGGGTTATCACATCATGATCTCGTTGGATGATGGAGCAGAGACGATAGGCTGCACAGCCTACTTCTGCTCCTACACCTTGTAGTCTCGAGAAAAGAGAGAAATACGGTCTATTGGCCCTAGGTGCCAAATGGAGAAATACTGCAGCAAGTTGCACTTTATCCATTTTGTTAGATTCAATATGAGGCTTTGGGGTAAATAATTCATCCAATTGTTTGATTTTATACAGCAATAATGGATAACATATCAAACTGTGAGAATCACCTTGCCTTAGTGCTCTTATAATGAGAATGGTGACTCTCAGTGAATTTTCAATAATTCATTTTTAATTTTGGTTATATAACTTTCTGTGGTAGAATAATTGTATGTCAAATTTAACTTTAAATGTTGACTGACTGACAAGATATTCTATTTATTGAATTTATAGGAGTATATACAGATTATTGATATGCCGCTACAATTCATGTGTAAAGTTTGCATTTTAGTGCTATCACCCAAGCATTTCCAATGTTTTTTTTTACAAAAAGTTGTTAGAAAATGGCAGATCCAAATTTTTTTTTGTGCACAGATTTAATAATATTCATGACAGCATTAAAACTAAGATTATTTCAGCATTTTTGAAATAGTGTGAAAATTAACAATGATCGTAAGGTTTTATTGCAGAAACGTATGTTTGTAATTTTGATGGAAAGTCTTGATTGTGAAGAACTTTTATTCTAATTTAATACGTTTAACCTAAGCACAACATTTAAAATCTGTATATAACCCCAAAGAATCTGTCTGTTACTACCAAGTAATTCACTTTATTGTTTAGCTTATATAAATTCTATGCTACTTGCTTGCTTTGCTTTTATTTGGAAGCCCAGAAGTACAAAAGCATGATTAATAAGATGGTGATAAAACTTCCCCATTAGAATTCCAACTTACCGGAGAGAAAGGTAGACCACACAATTGTACATGAAGGTTATTAGATCTGTTTCATGACTCTTCCAGTTCTCAATTATTGATTTTAATATGGGAAACATAATTCCTGTATCAATAGTTCAATTTACCTTCCTGTTAAGTGAGGCTCCACACAAGTACAGCAAATCCAAAATATTATTCTCCTCAAATTCCCCTTTAGCAATTGCATAGTTAGCTATTCTCTCTGATACAAAGAGAGAGAAATGACAGTTTAATCTTATGTCATCAGATTCTATTTTTACCACTTTTTAAAATTTCTTTTTGTGTAAAATAGGAACACTTCTGGTGGACAACTTGCAAATTACAGGTCATGCAGGAGGCTCAAATCCTACTATTGCTTTATCGTTGAAAGGCAACAATGACTATTGGGTCCTTCTGGATGCTGTCAATCAGAGACTGTATTTGAACAGTACTGGCCGAGTTCTTGACCGAGATGTAAGTTGTACTTGCAATGCTATACTTAATGTTTCAACTTTGGGAAAAAGAAGTATTGTATTATTCACTTTAGGGTAACTTTGGGAGGCTCTTTATTGTTACAGTTCCAACCCTGACCTATGTTCATGTTCAACGACAATTCTTCCAAAGTGAACTGTTTGTAGACGTACTTTTGCGTGTGCCTTTCACTCACGCACACACATTCATGCTAAAAATAAACATTGA
The DNA here is from genome assembly GCF_021869965.1 of Rhincodon typus. NCBI lineage: Eukaryota > Metazoa > Chordata > Chondrichthyes > Orectolobiformes > Rhincodontidae > Rhincodon > Rhincodon typus. The sequence continues at coordinate 9,503,482 of NC_063351.1, forward strand.
CCCATTTCTCCTTACATGTAATCTATGTGCAATTTTATGTGTGCTTTTAAAAGTTGTTAAGCTCTTTGTTAAAGATTGATTGCTTTTTCAAATTGTTGTCTTGGCGTTTCATTAGTCACCTGTGAGTTTATTCCACTGTGATTATTTTCTCCTCCCGGTGTTGAAGTACTAAAAATCTTCAATACTAAAGCCTGATGCCTATAACTTTCTGGATTATTTGGTCCTTACAAAACTATATTAATTTTCATATGAAAGAGAGTGAACTGTTTTATTTATCAGGATGTATTTTGTAAAATAATATATTGGCTTCTTTTGGGGATAGTAGGAACTGCAGATGCTGGAAAATCTGAGATAACAAGATAACAAGGTGTAGAGCTGGATGAACACAGCAGGCCAAGCAGCATCATAGGAGCAGGAAGGCTGACGTTT